>NW_028277125.1:30233750-30560000 GCF_059951505.1 Python bivittatus | reverse complement strand
CTGAATTTACTGTGGGCATGTGGATGCATGCTAGGCAATTATACAATGAAACAGAAAATGATCAAAACAGTGTCTCTCTTACTTTACTAATATATTTCACATATTCCATAGAATATTTGTGTGACTCTTTGTAGTACAGGGGCAATCTGAATAAAAAAATTAAATAAAATTTAAATAAAATAAATCCATATTTACTAAGTAGTCTATGCAGATTAAAAGCAACACTGGCCTGGCCAACTAGCATAAGATAAAGTAAAAGAGGATGAAAAGAGGAAAATAAACAAATCCAGCACCAATTTTTACAGTTATACAGGTATCATTAAAATGTAGAAAATATCAATGTTGATTATTTAATATAATTTTATGTACAATTACATACATGCAACTATAAAAACAAGTCAGCTGAATTAAATTGAAGAAATGTTTATGCCAAACATTAAACGTGTATTTTTCTTAATTCAATTTCATTAAGTCATTTGTTTGTTTGTTTGTTTGTTTGTTTGTTTGGTCTTCTTCTGAGAATAGGAACCCTAGGACTGATACCTGGGTGTATTAATCAAACAGGTAGTAACATTGGGCTGGAGTTACAGGACCTTGGATAGCTCCAGGCACATAGCTCTAAGAAGTGTTATCAAAACATTCTAATCCACTCCTCAAACACATAGAATGGATTTGTATGACATAGTAACTATACTGTAGTTTATTTATAGTTTTGTCCAAACCCAGATCCTGGATTATATTATATTTAGTTTAGGAATGTCTTTAACAATTTGTGATAATGGTTTGCTGTAGTTAGGTATGCCATCTTAATTTGAACTAATGGTTTCAGGCTCAGTTCCATAATAATGCTTTCAAATGCATGATCCCAGGGAAAGATGCAGCTGCTTTAAAAAGTTATTGATTGATTATATTTTCATGCCTTGTGAAGTATCTTTTTGAATCAAATGTGAAGGGTTGAACAATAAATGGATAATTTACTGCTAAGCACCAATTATTTCTCTACTAAAACAAAGTAGATATGAATAATTGTAAAGAACAGCTGCTGCTCCTGCAGCAACATCTCTCTGTTTTCATATTGTTTGTGATATGTGCATGCATGTCCACACACACAAAGGGGGAGCTATTTGTAAAACAAAGATTAGGGAATTAATTACCCTTCCCATTGTGACTGCAATTTAATTTGAGCCACCACATTTTTAAAAGAATTCCAACATTAAAAAAACAAACAGCCCCCACCCTCCAGGAAATAGCAGATAAGCAGGCATTACCAAAGCTGGGAATAGTAAGCAACCAAGACTGTGAAAGTCCAGGAGTACTCTCCATGTGCTCTGCCATGTAAGGAACATTTGTTTTGTGAACCTCTTAACCATGATTAACGCTGAGTGTGGTTTATCATGTTCTGTGAATACATTTGTTAGAACTGCCTGCAAAACAGTGAGATGATTTTGCCAGCTCCATCCCATCTACAACGGTCACCTTTCATAATTTAAAAAGCAAATGTCTAAAGAAGCGAATGTGTAGTACATTCCCCAATGCAGTCTAAAATGATGATTTTCCAGAACTTTTAAATCAAAAAGAGCCTATGACTCCTTGCCACAGAAGTTCACCTACCAACTCATGAAGGGTGAAAGGTATAACAGGATCATTTAGCTTTCTCAGTGTTTTTAAACACTGCATATTAAAAATCTTCCAACAAGATAGACGTCAATTGCTTGTTTTTAACTGAAGTAGCAGTAATTTAATTAAACCACATCAAAGGTAAATGGGAGGAGTAGCAGGCCATTCCATCACTCCTGTTGGAAAACCAGCATCATTGGGCTCCTCATCTCTCTGAACAGTATCCAGCTATATGTATACACTGATTCAGCATGAAATGGAGCAATTCAGGATATTTCTACTTCACCTGAGGTGGGAGTAAACTACCTAATTTGCACTGTCCCCAGTTCAAAATCCTCTCAGAGCTCTACCACTAATATATAATTTGGAAAACTCAGCATGCTTCATGCAAAGAGCTGCAGTGCATACCAATAAGGGTCAATCAATCAATCAATCAATCAATCCACAGTTTGGTATTTATTCAATTATTAATTGAAAATTAGGACAAGCTACCCTCAGAATCAACACAAAGTAGTTTGGGCACATTTCAGAACTTAAGATCCAACAAAGAAGCACAGTGGGCAGTTCTTGTACAATCCCAGTAAGAACTTTTCATTTAACTTTGTACTAATGCATCAGAGAAGTTTACAACATTTTAAATCAGTATGAAATGTAACATGCTTGAAAGACAAAAAGACAATGCTAAAAATAACACATAATTACAAACCTACCTAATAAAAAATATAAAACTGGCAGAAGCTGAATATAGCATTTTTAAACATTTATATTACGTGTAAAGATAATGCCTTGCTACAAAAAGATCTTAGCCCATTAGCAAAACATGAGTAGAATGGGTGCCAACTTGACCTTTCTCCAGTGGGCAGTTTCACTGTTCCAGCCAGAGAGAAGGCTTTTCTCTGGTCCCATTGAAATGTTCCTTGCCACATTTGGGACACAGAAAAGGGCTTTTCCATCTGCTCTTGGGGAATGGGCATCCCAGTATTGAAGGAGGCTGTCCCTAGACCCAAACTCCTTCATTAGCAGTTTGAATTGTGCCTGCAAACAAACTGGTAAATAAATTGATGCTTTTTAAAAAATGCTGACAAATAAGTCTGGGACGCTTTTTTGTTTTTTATATTTATTGGATCTAATGTGGAAACCACAATGAAGGTGACAGCTACTGCTACAGGATAGGTGCAGGCTTAGAATCACTCAGTATGTGGAAGAGTTGGTCATGTTCATGCCAGCTCAAGGAAAGTTATTAATTGCTATGTTCTTGATGTACAAAACACATTGAACTAATTATCACAGGAGCAGATGGACATTTGCTGGTGATGTGGGTGATTATGTTCTTGCAAGGTTCTGTTAATTTGAAGATCTGAACAGCTTTGGCTGTTCCTTTCTAGAAAATACCTACTTGACAATCAATATTGATAAAATTGCTGAAGTGAAGTAGAAAAACAAATGTGCAGTGAGAGATAATTTCAACTTATGCAAAATTATTAAAAGCATTAAAATACATGCAATTCAAGTAGCATAAAATTAAGTGATTTTAAGTTTAACTCTGTAACAGCAAAGATTATGAATGTCTTTTTCCAGCTTAGTTCCAAAATCGGCTTCATTTTGGCACCAAGTGATGATCTGCCTGTTCATCCAATGTTTAGTTCTTAGTATCTGTAGCTTGGCCTAAATTTACTGTCTGTATATGTTGGATTGTAGAATCTGCTGTTTTGATGGCAGGGGGAGGTGTCAGTACATTATTATTTGTACTCTGTCTAAGATCCACTGATACTGAATAGATTATAAATATTAAAATTATTTATTTATTAAAATAAACATTTCTTTTCATAAATACATAATACAGTAGAAATACAGCATTTGTGCATGGCAATGAAAACATCCAACCTAGGGAAAGCATGCAGAATTTCTTTCCAATATTCTCTTGGGTTAGAAAGAATAAAAAGAATATGGGTCATAATAGACATAATCTCAAAGTTAGTATTTTTTGGGGAGGAGACTGGAATACTCAGTCTTCTCTTTTCCTCCATTACTTGGCATGTGATAGATTCCAGATCACTTCTAAATGTAGGAAGGAGGAGGGGGAATTGAGTCTAAATCTCATGAGAAATAGAAGGCATAGTGTGATAAAGAGAAGGACATGATTTGGGGTCAGAAAAATGAGAATTCATGTTTTATCCTTCAAGTCCTGTAATGCAGCATTATGGGTGATCAGCTGAGTTTATTTTGTTTATTGCTCATGATATTAATAGGAGAAAAAACTTTTTAATCTATATAGTTTAAAATCAGTGCTATATAAGAGATTTACTTTAAAATGCTGGGAAGCCCATCAAAATCATTAGTAATTCAAAGGAAGGTATCCATCTGAACATGGTAGTCATGAGCAAAACATGCCCTCCTCCCTCCAGACATCTGTCATCTTTATTTCACATGCTGAATTTTCATTTATATATGTAAATCAAAAAGCAGTTTATAAACTATCTAAGGCATTTTTATATAAAACACATCTCCACATGAACTAGAAAACCATTCATAGGGCAAGAAACATTTTCACATTTAGATGTAGAACATACTATTATACTTACTGATCTAAATGTTTCCCAGAAGCCCAACAAACTTACTAGCGCAGATCTTTCTTTGTCTGCACACATAGTCATTTTGGTCTCATTACTGACCTCATCAATTGTCAACATCATTTGAAACCTAAGGTAGAACGTGTCCAGAGAAAAAATGTTAGGCCATAATTCTAAACAGACTTACTTGGGAACACACAGTTGGACTTCTCAATAAACATACACTAGATTAAGCTGTAAATAAACATAATTTTTCTAATACCAAAATATTATTTTTGTTCATTATATGTAATGTGTCAAATTTTCTTAGAAGTTTGCTTCCCCAGCAAAAAAGGCTTCTGTTTTTCTACCTTATTCTCAGGTTACTTGAGGATATTTCCAAATTTCTCTTAGTTTTTTTTTTTAATTTTACTTTATAGTTGAAGATGGGTAGAATTGGTTTTGTTTCGTGTTACACATTGTTCCATTACTCTGAAATCTCCCTGCTATTCACATTTTACAATATCAATAAGCCAGTGGGTGAGATCCTTCATTATGACTTCTCTTGAGATCTAATTGAAACATGGGCAGACAGGAAGACTTCAGATCAGAAGACAGAAGATTGTACAATCAAAGATAGAACATCCATGTAAACAGTTTGGTCACTTCATAACTCAATAAGGGCAAGAATACTAACATTCTACCTGTGAGTATTTCTGTTAACCCCTCTTCTTCCTGATCTCCCCTCCTACAGAATAATCCATTTTGAAGCAAGAGTTTCCCTCCCTGAAATGATCAAGAACCTCCCTTGTGAGAAAAGGGGAAAAATGGGTGCTGTAAAATCAGTGTCTGTAGGTACACTGGTAGCATTTCATTGACCATAGCATGAAAGATGGGGAACATCTGATGAGGATGGGCAGGCCTTCAGAAGGTCAAGGCCCCATAGACGAATGCATGGCCTCAGACTAGTTTAGAGCCAGGGGTTGGATTCTGCCCATTCTTGCATGAATTGTATACAGTATTGTATATTGTTCTAATAGGCCAGGGTCCCCATTGAAGGACAGCGTAGAGCAGTGGCTTCTCAACTTCCAGTCAGAACTGCAGTCTCATCCAGATGTACATATTTTTGTCCAGATCTATCCAATGCAAGAAAATCAAAATGCAGTCTATGAGCAGTCAGTAGAAAAGTGGATTGCAGACCGAAGTTAGGGCAGGAATTTAATTCAGCCAAAACTTGATTACGACTAAACAATGTCATGCCATGTGAATTAGAAGACTTTGAGGCCTTTTCGTATGCCAAGATCTTCTGGAGAGTTTTCTGTGCTTTTCAAACAAGTGCTTTGCACATGTGTGTGTGGGTGTATAGAAGGCACAATACAGTAATTTTTCTTATGTGACTCTTTCAGATTTAACTCCAGCAAGAAAGTTCTGAATGCATGCAGAGCACATTTTGTTCTACTCTGGAAAGTGCGTTTTCCACTTTGTTCCACAATTCTTGTTTGTCTGTAATTTGTCATTATGTTAGTGATTTTCCAGTAAACCATTCAGTTATAAAGCTTAGCAGCCATTTCCAGGTCCAACAAGAAGTAAAGAAGCCCCACATGTGATCAGCTCAAATGGTTTTAATCAAAACTTGAACTGAACTGGATAAATTAAGGATAGCATTCAGCATGCACTGGTAGAGTACAATGAGGGAGGTATTCAAATCTGTAATTATAATTCAAGAGACTAGGATATAAGCTACTTTCACCAGAAAATGTCTTTTAGAGGGACAAGCTCCCACCTTCCAGCTAATGATAAACTCAAAAGTCCTTGTAAACCAGAAGCCAAAAACTTCAATCCATATTTGCCCTGTAGCTACCACTTACAGGCTCCTAAGTAGAAGGGAGAAGAACATATGGTCCCAGTCAAAGGCAACAAATTCAGCTATAATAATAATATCATAGAACTCATTTCCCATCACTACACCTCATCACAGGATATGATCCGACTGCCTGATGCTTCTAGGAGTGCCAGCAACAGATCTCATATGCTTTAATTTTTTTTTTCGATGTAGCAATCAGTAAGGAAAAACAGGGAAAAAAATAAGCTGCTTGGAAAAATAATAATATATTAATAAAGTATTGAGGATAGTCTGATGAATGGAACAGCTGGAGCAGAATTAACTTATAATATAGGTTTTTTTTTAAAAAAAACAGGAAAATGTTTTTGTGAAACCCATGTGATGATTTTGAAAGTTTCTCAGTCTACTTGTTTTCTTCTCTAAAACACATTTGATGTTGGACAAATGCCAACATGTGATTGCTCATACTTTTGGACTGCTCCCACATCCAACACAGCTGCTATAAATGATAGCTGTTCAAATATGAAAATGGATATTTTAAAGTAATATGAAAAAAAAATTCAATATACATTTTAATATTCATCAGTGCTCTTTGAGAATGCAAAATAAAATTTGAATGAGTAACTGTTTGAAAAGATGTGAGAATGTGTATA
Source organism: Python bivittatus (assembly GCF_059951505.1). Classification (NCBI taxonomy): domain Eukaryota; kingdom Metazoa; phylum Chordata; class Lepidosauria; order Squamata; family Pythonidae; genus Python; species Python bivittatus. The sequence continues at coordinate 30,553,338 of NW_028277125.1, read as the reverse complement.
GATTGTCCTTGAAGTGAGGAGAAAAAAAGAATTCTGCCTCACTGAAAGAACAGCCACCAAAAATTTAGAACAGCAGAGATCTAGAAAATGATTTATTTGCTGTTGGGAAAACCCTTTGTCCATGTTCTGGTGGGAAGCCATTTTAGAGGGGTCATGTTAGAGATATTTGACTTCTGAAAGAGGAGCAGGGAGCTCTAGTATCAGCTTATCGTAGTTCATCACATCATTAAATAAATAACCTTATTTAAAATCTGCTCGAGCCTTTTTTGGAAGACAGCCAACTGTTACTAGTCTTTTGCTGCTAAGTTCACTGAAACTGTAATTGATTACTTGCTCAACAGTAGATCAATCTTTTGGTTCGAAATGTGGTCCCGGCACAGAAAGCTGCTCAGACTCAAGAGAATTCAAAGGAGGAAGAAAACAGACTATTAGCTTTTTGTTTTGATTAAAAAAACACAAATAAAAACCTAAGTTATTTTTTTATATACTCACAGTAGTCTTTTGCCCCCTATTGCTTCTAAATGTTGCTAACAGTAGACAGAATAATACAGACTGATCCTTGCTTTGGTATTGCTATTTTAGTTAACCCCTTATGCATCATCAAAACAGTGTTCAACAGAGCATGCTAATATATGTATGCTAATTTTTAAAAATTAAAACATAACTTATTGCTGTCTAAAGGCTGATTGTTGATGGGCAACTTTAGTACTCATATTTCTCTTCTTTCAGTTCTTTATCTTTAAGGCAGAACTTAACTAGACAGCCCTTCAAGCAGATGATGCTTTCAAGAGGCAAGCTGACCCCTGCTAATCCTTGAAATAGAGTGCTCTGACAAGTCTTTAGACATACTATTTAAAGTGTTTAAAATAAAGTAGATTGCATTTCATGCCTTACAAGCAGCCACATCCAGTACAGAAGTAGGGAGAGAAATGGCAAAATCTGAAATGTAGTCGGGGGAGAGAAAGGGCCACTAAGGGTCCCAGCAGTCTACCTGGTGTTGGAAAGATGATGATGATGATGATGATGATGATGATGATGATGATGACTGCAATACAATTCTAAAGTTGCCTGAGCTTTTTAGAAGCATATATATTTCTTGGTAGCAAACTTGTGGAAAATATGTTGTTGGAAGCATGTGAAAGACAAATCTCTTTGCATAACTACACCATCAAAAATAATAGAACAAAATAATTTTTAAAAGCAAGAGAACAGCACCTTTTCTTGCATACTCTTAACATATGTACTCAACATTCAGTCTTACTTCTTTGTAACAGTGTCTAAGTGTGCAGGCTGAAATATCTGAGGGAACCTTTTAGGCTGCTGAAGCTCACTCACTTCCTATTGATATTCCTGCTCTGTTAAAAGATATTTTAGCATATCACCACCCAGAACAACAGACAGACATTTCATTCATGTTGGCTAGAATCATTTCTGTCCAAACCGGTCAACAAACTACAGCCGGAAACCTGAACTAGAACATTATTGGTTAGCTCCCCATCTCACATTTATCCTGAATTTAATTTCCTGGGACTTCTGGAGAAGAAATGGCAGACTGAAGATGGCTCCACAAAAAGCGGAGCAGACAACTGTGGCAGAATAAAGAGATGGTGAGTAGACCTGCTCTTTGATAATTCCTCTTCGGACATGGAGAGGACTTGAGATCACCCACAAGTGCCCCAGACAGTTGGTCCTTGTGAGGTGACTGGAAGACAGTGGTCTTCATCAGGTTTAGATCTCTGGGAGATGAGGGAACAGCCATCCTCCTCAAACCACAGTCAGTGTCTTTGAAAGGACACTGGGTTCGCATACTTTTCTAATCACTTTTGGAAATTGCTTGTTAACTGCTTTTCAGCTATTAGAAACCTTTGGATCAACAAGTTTTTCAGCACTGAGTGAGTTTCCTTCTTTCACCCTTAGTGAAAGAAGTTTTAAATATTAGTTTAAGGATTTAAAAAATATTTGGAATAAACAGCAAAAAGGCAATTAAAACTTTGATTTTTGTAAGTTACAAATGGACTAATGGTCCAGATAAGTTTGAAATAGGATTTTGGAATTAATTATAAGGAAACTTTCCCATAGGAAAATGCTATTGTTTTGAATTCTTAAAAAACAAACAAACATAAGATTAGACTTTAAAAACTGGATACTAGAGGAAACTAAAAGGAACTAAAGATTACAATTAAAGGAAAACACTCAAACTCAACTTAAAATACAGAATGAAGCAAAATATTTTAACATTGGACATATTGAAGGATATTTTTGAACAATGGACCCAGAAGTTAATTTTAAGAGTGTCTGCCTCTAAAAGACTGTGCTTAAAATATGTTATGGAAGAGGAACAAGTTTTACCTGACAAGATTGAGACTGATCTGAAAGTGGATTTAAAAATGACAAGCTACAAGAATGATATGGAAAAAGATGTTACACTGGACATACAAAAGAAACTGTATTAATTCTTAAAATAATAATCCGTTTTAAATAATTAAAAGGGATATACAAATAACAAACCAAGGGAGTGACTTGGATAATTTTCTTATATTGGATTTACAAAAGAAACTTGTTAAAGCATTGAAGAATTTTGTGAGAAAGGACAAAAAATATGAAAAGAAATCAAGTTCTAGGACATTATTTGAAGTGAATCTAAGATCAAGATTCTTAGATATAAAAGGAAGGAATATAAGTTGGTTTATTTGATCAAGATTAAAATATGTTGTTCTTACCTTCCACCCTTAATGGACTTTTGCTGACGTCAGGTCTGAAACGAGGCGCTAAGGATTTGTTTATACATAAGAGACGGGTTATGGGAAGACAAGATCATTTGTTGTATTTTAAGAGTAGGTGATAAGTTACTAAAATTGTTTATACTTGTGATTAAGGAGAAGTCATTTCTTTACATGTTTCTTTTATTTTTCTTTATTATATTCTTATTTTTTTTCTTTCCTTTCTATTTTCCTTTCTCTTTTTTCTTTTCTACACCTTCTATTTTTTCTTTTTATTCTTTTTCTTTTTTTAGTTTGTATTAGATTTCATTGTTTTCACTGTAATTTTTAATAAAATTAGTATATATATAAAAAGAGGTTAGGATTAATGGTCCTGGGCCAGCTTCCTTTGCCACCTTGTGGGAGATGCCAACTGATGCCATTTGGGTTTGGCACAGTCTTTTCCCCCAATCCATGTTGCCAGAAGGGAGCAGCATTCACACTTTTATTTGAAAACTGTAGTTGTGCTTTAAGGCCTGGAGTGGGACACGATGGAAGCCCAGGATATAACTAAAAGGTAAACCTCTTTTTTTTTCAATTATTTTTTTATATTATTGTGAAACATATGTAATACGTCATATTATTTCAATATAGTGGTATTTGTGCAATATTGACCAAATATTATTAACACTCCAATGTTTAGGACACTTAGACAATTGAAGATTAAAAAAGATAAGTATTATATCAGTATTAACTATGATCGAAAATGTCAGTGTTAATAGCATAAGATTATTTAGCTTTTTCATCCAGAACTGAATATAACATTAAAAAAAAATCCTAAATGGTTTTGAATTTTCACTTGCTATCCCTCTGCTCTGGAACAGTATTTCTCCTGGGATCTGTTCAGCTCCAACCATGTGAGGTATGAGGAAGGCTGTGAAAATTCAGCTATTTCAATAGGCCTCACAGATGGATAGCTGATGAAGCTGTACTTACTTGCAGTAGGGTTGTACTTGTTAATATAATTGTTCCTTGGCTAATAAAAAATTGATGATTTTATGGTTTCTTTTTTCATATATATTGTTTTGATACTATGTATGAAAAAAATATGTATGCTGCTCAGAGTCATAAAGATTGAAGTAGCATATAAAGCCAGTGAAATATGTATATGTGTGTGTATTTGTGTGTATGTGTGTGTGTACACATACCTACACACACACACACAAGAGTGAAGTAAGGAATGATGCCAGGACCGCAGCAGCCTTTCCTAACTAGCACCCTTTGTATACATATGTTTCCTTTAATTCCCATAATTCCCAACAGCATGTTCATGTTATGATGTCTGAGAATTATGGGAGTCCAATACACATCATAATGGCACCAGGTACAGGAAATTGGTTGACAGTCCATCCAGAATCTTTTGTTTTTCAAGGTATGTTACATACCACACAGGCAGGGAAATCAGTAGGGATGGGCTGGTAGACATAAATGAATGCTTGTTTTACATGCCATCATATTTACTGTAGGAAGATTATGCTGTGTTTATCCATGAATTCCTTGCCCTATAATCATTGCGGCATTATTTCCTATCCATTGAGTTTATGGCAATTGTAATTGTTTGACAAATAATGATGCTCATCCATGGGTGAATTGAGAGGAAGCAAACGCTGCTTGTGAGGAGAAAGCCTCATCTTGTTCATGTCTGAGTCAGTCTGCAACTGAGAAGAACTCATTTGGCTGATTTTGTCACACTGTTCAGTAAACCAGAGAACCCAAGACCAAAGTAACTATAGCTATATCATCCTCTCAGTGTGAATCTTGGTTCCATTTAATTTACTCCACAGGCTTCTGGAAGGATTCCTTTGTCAACTGTCTTAAAACACTGCCGTTCTGTCATTCATTCCTCTCCTTGCACTGTCCTATCAAATATTGTTAGTCTGGAAAAAGCACAACAAGCTGCAAAAGAAGTCCTGAATATTTTAGGATGCTATTATCTGCTAAAACAAATCCTACTGAAACTTAATTATGGCCATTGATTCTACGTATATGGTAGAAGAGAAAATAATATATAACACTTTTATGGCCAATGTATCTTTAGTTTCTTTGTACATTACATGTAGATCACCATTATTTAACATTACATATCTGAGCACTAGTTATTATATTTCTATCCTATAATCTGGATGAAAAGTTATCCCTAGAACAACATACTAGATCATAAAATTAATTTACAGTTTCTATAGTTTAAACCTGAAATTATAAAAGGAACAGCTATAAACCCACAGAACAAGAACTCTAATTTGAAATCAGAAAATTTATGTACAAGTTTATGAGTTTTGATTATTGTACAGTGTGAAGCCTGATATAACATGATATGTCATAAAGGCACAATATTACATTGTGTTTATTACATCCAATCCTCCGAAGCAAGTTCTTTATACATAGTACATGAAAAAATGTATATATTTAGAACATTGAAGGTTGGCCTACCAAAAGACAAGGAAGCCTGGAGGGCTGAGAAATCTCTGACAGATACAATAAAAATGGAGGCAATGACAGCTTTTCTCCATTTAATGCTTATCTTTAATTTAGTTTTGTTTAGAAATGGGAACTGAAGCAGAGACAAAAGTAGATGCTGATTAACCATGAGAAGGAAGGACAGAGTATATAACTTTTTCAGGCAGAGATCCACACTTCATTTTTGAGCATCACGTTGGGAGGCACATTCCAAAAAGTGGGTAGAATCAGGACAAAAGCAACATTTGATTTAGTTAATTCTAATTTATGTGATTATGTTCCATGTCTTAAACCATTCTCACCTTCTCTCATTTAAAAAAAATGCAATTTAATAACAACTTTTAGAAGAATGTTAGGAATTGCACTCATAATTTTGTATCCTGGGCTCCACAGACTGTTTCCCTCTGATTAGATAAAGTTACAACTGAACCTGCCTAAGCTTGCTGTTTCCAGTCATGTTGGACAAGGATAAATACACAAGTAGTTGACCTCCCACATTTTCAGTCTGATCCTCAGGCTGGCAAATAAATAAATAAATAGGGAAAGCACACATTTTTTGTTTCTTCTTTAATTAAAAATAATAATAAAAAGTGATTATATTCTTGGTACGTCCATTATAGACTGGAGCATAACCCTCTATTGATATAGAACAATTAATCTCTTGAATGGAACAGACCATCTTTCCCATCCTAATACCCCTAACAAGTATAATTCCTGGCCAGTTAAAGAAAACCAGCTAAGCTATAGCAACCTAGTACAACTTGAACTACGGCTACTTAACTAAGTTCCTTGAATTGGCAGCTGAGACAAAAATACTATATGGACAAGAGAGAAAGAACAATTATGGGAACTTTAATGTTTAATATATGGAAACAGGCTTTCATCATCCGAATAACCTAGCTGTTGGAAATACTTCACTGAAACCGGCTCATTTCCCAGAGCCTATTTATGTTTAATAGCATAATAGTTTGTAATCTAAACTGAAGTCACCTTGGATCAGTGGCTTCATTTCCAAATGAGCCAATGAGCAGAAATCTTAGTAACAGAAGAAAAAAAAACAAAACTGAAAACCATGTCTTTGAAAATATTAAGTGAAGCAATGCTGGAAGTGGGAATACAGGCAATTCTTTCCATTCTGACCTTTTTGACGTTTCTGTGAGAACTTTTCTTTCTGAAGCACTCCTTGTTAACAAAACATTTCAACCACAGTGAGAACATTTTCCTTTGCTGAGTTTTGTTTAGGAGATTGTGTCATCTTGTTTATTTTCAAAAATGGATGTAGTGTTAAAGGATATAGTGACCTTTATGGAAAGCCCACCAAACTAAAGAAGGTCCTTTTTGCTGGGAAGTATATGGTAACAAGCAGAGCTCCATTACAATTAACACAGGCAAGTCTTCCTTTCACCACTTGGCACAGGCATTGCTACTTTTTTATGGAGCTTTTTAGCTGTTGCTTTTTAAGCAGGATATTTTCACCCACTCTCATCTCTCTGGTATAGAGAGACACATTCAGCTAGCAGAGATACAGCTGCAGAAAATATACAATTAGATCCCAATCAAACTGTATGTGAACGTGGCCCTACAGCAAACTTCTCCAGCTATGCACCATTCAAGAATACTGGGAAACAAGTCCCATCATCTTATGTTAGTTGGAATTGATGGAAATAATACATTGGGGATTGAATATAATTTATTCTACATTTTCTTCTTCCTGCATAATTTGCTCTGTGTTCTCCATGTTGTTCTGTTCCATGTCTGGAACAACTGAGTTCCATAATACAAAACAGATAACATGCTCATGCAGTCTTTCTCTCTTCCAACTTCTTGTTGTTTAGGATATTTAATTCTCCCTGGATCATCCCTTGGTTTCAGGATAGGCAAATTATGGCCCTCCTGCTGAACATCAGGTCCCAACAGGCCTAACTAGCATGGCCAATAGTGAGGAAAAATGAGGGCTGGAGTTAGAAATGTTTGGAGGATCTTGGTTCTGTACTCTTGCACTGAACTGGTTTCATTTACATGACTTTCCCTCTGAGTATTCTTCCCTTATATGTCTTGCCTTATTTAAATCCCCAAGTGTTGCTTGATCACAAGGCTGCAACTTTATTGGAATGACAAGAAATTAATTTTCAACCAATTTCATTTTCAGCTTTCATAAGAACATATTCACATAAGAATTCAGCAAAACAGAAATACACTCTCACCTCCTGAGCTGGACAGGTAATTTACATATTATTGGCCCTTAGTCAATGCAGCAAGCTTGTTCATTTCTACTTATTTTATTCATTTCTCATATATACAATGCCCTAGTCATTTAAGATATTCAAGAATTTGTTGCTTTATCAATTAATCTGTGCATGTATTTGTAGATATTTAAATAAGTTTTCTTTCCCTACTTATAGAGTTTTCTTTATTAGTGTTAGCAGCTGAAGTGATTGTGAGACCACAGTCCCAACACTGCAGTCAATAAAGGAAGCCACTTTTAAGTAACCATCTGCAAATAACAAAGGTTATTGGTGAGAGAGTTATAAAACCATTGTTCTTATGCTTTCTGCTGAAGATAACGTTTTTGCCAGGTTTGCAACTGTTTCTAAGGAGAAATCTGTTTGTGCTGGTGCCTCCAAACACAATCTTAAGTAAGCATATTAAGCAAAAGCACCTTGTCTTGTTTTGTCCTGTTTATTTCTGTTATTTCATTTTATTTTGTCAGTGATGTAAAAAGCCATTGAGAGATCCAAAAGGATCAAGAGGGGTGCACTACTCCCCTCTAGGTCCAAACAAGGTAATCCACTAGAGCAACCAACACTATCTCTGCCCCATTTGCAGGCCTGAACCGAGAGTGAAAATGGTCCAGATAATCTGTGTCCTCTAGGGCACTCTGCACTTGGATTTCTACCATGTACTCCACAACCTTCTCTTGAAAGAGAGGTTTGGAGACCAGGTGATAATTGTCAAATACTGCTGACATACATGTGTATATACATAAAACAGACACTTTGCCAATCAATTGTTTAGCAAGACTAGAAATAACAAGCAAGTCAAATGCAATTGATCAGGAGCACTTGTGGATTCTCGTTTTATTTTTTTGATGCAAACACTGTGTCAGTGTTAAAGAGTCATCCCTTCAGAGAGGCAGTCTGATAAGTATGCAGCTGGTCAGGGACAGTGACTGACTTTTGCAAGCTAAATTTAAATATCTTGTGGTTTCAAGAAGATGCTAAAAGGCTCTGGCCATATAATTCACATCTTTCCAAATACAGGGAAGTAATTTTGTCCTTCATCCTAAATGGTTGCTTTTGGAAACTACACTGTATTTTTCTTCTCTTTGAATTTAACACATTTCCTCAACACACTGCAGGGTGACCTTTTTAATGGAGGAGGGATTTAGTTACGGAAGCATTCAGACATCTTTGACTGAAGGTTAATGTACTTAAGGAAAGAAGGCAATCATTTAAATTCAGCTGCTAGAAGGATGAAGCAATGAAACAGGGAGAGTGAAGATGAAATCCCATCAGATTATTTAGTTTTAAAAAAATTTTTTACTTTCTCAGTAATGCTGAAATTGTTTCCATTTAGGGGGAAAATGAAATGACAGTGAGAAATGTCATTAGCAATTTTCAGTTTAAATTTGTTTAGGCTACATTTAGAAAAAGCATATCTATAATCCAACAGAAGATTTTTTTTCCAACTCATTAGGTATCCCTGTAAATAACCTCAGTCTAGAAATTAGCTACCATTTTTGTTGATAGAATTGCTCAGTTCATTCTTTCTTTTCTTTTGCCTACTTTTTTATTTCTTCCACTGTGGATATAAAAATTGTAAGTCACTTGAGACAGGAACCTTAATTTTGTTCCTGAAGTTGCAGCGCCATGTACAATAGATGCTGATGTTATCATATTGCTTAGTATTTAGATTATTTCTATATTGTGTGTAATGTGATACAATGCTGGCAGCACACGAAACTGAAATTATATTTACATTCAGAATAAAGTTATATAAAAGTACATAAAATACAATAGTAAAACTATAATTTGGCAGCACTAATTTAGGCTCTCACATGACAAATTAAGTACAATTTTTCAGCATAAGCTGATGAATGGAAATCTTATTATTTCCACTGTAGGTAATACAGATACTAACCATCTTAAGTGTACATTCACAATAGCAACAGCTATTTCAAAATATAGTACTATAGAAGAATAATCATAGTTCATTATGCAAAAATCTAATGGTAGCTTAATTTTCTGGAATTATATTAATGGTTCCATACTTGTTTCTATGTTTTTACTCATGAGATTTAATCCCTTTTAAAGAGATTTTGTAATAAGCTAAGAAATAGATCATTTGAAAAAGTAGCAAGTAACACTGTGCAAATTTATCATCCATGTGTGCAAGATATTCCAAGGATTGCACTGAAAATGAATGATGTTCAGTCACTTTTCTGTGTAATAGAGCCCTCCATCAAATGTTTTGGGCCATATGTATGTCAAGACTATATGATGCAGTTCACCTTCCTGGATCCTTGATGTGATACATTCAGTCTGGATGTGAAGGTGATTTGGCTGCAACATCTGTCATCCCATTGATTCCCAGGGTTAATTCAGCTGATCTGGCAGGATCAGAATATAAATATGAATCCAGCTGCATCAATATTTCTTAGCACAGCCTTTCTAAGAACAAAATGGACAAATAATTTTTCAGAAACATTACGTGCTGAGTACATACCAGAATAAAACAAAAACAACCACAGACATATACACCCCCACAAACACATACATCTTCATCATCAACTAGCATGGCATTTTGAAAAAGGCATTACCATGGTTTCAAAATGAAAAGCTTTCTAAAGGAATATGTTTGAACATGCTACTTTTCTGTGTTTCCATAATTTCTCTAGCTTCCTTCATCCAAGAAAATAAGAGCGTACCCAAGAACAATATTTATATACTATATTTCAAGACATCCAAGCATATTACTTATATCAGTAATAATTTACAACATGAATTAGGTAGGCTAGCATTAATAGAAAGTGTCTGCATACTGGTTGAATCTTAGAGAGCAGTGACTTATTTACTAAATTTGCAAATGAGCTCAGTCTATTTGCCATTATATTATATTGCTTTCAACAATAATTTTCTTTCCCTTCCTTGCCAAAAAAAGAGGAGTGTTTTAATTACTGGGATAAGCATTCCAGAATATTAACTGTAATTACATAAAGAGGGAGACCTCACTGCTTTTCTTAGACCTCAGTTAATGGGTCCTGAAATAGTTGGTAAGTCCGGCGCAATACGGTTCATGGGGTCACAAAGAGTCGGACGCGACTGAACAACTGAACACTACCAGCAACCGAAGCATCGGCCAGTTGCCCCCACAATGAATAGAGCACCTTCTTGTCCAGCAAATTGCATATTTAGCAACATACAGAGGATTTCAGTTCAAGTCTTTATTATTTGTTTGCTTGTTTAATTTATATTACTGCCCAACTGACATGTGACTTGGGGTGGCATACACAAATAAAAACAACACAAAATAACCAGAAAACATTAACAATAATAATAAAACATATTGTACCCAAGGCACTGACCAAAACCAATCCAGATCTCCTGACCCAGAGCCTGGAGGAAAAGCCAGGTCTTAAGAGCCTTCCAGAAGGCAGACAGGGTCAGGATCATCCAAATCTTGTGGGGAATGCTCTTCCATAGGGCAGGCATGGCAACAGAAAGGACACTTCTCCCAGACCCCACCAGATAAAACTACTTGAGTGACAGGATGCAAATCACGCCTCCATCCGCCCCACCATGCCACCAGCAGATCTTATCGCATGTAAGTAATTGGAGATAGGTACATCCCCAAATAATGAGGCCTTGCGCCATGTAGGACAACCAACACTTTGAATTGCACCTGGAAGCATACTGGTAACTACGTAGTACAACCTACAAAGTACCAGCATTAAATGGTGCATTGAGGTGTGCCCATCAATACTCATGCCCCTGCTTTCTGGGCCAGCTGAAGTGTGTGAGTGGCATTCAGGGGCAGTTCATGTATAACACATTGCAGTAATCCAGACGAGAGATGAGAGGTGAGGTGTCAGTGACTGTGAGTAGGGCCTCCTGGTCCATGAACAGGAGCAGCTGGCACACAAGTTGGATTACTGCAAAGGCCATTTGAGCCAGGATTGCCCCCTGGTCTTCAAGCAGGAGCCATGAGTCCAGGGTCTGTCTGGGGTAGTGCCACTCCATTTAGAACCAAAGATGGAAATTCCCTGGATCTAGGTGACCTCAAAATACTCCAGTTATGATAGTAATATACTGTATATAATTTCACTACCTTAAAAGAAACTTAAGTCAACCCTGTTATGTTCTGATCTTACCATTCATTTTGATGTTAGTTCTCCCAAAATCTAACCCAGAAAGCACATCTAAGGAAGGCATCAATTAAAGAATAGCTATTAGTGCTCTTCCACGGGTGAATAATGCCTTGTTTTAAATAAATTCATGCAATGCTTTCATGTCACAAAGAAGGCTAAGTCTTAATTTATAACATTATTAACAAAGACTTGCTCAAAGTATGGCCACAATAAATCCGCAAACATATATTTTCAGCACTTTGCAAATGGCTTAGCCACAACCCTTAAAACTACTACTTTATTAATTTATGGCCAGAGGCCAAAAAACCCTTTAGCACAGCATCTGCAAGGAGGGGTGAGGGGGGTCAGATTGATAAAAGCAATGTTGTAGTGGTGCAAAACAGACCCCACTCCTTTTCTACATGTATCATGGTGTTGCATACAAAAGGGGTAGAGCTTGTGTTGCAACAACACAGTGATGGTTTTGTTATTCTCATGTCAGCAACAAGATCCTTTGGTTGGTCACCACTGACAGCTACTGTATGTCAAGCATAGTGGTATGTCTAAATTCATTTCAAAGCAGCTAGAGGGTAACACCGAGACAACTTTGGTTGATCTTGAAAACTAAGCAAGGTTAATATTTGGAAGGGAGAACATTGGGAGATACCATGGAAGTTGGTTAGATTGAGAAGTTGAAAAAAACAATCCTTGAAAAAACATACTAAAAAATCATGTCTATATTGCTGCTAAAAACCCTGCATGAACTTGTCTAAAAAGAAACCAGAAATCAAGTTCAACTTGGAGGTTTTATTTTTAAAAAGTCATCTGAAGCTGTAGCTTGAAGTGTCACATTACAATTAATAGTCTTAATGAGAACTATAAAACTGGATGAAGATTTGGACCTGTATGATCTAGTTCATCTCTGTGCTTAGGGCAGGAAATTGAGAGACATCCTCAGTAGCCTCATCTTGAAGATTAGCCTGCTACTCTAGTAGGAGGTTCCATTGCCAAATTGCTCTTGCTGTTTTTTCTACATTCAAACATAATTTGTATCTTAAATCCATGATAAATCCTGCACCTACATCTGAACTGATTTAGTTCTGGGTTTCAGCACCTGGAATATCTCCCTTGATGTCTATCAGTTCCCCTAACCTAGTTTACTTTTACATTTTTTACAAAATGTTAGAACTAGAAAGCTCCAAAACAAAATGCCAGACTCCAAATATCTTTTCTATTTCCAAGAATGCCTTTGGACCAAGAATGCCATTATACAGTTTCTTAGAAAACAAAAGCAATGGGCAGCTGCTCCTCTGCCAAGAAAAAGAACACATGGAAACAGGAATAGTAAGGAACACTGTGCAGAAGTGTAGAGCTAGAAGGGGTATCAGGTTGAATGGAGGCAAATTGGTTCTTTGTAATAATGTTGCTCTCAACTGCAGCCATTTGTAAGAGCACCAACAACGTATTCTCAGAATTCCAAATGTGCACATCAGGCCCCGAAGTTTGGGACCTCCTGGCCTATTTCCTCCCTTTTCTCTATGATTTATGTTTTACCTTCAGTCTTTTCTTCTTTAGGATATATATAGCCAGTTCCTCAAAGACTTGTTTCCATACTCAAAACCATCTTTGCTGCTGACCTCCAAACCCTTTCCAGTTTGTCTGCTTAAATGCAATCTCCAGAACTGTCAGTATGCAGGAACAGGACATAATCTTGATGTTTCAAAGAGCACCACTCCCCCTCATTCCAATCTGTTATTATTAATTAGTAAAGTCTTGTAAAAGGGGCTCATTGCAGTGGCTCCAAATGTTCTCCCCAGAGCTGTGATAGAGCTAAGCGGCAGCTTACCTAATATAGTGCCAATTTCATCAGCATCTGTCATGAATGTGCATGTCATTGACATCAATTGCCATGACATCCAGTAGGATTGTGGCCGCTACTATGGTTCCTTTCCCCACCTTGTGCCACTGCAAGCTGTCTATTATTGTGGATAGGGCACAACTAGTATATCTCATGAATTAAATGGTTGGCTCCAAACTGAACCTGATTCACTCATTGCACTAAACCATGAATATAGTTTGTTTAGTTTTGGCTTAGCATGTTATACGAACCCAGCCAACTGTAGCTTATTCAATAAACAATGGTGTAAATCTAGCCTTAGTTATGCTTAGAAAGCCATGACTAGCTTAAATCCTATTAATTTCATCAAGTTTACTCTAAGTATGACTAACCCGGTGACTGTTTATTTCCACCCAAATAACTGCTTCTTCCTACCATTTTATTCACAAGGTCAGAATATTCTTGAGAAACCTCATCAGCATAAATAGACATTTTCCTTTTGAAGCACTTTCATTTTAAATCAAAAGCACTTTTACAGGAGGGCATCTCTCTCAAATTCATGGAAATGTTTTGTGAGAAAATTTGTTTCAAAAATATCCCTCTCATGATTTCCCCCCAAATTTTGCTGGCTGCAGAAATGGATGCTTGCAGGGTACAATGAAAATTCAGTTGCAACAAACATGTCTGTTCTTACTGCCGTGGCTTGGGGGGAGGATTATTTGACTGGTTTTTTTTTTCTTTGTGGGGGGGAGAGTCAAAGAAGAAGCCATGAGGTTCTAATTACAGCCAATAAATCATATATTATAGCACGTGTTGCTCTCTTTTCCTGGAACAAAACCTCAAAGGGAGGATAGGACAAGTACAGATAGCAGTACTGAACTGAGTTAACTTACACAATTAGTTTTGGCATTCATTAAAAGAAACAACTAGATTTGAGAATAGTGAAAGCATTCATTGTAGCATGAAGGAATTCCTTGTCTCACAGGCCACATAATGGCTCTTTGAGAATCCTCAGAAATCTCATTAGAAAGCCACAGTAATGATTCTATAGTTAGGCGTTTTCTAGCAAAACCATTTAAATTCTATTCCTTACTAAAATGGGTTGATTTGGCCTGTCAATATCCACTATATAGCACAGCTTCAGTGGGAAGCACAAGCTCTCAGCATTTCAGGAAGTTCAGATGAAAGACCATTGAACTATGTAAAGTATGAAAAATTCTTTTAAAAATGTTTATTGAATGGGAAATAGGAATATAGAATGCAATCATTTCCTCAAAGCTGTTATTTCTTCATAGGAGTAAAGATTTCCCAAACTGGTGTCCTCCAGGTATCTGGGGACTGAAACTCAGCTATGTTGCTGGGGAGTTCTGGGAGTTGCCATCCCAGCCCATCTGGGGCAGTGGGATGCCAGATTAATGAAGTTTGTCTTGGACATATAATTTTTACATGGATATAGCTGTAAGTCATTGTCTTAAGATCTGGGGTGTTGAACACCAGCACCCCAGATCTGATCTGATCCCAGCTCCACTGAAGTAATTCCCCTTCTTTCCACCAACTCTCTCATGCCTCATATGTACCTGGGAACTACAGGAATATGTTGGTGAGAAAAGATCTGAGCAGATCCTGGTCAAGGTGCTTCAATCAATTACCTTTTGTGTGTTGCCCTTCCCACCAACTGCATGGAGAGGGAAAACACTGAATAAGGTAGGTATAATGAAGTAAATCTTGACTTGTGGCAGCCAATGAGAAGAGGATGTAGTCTTTCAAGTATAATTTGTTAGGGATTATAAGCCAATGGTAGAACAGCTGAAAGAAGTGATGGGTAGGGCCATACCCAAAACCAGGTAAAATACCCATTATTTAAAATCAATCTCTCTCCCTCCCCCCTCTCCCCCCCTCCTTGCTGAACTGATTGTTCTGCTTGTAGAGGTAAATTGAGGAGGTATAAAAGACCAAGGACATCATGTGATCTTAGAGCATCAAGCTGTCTATTCTTGATGTGGGTCACCAAAATTACATCAAGAATACTACATTTTTATGTTTTAAAAATTATGCAAACTAATTTAAAAAGTACACATGCATAGAACAGCATTAAAAGATCACATACTCAAAATCACTATGTATAGCAATAACAAAGGGGAAAAATCCTGAAATTATGATATAAACACAACAAGAATGTTGACCATATTGCTTCTTTCTCAATCTTTTCTCTTCTTTTCAACCCCTTTCCCATCAGTGTCATTGGGAAGCATGGGATAGGCTGCAGATGCTTTGCTCAAGGTCACATGACTGGGAGGGAGGGAGGCTTAGGATGGGACTGTCATCAACAGACTCAGCAACTGCACAGCTGCCTCTCCCATAGGGAAGTATTGGGGGAAAAAAATTAAGGAATAATACAGACCATTCTCAAACTTGTTCTGTCTTTTCCCAGCTTCTTCCACAGCACCAAATTTGGACCCATTCTGTTCAGTTTTGGAAATTATCCTACTGAGTACAGACAAAGTCTTCAGCTGCTTTACATATCCCTCCCCCCCCCCCCCCACATTTTGTTGGGCTGGAAAGAATCAAAAGACAAAGCCAATGTAGACATGAAACATATCAGCAATCCTCTGCTGCAAGTTAGATTTAAATGTCTTTTTCCAGTACTGTATAATACAGTAATTCTTTTATCTAATATTGATGTCTGCAAAATCCACAATTACTAATACTTTAATGGATTCCAAGTATTGGGGCTGTAGCCATCCTCAACATGCAGTGATTGACCCAGAATCATAACAACACAACAATAATAGTTTAAAGCAACTCTCCATTGATTTATCAGAACAGACAGACAATCCCCCCCCCAATGTCATGTAAACACCTAATATCAATTTCAAACTCTTATAAAGAAGGATTACTGTGTTCAGGGAGACAAGGCAGAAACTACAGACATGAATGATTGCTTATATAGGAACAAATACAGGGAAAGGGTTCTCACTAGTTCTTTGATAAGAAAAGGAAATAGAAAATCCTGAGAAAGAGAGGAACTCTCCATTTTCAATGATTTCTGCAAATATCTGCAGGTATCCCATCAGGGAATTTATCTTATGTTAGTATTGGAGTGATACAGATTATGAATCCACAAAATAATGGTAACCTTTACTGTCAGTGGGTTTGCAGATATAGTGTTTACTGGGATAGAGTTTTCACCAAATTTAACATTCCTTTCCTTTTCTTAACCTTTGACTGATTATACACCATCAAGTTGGTGTCAACTCTTAGCGACCTCATTCAACTATTAATTCAGAGTCATAATAAGAATCTTATTTATGTTAGCCCAATACTGAAGATGTGCAAAATATTCTGTGTGCAAATCTTTCCATGTAGGAACAGCTAGCTTCTGGCATTCCATGTCCAAACTGAAATACATGTTGGTCTGTGTTCAGACTGAAATATGCATGTTTCAATCTGGATATAGATCAAAAAGTGTGTGTTTCAGGCAGAAAGTGTTTTGGCTGGGATGAGTAGGCTTAATTTTTCCTAAGGTCATGTAAATAACTAATATCAATTCCATCAGTTTCCTTCAACTTCCTATAAAGGAAGCTTATTTATTTAAATTTAGAGGCTGCCCAATTCCAGATGACTCTGGGTGGCTTACATTTTAAGATAAAAGACAACAAAAACAGAAAGAACAATTATGAGAAAAATCCTGAATCTCTGGAAGGAGAAACACAATGCCCCCCAAAACACTCCAAAGAAAAACCAACAGGGGCTCAACAACCCCCCTACCCTCAGGTTACCATCTTAGAAGCCACAGATCAGAAACTACATGCTTGAGTTGGTATATGAGAACAGCTACAGGTAAAGGAGGCTTTATGGAATTTTGATCAGAAAAAGACTGATCATCTGCTTTGTTATATCATTCCAGAGTTATGCCAATGGAGATATCATACCAGCTGCAGACAGCATTTTCTTTAAACATAAGAAGAGGAAAAGAATTAGGCCACCACAGGAAGGAAAAGGCTAATTCAGTCCCTGCACCCTACAAGTGTCATTTTTTCAAAGACATATTCACTGAATTTATTTAAATACAAGGAGACTAAAACTGTTTAAAGGAGCGTTTCTTCCAGTGTTTTGGTGTGCTAAAAGGATTACAGATTATAGAGATATTTTAAAGAAGAGATATTTTATCTCTATATTTTAAGAGATAGAGATATTTTAAAGAAGTTTCAATCAAACCTTCACAATCTCTGGCTTCCCACATGTCAATTACATCCTAAGGAACGATATAATGAGGTAACATACATTTTTCCCCCAGTGGTGCACCTACTGGTACAGTTAAGAAGGAACCTGCCACTGGGGTTGAAGAATTTATTCTTCCCCTGGAAAAATTCAGAATAATCATCTACCTAAATTTTCTGCCTCACTGGGCACAGAATGTCGAAATACAGTTTATGCCTAGTTATAACTGCATTCCATATCTGCTTAACTCATAACTCATATGTAATGCCATACAATATCTTACTGCTTATATCCATATTCTCAATCTTATGCCTTCAAGAAATGTTGGATTACAACTCTTGGAATTCTCCTAGAAAGTTTGAAAATTGTAGTCCAGCACATCTAGATCTAAATATCTAAATTGGGAAGGGTTAGCTTATATGCAGATTAAGATGGTAACTGTGGCTTGTAGCTTTCATTAAAAAAACAACCACCATCTTGGATTTACATTTCCGTTGAGAAGCTAAAATTAGCCTTGGTTACCCCAGCTTTGCTCTGCTTTGTTTTGTTATACGAAACTGAAACCCACCTGCAGAAAGCAGCTGTAACATGTCTTTTTGACTAAAGCCTGGGCTTATGTTAGGAATCTCATGGAGAACTGCTGCATAGCAGCAGCTCCTTCTGGGTGGCAGAATCACAGGAAAGCAGGGAGGATAAATAAACAGGCAGGGGATAAGAGCAAAGTCATGAGAACAAAGATTGTGCAACTGGACTCTCCAACCAAAGGAATAATAGAAAGACAAATAGACAAACAGGCTTGTGGCTAAAAGTTCAGGAAGGAGAAGGTCAAAAGTGCTTTTTAAAATTTGTTGTGAATTCTCTTCTGTGCTCTTGGGTAGTCTGTTGTGGCCCTTTCTTCATGTGCAGTTGACATCAGTAACAGAACTGCTGGGAATCCTTAGGACTCCCCTTGACATGTTAGTGCTGGCCTTAACTTTAAATAACTTTATCCTGAACCTTCTTGTTCCTGAAAGCAGCTTTTTTTTTCCCTTAAGCAGATGGGATGCTTTTTGTAGAAAGGAGTGAAAAAAACATAGTGCTTCACAACCCCTTTGGGGGAATGAAAAGTCAGTGATTTGTTGCAGGATGTAACTGAGTATGTCTGAGCATGTGGGAAGGTATGCCAATGTGGCGTAGTGGTTAAGGTGTAGGACTAGGTGTGGGCAGAACGAGGTTGTAGTTCACCCTCAGCCACAGAAGTTCACCCTATGAGTTTGAGTCAGTCATTCTCTCTCAGCCCAATCCACCTCGCAGGGTTATTGTGGGGAAAATTGGAAGTGCTATGTAGAATGTTCTGAGCTCCTAAGCAAAAGGTGGGATATAAACAAATAAATGTTCTTCCTTAAGTTGGTAGCTGATAGGCTATATCACAGTGGAGGTGCCATTTGGCCTGGTTCTCCCTGATCCCTCATTGGCTTTCATTACCATTAATCATGGTATCCCTCTGGATTGCCTACAGTATAGTGATTGGGGAAATGTTCTACAGTAGTTTTCCTCCTTTCTCTGTGGGTGGTTCCAGTCAGTGTTAGCTGGGGTGGGGATGGGGGGAGAGCAATCAAGGCTGAGGTCTAACTTATGAGATGCTTTAAAGCTCAATGCCCTCATCTGTTGTGCTTAGCATCTACGTGGGTGAGGTCATGCATTAGTTTGAAGACAAGTATTATCAGTATACTGATGACCCTCAGTTGTATATCTTGACTGGACTGCCCAGATGATGTTGTCAAAGTGTTGTCCAAATGTCTGGAGGCTGTGAGAATCTGGGGGGGTGGGGGAGTAGACTCAGGCTCCACTCCAAAAAGACTGAGTGATTCTGGTTATTGGACCCCTCCCATTTCAGAAATTTTCCATGTTTGATCCAGGATGGGGTACCAGTTCCCCATTTGAGGTTGGTGCAAAACTTGTGGATTTACCTGGATTTGCTTGAAGAACAGGTGGCAGTTATAGCCAGGAGGTGGTGTGTCACTTATGCCTATTCCTGGACTAGAAGGCCATCCAGACAGTCACTCACACCTAATCACCTCATGTGTTGACTATTGCCACATGTATCTATCTGGGGCTATCCTTGAAGATCATTTGGAAGCTGTAGCTGGTCCAGAATGTAGCAGAATGGGCAGTGATGGTGGTAGTAACATCACTGCCCCATGAGCTGCATTGGCTGCCAGCTAGCTTACGGGTGCAATTCAAAGTGGTGTTCACCTATAAAGCCCTTCAGGACATAGGACCTGCTTGGCCTGGACAATCAGATAGAGTGGATGTGTTCTAGGACCCATCAATTAAGCAATGTCAACTGACGGTACCCAGCAAGTGTGCCTCCTCTGTTACAGCACCCTCCCTTTAGAATAGCATAAATATTCTAAATATTCCCCCAGAGATCCATATGCCCCACATGTTATTTTGAAAGTTTGTTAGTTGAATGTTTTCTACTGAGATGTACATTGTTCTTTTCTGATTATTTTGTTCTCTGTCGTTTTTAATGTTGTACATTGCACAAAGTCTTCTGGAATTGGGCAGCCCTCCACATCCTTTATTTATTTTCTTAAACATATTTATATACCACCACAATCAAAAATCCTTGTTTGCAAGATGTAAATTTATCTCAGATGTTCCTTATTTATGAGTTTATTTTCCTTACCACACTGTTCACCTTATTAACAAACAAATCTTCATAGATATATCTCTGACAAAAGCAGTTAAAACATGAAGAAATATTCATTTATTTTGTTATCTATATAGATGACCCTATTGAACTGGAGCAATTGGAGAACTGAAAAGAGAAACAGGAGATAAATGACAATGGTGGGCAATAAATTACAATGGTTATTTTTCCTCTCTGTTTTTTCCCCCCATATGATGCGGCTTTTAATATAAGTGATGCCATCAGCTGAACAAATTATCCCCATTTCAGTAAAGTGCTTGGAATAATAATGCCTAAGAACTTAATGTTTCTAGGGAAACAGCTCTTTAAACCACACATAAAAGCTTCCAAATAGCTGTATGTCCATCCTTATCTATCTATCTATCTATCTATCTATCTATCTATCTATCTATCCATCCATCCATCATCTATCTATCTATCTATCTATCTATCTATCTATCTATCTATCTATCTATCTATCTATCCATCCATCTATCTGGTTTAAATTCTTATCCCTGAAGACACCGTACCTCTGGGTCTGTGCAGCACTTTAAATAGAATCTTTGCCTTTGGGGATTGTAGAGGCTGTCACAACAAACAACATGTTTAAATTGCTGCTGCTTCCTAATTGCAGATGTCAAGGAACCAGTTTCAGAGAAGCATGAAAATGATATTTGGACAGACTGGGGCTCTATTTTGTGAAGCAGCTGCAAAAAGCCTAGATGCCAACAGGCATGCACTAAAGGGTTGCATCCCTCCAAAAGGGAAAGAAATTTCAACTGGAAAGCAAACAAACACCTACACCGTGTGCCCATGTAAAAAACCAACACTCTTACTGGGAGAGAGTTCTCATACACACTTTCATACACACTTTCTTAAATCTGTGATTCATTAAAATGTTAGTAAGACTACTAGTTATTAAAATAGAAGGGATTTGCGCAAAGAGGAATTGCCCATTTCTTCTTACAGGGAAGTGCTGTGTAAATACCTGCAGAATTCCCTTTCACAAATTGATTTAAGGTAGGGCAAGGAATAGAGATCAGATCACCGTCATAGCAATGTTCTAAAGCAGTGTTGTCCAAACTTGGCCACTTTAAGATGAGTGGACTTCAACTCCCAGAATTCCCCAGCCAGCATGGCTGGCTGGGGAATTCTGGGAGTTGAAGTCCACCCATCTTAAAGTGGCCAAGTTTGGACAACACTGTTCTAAAGAGTAACAATTGACTTTTTTCAAAGAACAGGAATAATGCCACATTTGGCCTTGCTTGGCAACACTTTAAAAAAAAGTGCAAGAGCAGGATGCGATTTTGAAAAGAGTGGGACATAACCTTGGCTTTCTAAATATGTAGATGAGGGGAAATATTGGACTGTTACGTACATGGCATGTTGAAAGAATGTAGACAAAGTATCTGCAACATCGTCTTCACCATCCTGAAGGTGATATGTTTGTCTTGCCATCTGAAAAAGCTACCATTTTTGGCCTATCTTTGAAGACTGGGTTGACTGTGAAGAAACTCAACAAGCTCAGCCATTTAAGACATTTAAAATTAAAATTTTGGTTAGAGGACATTCCTAACTGCCACCAAATCATTTTAATTCTCAAGAGGGAAAAACTGTTTTTCACTTTTGAAAACAACAAATGTTCATGCAGCAAATGCTTTTAGTACACCTCAATCCACTCTAATTAAGAGAACAATGGAGATAAATATGTGTATTCAGGAAAGGACTCTAAAGCTTAACAAATTAATTAGTTAACCATAAATATTTCATGATGCAGGTATTAATTCCAGTTGTGTTTCTGCAGGATATATTCAAGAACCTAAAGCTCTATGATTGTGTAAAATATATATGTAAATCCAAATCTACTGGGAAGGAAGTTAGTTGCTACTAGACTTCATTTACAAACTGGAAATCTTCTAAACTGGCCATTTTTTTGTGGCCAATGGCCACACTGCTTTTTAATCCCCCCCACTCCCCAGTGGTCAAATATGCAGTCTCTGTATGGCTCCCTGTTCCTTTTTTTTAATTATTTTTTTGGTGTCTCTTACAAAGCATTGAGATTCAGTATTGGGTTGGAAAGAAGTGCAACAAAACTCTTATTTGATGGATAAATTAAATCCCACATCCGGGGGGAAAAAAACAAGAAAAAGGAAAATATTGACCATCACCAATGTAAAACAATTGAGCTCATCCTTAGAGGGTGATCATTTATTTATTTATTTATTTATTTATTTATTTATTTATTTATTTATTTATTTATTTACAGAACTTATATGACAGCCTATCTCATACAATGACTTTAGGCAGCTCACAACAATCCATAAAACATAGTTAAAAACATACTCTTCCCCCCAAGCGCCAGACCAAACATCCTTACAGCTGAACCCCCCACTTTAGCCTAATGCTTGGGGGAAGAGCCATAAATGTTATTTGGTGATTATTCTTACAAATTAGCAGAAAGAGCTTCTGCTCAGTAGTAGAGTACAGACAGTACATGCCAAACTTATGCTGTGGTAGGGGTTTTAATATGTTCCAATTGTGTGGTTTTGAAAGAAAGGAAGGAAGGAAGGAAGGAAGGAAGGAAGGAAGGAAGGAAGGAAGGAAGGAAGGAAGGAAGGAAGGAAGAAAGAAAGAAAGAAAGAAAGAAAGAAAGAAAGAAAGAAAGAAAGAAAGAAAGAAAGAAAGAAAGAAAGAAAGAACCAAACCTCCCAGGTCCTATCCCTTGGCACTTTAGGTAAAGCTGGGAAGGACTCCTATTTGAATCTCAGTTGAGTCTTTGTGGGTTACTACAGGATATGCTGTAGTAGATGAATTTATAAGTACAAGGCAGCTCCCAATATCTTAAGTGTCTGATTGCCCCATTCTGAGTCAGTTTAGGAGGTAGAGCGCTTTTCTAAGTTCGTCTCAGAGTACTTGGTAACTTTGCTTCATTCTCATGTAGCTCCTTCCTTCCTTCCTTCCTTCCTTCCTTCCTTCCTTCCTTCCTTCCTTCCTTCCTTCCTTCCTTCCTTCCTTCCTTCCTTCCCCACACCTGTCTTTTTCCCCTCATTTGCTTTCTTATATTATATGGGAATCATTTTACAATGAAGCAAACACAAAAGTCCACTTTCAGGAGATGTAGAATTCGAATGGATGAATAGTCCAAAGAATACAATATGTTCTGTATTGAACTAAGATCTTATCTATCATTGTGAAATTTAAATCCCAACAGCTCCCCATGTAATCACAAATCATTTTCACTGGACAGGGATATGCCATAAAAAACTGTAGACACATGAGATACTTCTGCTATTTTCTGAGGCATAAGTCTGGCTGCAAAGGGTGAATGGCTCCTCCTGTTGCAAGTAATTTTAAGCAAGCAAGAAATGTAGATAAATTATTTTCAAGGCAAATCCAGGGATGATATAGTACCTCAGCCTCTTTACTCATGTTAGGTAACCTGACCAAGTAAAAATCTCAAGTTTGATAGATGAGATAGGACATTTTTCCTATTGCCTCTCACTTTCACACCCTATAGCACCCATTTAGATCTAAATTCTGAATTTTATTGGTAAAGATCAGCATTCTGAGACATGTCAGAGGGCTACATGCAACAAAAAGGCTTATATAATGTGCATTATAATATAACAGAGTCTTGCAAAACTATCTGCATAATTGCTGGTATTTTATTGGCTGGAAACTGCTGCTAGTTGTTCCCTTAGAATACTGAATGCAGTCTACTAAAAACATGTAAACTGATCTCAGTGTTATCCCTGGTAAATGATAAGATTTTCATAAGATTTACTGTATTTCAAAGATTTATGGAGTTTTGAGATGATGAGGCAAAAGAAACTTACATGTTACATTAATGTTGGAATCTGGCTTTTGTATATCAATGACAGAAGGAAGCTTTTAATGCATGTTCACCAACTGCAACTTCTGAGGAAGGCCTAATTCATGTTTCAATAAGGGAAAAGTATCCAAATTGTGAATAACATTTTTTAATCATGTTATGATTATATTTTTCTACAATATATATCACATTTTGTCTTTCTCACACCATTTTCTGGTTCCCACTTCAGCATGACAGGAGAAAAGCCATTGTTCTTAAAAAGCCTTCAGTACTTCTAAGGCCTGACAGCTGAAAAGGCAAATAAAGGCATCATTCTGCCCTGGAGCTGGATGTCCCACCAGAAGATTTAGCTGAGTGATGGGGCTGCATGAAAAAAACAGCTGGGAATGCATGCCTCCATTAACTGGTCTGCTGTCTTGTTGGCTGCTTATTAGAAAGGATGTGAACACTGAAGATTCAAAAATTAAACCTGCTCTTACATTCCATGTTGTCTGGCCAACCCAGATCTCCTGTGGCTAATCCTAAAGAGACTGGTATCATTCTTGAATGCAGGTCATTCAAGCAAATCCCTTTCAGATACCATTAACACAACATGGAGATACCAAGTTGAAAAATGTTCCTTTACATCTAGTCTCTGCAAGCTCATGAAGTAAGGGGCAACTACATTGCCAAAAGAATACAACAGACTTGAAACAGGAAGCAGCAGGCTTGTGGAGCAAAGGTTAATTTGGAGGCAAACCAATTATTGTTGCTCTCACTGCCCCCCCTTTCAATACGCATCTGGTTGTTTTCATTGTCAACAGTTGTCAGGTTCTGATTAATTTTTTACCATAATCCTATTTCAGTCATTCTTGCTATGGCTTCAGTTTTACTGCATAAAAATCTTTTTATAAAGTTTTGCTTCCATATGTTTCTTTGCTTATATTTCCACAGAAATACTGGAGGTAGCACACAACTGTTTCAGCAAAGAGATGCAAGACTGAATAGCTTTTTAGGTGAGCAATCTAGCCGGTGGTATGATGGGCACATCCAAGTTCACAGCAGTGAACGCCTATACTTTAAACCATATTCCATTCTTGGACTGCGACTGAGAAATATTCTGAGCATTTCCCATCCCTCACTAAAGACTTTAAAGAGTCACAGTCAAGCAAAAGGGTAACTCTTTTTCTATATCTGGGGTGCTCAACATGGCACCTGTAGAAATCCTTGGCATTGACAGGACTTCCTCTCTCACCCTATGCTTCTTTTTTTAAAAAGGTTTTTTTCAGTTTTTCAGTTTTTCATTTTAAAAGGGAAGTGATAATCAATGACCTCCATGATCTTTATTTCCAAGGATGCCCTTGGATTTACATTAGCCCTTAGATCAGTGTTTCTCAGCCTTAGCAACTTTAAGATATATGAACTTCAAGTCCTAGAATTCTGGCTGGCTGGAGAATTCTGGGAGTTGAAATCCACATATCTTAAAGTTGCCAAGGCTGAAAAAAAACACTGTCTTCGATATTTGTATAAAATAAAAATGGTATGTGGCTGTAGCTCAGAACTTTGTAAATGTGACCACTTATCCCAAAAAAGAAAATGAAAATGAAGCTAAGCTGGGGCAACATGACAAGTTAAGAGGGTGACAGGGAGCAACCTCATCAGTTTCCTTTGAATATATTGATGTTTTATGCCTGGCAGAATCATACTGAAAGCCATTTAGTGAATGAGCTAGTTCCCACGGCAGCTATTTTCTTCTATGTGTCCACTGGTCTCAAGTAATTGGGTACAGTAACTGTACATCAACAGTTAACAACTTTTTTTCCTATTGAGAAGCAACAGATTCACTTGTTATTAACACATTGGGGGGCACATACTGCTGCTGACATTATGGCAGAGGATGTTAGTCTCTGGTGGCCAAAAAAAATCAGGATTCTGGTAGCACTTTTTTTCGACTAACAAATTTTGTGAAAAGGTACAAGCTTTCATGAGCTGCAGTTCACCTTACTTCATCAGATGCATAACATGGCTAGACTGAAGTAGGATTTAAATTGGGATGAGGTGGGTTGGTCAGAATTGGGAAGGAAAGGGGAAGGGCAGAAAGGTTGGTTATGCAGATGCAGGTGACATAGGTAAGGCTGATGAAAAATGCAGGGCCAAAAGGGACTGTGTTGAACACTTCTCTTTCATTCTTCTTTCCTGTACAATGAGATGTTGGGAAATGTGCATGTTGCTATTAACCAGAAATCTAAACTGATGATTTGTAGTGTATATGAAAAGTTAGGTTGAGAAATGCATATATTCCTAAAACGGAAGATTCCTAACTCATATTTTTGTGGCTTTTGTTGTTAGATTAACAGCAGTATACAATTTTTCTTGGCAAAGGGCTACATTTAGCCTTTGACTGACATCTCAAAAGTATGGCGAGAGCAAAACAAGAATTAGATTTCAATGTTAGAATATAGTAATTAAAATTGAATTAATAGAATATAATTAATAATGACTACCCACCCTATGTATTTAACAATTTACCCCTTCTATTACTGTAACAATTAAAGTGGCAACTTTTGGAGCATCTTTGCAGGCTGCACACAAGTCTTTTACATGCTACCTGTAAGTCTGGAACTGCAGATTCTGTCCCCTTGATATGGACCCTTAAAAAAAAAGCACAGAATCAATGGACAAATAAATTTCATTTTTACATTGTAAGTTAGAAAGAGGTGATTCTTTATCTATTCATTAGGATATCTTCATTATTGTTCATTTCTTTCTGTTTATAACAAAAATGCAATTGGATTTTGTTTTAAAGTGTAAATAAGTATGTTGATTTTTGTAGATGTTTAACAAATGATTAACCAGTTTGGGAGCCCCCAAAAGTAGTAATCGTACCTTCAAAAAACAGCAGTTTTGATGAAACAACCTTAGAATCCTCCATAAACTACAAAGTAAGAGCTGGAGGCCACATAGAGCCTGCAGATTGCCTACTGCTATCCTATAATGTTGAATGTATGCCCCAGAGGTATTCCTTTCCCTACAACTGAATTGCATAGCCCAAAAAATAAGACCAGAGATTTCCATTCACCACTGATGATGCCTTAAATGCTCATAAAGTTTGTGCATTGGTTTTAACTCCAAAGTCTACTACCGGTAGACACTGCCATTTAATGAAAATGCTGCTCTGTTCCAATCTTCCATACCCTTCAAATAGTCAGTGAGAAAAGGTAAAATAACTCCACCTCCAAGTACCAGTCAGGGACAGGGCAAAAGATTACTACTTGCTCTACAATGACAAGTTCACTTTCACTGGTGCCACAGAGCAAATGCTAAGTGAAAGAAGGCAAGAAAACTGGCACTACGCAGTCCATACACTGAGTCTGTCAGGAATAATGAGCATTCAGACAACACAAACCCAGGCCTACCTCCTTCCAGAACTGTCTGCAAAAATGTCTGTTATGGCCTGTTGCTTCAGGCCCCAAATGAAAGGATTGGGTACAATTTTAGGGTAGAATGAAAAAAAAAGACCACTGAATGTGAAACACTAGTCTGCTTTTCTATTGAAATCATTAATGGCTTCTGAATGGTCTTTAGGGCTACTAATGTGAGCCACCCATGGTTGTTAGATCTCTGACACTACTCACTTGTGAAGAAAACATCTTCACAGTTAATAATTGGTTGAAATGTTTTAAATATTTTAAAGTTTGAACTGTTTAATGTATGTGCAGTAAAACAACAAGGATGGGGGGAAAAATTCACTTCATGAACTGGCTAAGAGAACACAAGGAATTTCAGCCCAAAGGGATGTTTTCCCAAGAAGCTGGAAGCTTCCAAAGGCAATGGCTGAGAATGAAAATATCTTTTTTTTAAAACATAAGTGTAGCTATTGCTGCTCTGGTTCAAGTGTGGGTGTGGGTGTGTAGGCTTAGAGCTTCCATAATTTCCTAAAAATATGTAGTCTCTGGCATAATATGATGCAACACCAGAAGATTAGATGTTCTGTCTTTGAATTGTTATAACATGTGCATAGAGAACACTGAATTTCTCACAATTTACCCATATAGGATATCCTACATATTGTTGATTTTATTAAAGAGACAGGTAGGATTATCTAAAGAACAAGATGGAAAGACCTTAATTGAACAACACTTTCCCCTAGTGACTCTTCTAGGGTCATCCAATTGTCATTGTGCCAATATCATGACAGCTGAGGATAGGTTTTATCTTTTATCAGCTCACCAATGAGTCCTTGAAGCTGTAAGTCTGTGGTGGAGAAATGGCTGTTAGCTTGTTTTTCAAAAGAAAGGCTCAAAACATAATTGCTAAGATGAATTGGCCAAGGATGAAACTTCATATGCAAAGATATCTTTATGATCAAGCTATAAAAATCTTTCTATTTTAAACCTTTCTTGCACAGAATAAAATTGCTGTGCTCTTTTCAACTTGTATATGAGGCTGATGATAGAATAATCATCACAAAAGATGTTCACAAGTGGTGGAAATTGGACCCTGTACTTCTTCACCTTCTTTGGTCCATCTCCAACCCTTGTATCTTTTAGTCATTATATTTGCATGACATTTGCCGTCCAGATTGCAGATCCCTATTCTTCCCTGTCTTGGAAATGATAGCTATACAAGCCTCATTAAAGTAACTTGGGAAACTTTTACTAAAGAAATCCCATCATTATAAACCTCCGATATAAACCATATACACTTTAAAGCGGTCCTTGGACAGTGTCAGAAGAAATGGAGAATACTTATTTCAATACTGGTACAGCTAAGGTAACCCAGGCTTGTCTTGCTCACAGACTGGGGATGAGATGAAGGCAAGGGGACAAGGCAGAAAGAAGATGTCATCAAAGTAGGTTTACAAGGTGCAAGTGGGGAAAGCCCTGAGTTATCTCAGATACTGTACGTTCCTTCTCTCAACCGGCCTCTGAGGATACTTCAGATTATCAGAACTGGATCAGGAAAAGAATGCCTCTACAGTGATAATGTGTAAGAGGATAGTCACTGTAGCCACTTTTTGTAATAAATCATCCTTCCTCATTTTATAAAACATCACAGACTTGGTCATGGGCATCCAGAAAGAGAGTGAGGGGGACAGTTCTCCCATCCCAGATAAATTATTCCCCGAATTTCTGGCTTTCAATTCTAGAAGGCAAGATATGAGACAAAATATATAGTTATTATTTTGCCCATTTCTTCCTCTTAAAAACACAGACACACACACACACACAATTCAGAAATCCAGTGATTGCGATTGGGTAGTAGTGGGTTTCCTCCCAAAACAGAACAAAAAACAGGTTTCCACAATATTTCAGGTCTTAATTTTCAAAATATCTTATTGAATTTCTAAGTTATCCTACTCCCCATCACATCTTATTTGCCTCTCGCATGTGAAACAAAATATATTCAACATTAAAACAAAAGCTGAAACTGAAAGCTTTGTGATGAGCATTTCCATTCTCTGCTTGAGGATTCACATGCAACCCATACATCAGGATCCTTAATCTGCAGCTTTCGCAACATTTCTGAGAATTTTAATTTTTACTATGGTGAAGTTATTGAACATATGGGGAGAGTAATCTATTTAATTTAATTAGCACTTAAAATTAAATTAAATCAATTTTAGATATGGTCCTCCCATTTCTTTGTCCTCATTTGACCCTTTTTTTTTTTTTTGAAGCACAGCCTCTTCAAGGCCAAGTGTCACCCTTAATTTGTAAAAGATTGCACTCCCCTTCTTTACATTTATGAATTCACTAAGCAAGGGAATCTTTATTCATTTGTTCATTAGATTTATATCCCACATTTCATATAGGAGCTTAAAGTAGCACAGTGTTCCCTCCTCCTATTTTTCCCACAGCAAAACTGAGGTAAGTTGGGCTGAGAAAAGAACTAGCCCAAAGTCACCCAATGAAACTATGTGGCTGAGGTTAGATTAGAATCTGAGTCTCCCTGATGTGGTGCCTGTCCAACACTTTAACCACTACACCACTTTGGCTTTCTGTGGTTTCCTAAACTAGTGTAGGTTACAAGTAAACATGTTGTCTATTCAGAGTGCTGATGGCAGATGCTGAAGATCTGATACTTGCTTTTGTTATAAGTTAGCTTATAACAAAGAACCAGACACAGACCCATCTTTTCCATCACCACCAGGGAACCTAGCATTGCTGCTTGCTGGAAGGGAGAGGAAGGTATCATCATGATCTCCATTAAGGGACTCGATCTGATGCAACACAGAGAAATGAAACACAGAACAACAGTGACCAGGTCTGACTCTGGTTTGGACATACATTGCTTTGCTTTGTAAAACAGGGAAGTCAGACATCTGAGATGCAGGATCAAATGACATAATAAGTTCTCCCATATAGGTGGGATCAGACCTAAGGCCTATCTAGTTTAGCCAGATGATTCTATGATTCTATGTCAGTGGAAAGCCCATAAAGAGGAACAAATGGAATAGCACTTTTCCCACCTGCTTATGTTCCTCAGCAGAAAGGTCTAGATTTAGTTCCTAATCCTGAAGTTCCTTGGATTAATTATTTTCAACATCACTTATACCAACATATTTTAGAAGGTCATGGTGAGCTTAATTAAAAGGGCCATATGTTATTTTTGATAGTAGTAGTAGGGAAATTATGACCATTCCTTCTTGAGTTTCTAAAGGAAGAGGCAAGATGAAATATAATTATGAATAAAATATATTGATAGTATATGGTAGGTGGACATGTAAATGGTGTCTTGAGATGTAATAAGGCAGGCCAAAGATAAAGTTTCATGCTTAATACAAAGAATTCCAGTGGCTTTATTATTAAACAATAGTTTAAAGATTATCTAATGACAAAAAGATGCATACATAATTATTTGGTATGCAGAGACTTAGAGATGTTGACTTGCTTCAGGACAGGATTTTGCCAATAATAATCTTTGTTTTTTTTTTTAAATGAGGCAACATGCTCTTCATACTTTTTAAAGATGAGCATTTGTCTACTATCTAACATAATAATCTCATCTATCTACAGTGCTGCAATTTGATAAAAAAGTTAATCTATGACTCCTCTATTCTCTGTCTCAGTTGCCAACCCTTGATATATTTCTTTTATATGGCAAATATACACATCTTTCTCCTAATTCAGCTTTACATGTCTTGCTTTAATTACTAATACATTTTCTTCCCCACTGTGCTTAATCAGATCTCTGTAACCTCAACAGCCCCCAATTTCCAATGGTCATGTTTAACACAATGTAGTTTGGCCCTAACGTGCCATCTGGTGCACAGCCAGAATCTGCAGTTCAGGATCCTCGGCCAGGTAGCTGTCTGATCCTTGTTTAAGTATATACATAGATGTGCATGCACACACTCCCACACAGACACACACATACCAGCCCCTATTTGCAATCCCAGAGCACCCTAAAAATGTACTATTGAAATCCACAGGACCATGGGTGATTTTTAGTAACATGGATTTTGAGGGATTGGGAGTGGGGCAGATAAGGTTGAAAGCAGAAACACTAAGCCAAATCCAAATACAGAAATGTGTTTGTACCCCAAAATGTGAAAAAATGTTCAACCCTCCCCATCAGGGCACATCACTTGACTTATCCTCCCCTCAGCATTTAGTTACCAAAACACTTTCCCCAACCTTAAAAAAAAATATGCTCAGGGAAAAAATTCTCTGACTCCCATATCTATCTGTTTGTCTGACTGTCCATCCATCCATTTCAGGGGTTAACAACCTTTTCCTTGGTTTCTGTGAATGGTTACTCATTGTTTATGAATCTGAATTTATCAGCCATATGAATTTCTCAGTTCAATGAGTCTGAAATTGCATATGTCAGTGTCTCCCTCCATACTGTGGATCTCTCCCATTTCAGTGGTTTGTAAAAGAGCTATGCTTCTTAGGAAGTAGAATACCTACTCTTTAATAGCCCCATCTCATACTGCCATAAAAAATGAATGGCTCTCCACATAGTGGAAGTCCTAGAAGATGAATTTCCTGTACTGTATATCCTGCTGCTGAGAGACTGCATACAATTGTGGCAGGATATTAATGTGATCTATAAAATAAATAAATGACACATATACATATAAGATTATAAACAACAACAGGAAGGAAGGAAGGAAGGAAGGAAGGAAGGAAGGAAGGAAGGAAGGAAGGAAGGAAGGAAGGAAGGAAGGAAGGAAGGGTGCCTTGAAATGGAGTGATGGAAGAAAATGGTTATTACACCAGCAAAATTTGGCCATCTGTAGTTTACAGTGCAAAACACTTGCTATTTACATGATTGAAACTGAGCAGAAGAATGCAACATATTATTTATATCCTATCCAAGTCCATGAGCTCCTTGACCTGAAAAGGAAAAAAGTAGAGATCATCACAGCATTAGTCTTGTCTAGACAACCAAAGCTGTGGCTTCAACATGATACCACCCCACTGGAATTTTTCAGCTCTACATAGCTGAGTCACTGAGATC
Source organism: Python bivittatus (assembly GCF_059951505.1). Taxonomy (NCBI): domain Eukaryota; kingdom Metazoa; phylum Chordata; class Lepidosauria; order Squamata; family Pythonidae; genus Python; species Python bivittatus. Next base: position 30,520,764 of record NW_028277125.1, on the reverse strand, counting down.
CTGGCAATAAACTTAGTTGTTTCCACCCTGAAATTTGATCACATCACAAATTGTTAATTGTTCACATTTACCATATGCTGTCACTTAGTATGAAAGTTCACTGACTAATGATGTTTATAATTTAATCCTACCTCAAAAATCAGTTCAAAGAAGCTGCCAGTTTGCTGACAGATTAAAGGAGAACAAAGAGCTGCTATTAGCACCACCACATAATGCAGGTTTAAAATCAAATTCCCTTTGAGTTTGGAATGCATTCAAATGAGAATTTTGTTTTTAAATTTGCTTCCTGAATTCAATTTCACACGAGTGTGGGCAATTGAATTGATTAAAACAAGCTATATACTGCAGCTAGTTACAGATGACCTTCTAGACAAATCCACCCAATTTGTGGGCAAATTGGGTGGACTATTTCTCTGATTTCCTCTTAGGAAGGAGAAATTCTCCAACAATTTATCAAGGGCAGGACTTTTCCTTAGAATGAAAAGTAGGGCTACCACTTGCCTCAATATTATTTCTTCCCCTGGAATTTCACTGAAGCATGGGAAGCCAGGAGGACTATGGACTGAGGGAGACAAGACTATTCAGTGAAAGACAGGGCATTCACACAGATCCTTTGGCCACTCATAACTTAATAAGCATAGAAACAAGATACTCCCATTATGAGAACTTCTCATAAATTATTTTTCATCAAATTTAATGAGCATGTTTATTCTACAACAGAGCAATATAATACAGGCTTCAAGCAAAGTTTTATCTAGTTTGAAGAGAATCTGAAGTATAGTACAAATTGTCCTAAAGGGGGTTTTACATAGTTAATTCACTGAGTTTGAATACAACAATATTATTCATGGTGAATTATTAATTATTAATCTCCAATTCAATAAATCTTTAAAAAATCCTTAAGGCAAACCAAAAACCATACATAGATGAGAATATTTTAGCTAGTATTAGGAATCAGCAAGTGCAATTAAATGTCAAGACTTTACCAACTAACCTCAACACTTGGAAGCCACCTATGAGGAAATAAATTATATGAGAGAGGCTGAGATGTTATGGGCCAATCAAATGTAGTAAAGGTAGTGGAAACATTTTAGGAGGTTAGGCCAATCTCACCACATCCCCAGCAAAATCCAGCCTGAGTGGAGTTTATAGTCAGGATAGGCTAGGAAGACCAGCAGCACATTTGAATGTGATAGGTGGAAAATGGAAAACAATGCTTTTCCTGTTCTTCACCTCCTGTGTTTGGCATGCTGTTTGTAACACTGAAGCAGAACGAAAAAGGATGGAATGAAATAGATATTGTTCCAATCCCCTATTGTCACAGGGGAGTCTGAAAACTTAAGGAAAAGACTTTTAGGGAGTAGTACGGCCTGTTTCCTTGCATTTAAGCAGGCACTGTAATCTTGCTAAATGAAGTTATGGAATCTGAATTATGGAATCTCAGATGGATTTGCTATCATCACTTATGTGGACCAGAAGGTTCCTGATTCAAACTCTCTTAATATAGTTTATGCATATCAGACAAATTTATGAAGCTACCTTACCAGCAAAAATTCAGTCCAGATATCTGCCACTTCATTCTATGGCTGGATTCACACATTCTGCTAAGCTAAAACATAGTTTGTTTGATACATGGCACGAACACAGCCATTTTAATAATAATTAAAAAACATATTCCATATTGTTTTGATGAAATGAAACTCTATCAAAATAGTCATAGAAATCCAATATTGGGGAAACTATCTTTGCATAAACGTATTAATTGTGAATAAATTGCTATGTTGTTCTGCATATTTTTGATTCAATTTTATGGAAAATAAATGGGTGGGAAGGGTAGGAAGACATAGTTGGAAAACTCCTCCCAGGTGGCTTTTTCAAATCAGGTAGCACAGCCAGCTAGGAAGCCTACAGAATGATGGAGAGATGTGCATCAGAAACGAAAAAAGCTATGTTCTCCAAACTATGTTAACCTCAAAAGAAATTCTAAAGCATCTTTTCTTTACCTTGGGGAACTAGGCAAGATTAAACCCTTGAAGGGCTGTCTGTGAAAAGAGCTCCATAGCTGTGTTATGAAACTGCTTATATGCTTCACATTTTAGAGCATCTTGATATTTTCCCCAAAGTTTAAAGAAAAAAAAATAGATCCTGTAGAGGAGAATCTGTATCATTCCTTATAACTACAATACTATAAGGAAGGAGGCAAGTAAGAAGCAGCTTCTCCCACAAAGTGCTCCCCAGGTGGGTTGGATTACCTTTTTTATCCTCCCTAGCTAGCAGGCAGCATGTTGGAAAAGGCTGAAAAGTACACAATGTATTTGCTGGATCTCAGATTTGGATTAGGTGTTTATCTTAAACTTTCAGTGGGGAAAAAAGCTACAAAGAAAAAGATACTTTCTGTTTACCAACAGATTTTCCCATGAAGTAGAAGAACAGCAAAATACAGAGAGCGATCTCATTTTTAACCTTGAAAAAAAACAAATCAGATGTTTGAATTTCCTTCCTTCAATGTCCAAAGTGCAAAACAGAATTCCACCACGAAAGAACCCCAGTTCTTGGAAGAAGAGGGAAGGGATAAGAGGCCTGAGGGAATGAGAGAGAGAGAGAGGGAGAGAGAGAGGGAGTGTGTGTGTGTGTGTGAGAGAGAGAGAGAGAGAGAAAGCAGGACAGGACAGGACAGGACAGGACAGGACATAGCTCGAATTAATTTATTTGGCAGGTTATAAAGATGATAAAATGTTTCCAGGTCTTCTACTAGGCAAAAAGCCATTCTGTCTACTTAACTGTGATGCAGTTCAGTCGCAGTAGATTGAGCTGGATTGGTCTGTAACTGTGGTCAGAAACAGTTTCTCATTGTGAAATTATATGATGCAAGCTGCTGATTCAGAGCTTCGTGTAACCACAGCCAACAAACTTTGCTCCTTTTTGCCTTGGCTGTCCTGGCAAGACCAAAGAGTAAATGCCTTAAGAAACTGATCTCAAACAGACACAGGAAAGAGGAGGTACTTTGTCATAATGAAAGAGTAGCAACTGAGAAATGCATAAAAAGGAATGGAATCTTGGTATGCTTTTGACTGTGAGTACGATTACAAAGCTGATCAGATCTCCTCCAGAGAGCACTGTAGCAGAGATACCATTTAGGCATTGGAGAAGAAATGGTCTCAGATATGTTTAAAACAAAGGTGGGCAATCCCTGGGTCATAGGCCACAAGAAGTCCCCTGCAATCAGAAGACCTCCAGAATATTTCAGCCAAACTCTTTGGCCTATCTTGCAGGGAATGGGATAGGTTTAAGGCACCGCATCATTCCCTTCCAACGGGCCAATTTTTCACATTCTGGAGAAGCTGGACAATGCAGTCCTTAAGACCTGCAAAACCTTTTCCTTCCCCATGACATTGTTAATTATGCCCCCAGCAACTGATGGAGGCCAATAACATGACTCCTCTTTAAAAAAAGAATGCACCCCAGCAACAAAAATTTTGTCCAACTCTGACATGTGATTTGTGTATGTACAAATCTCTGAACATAGCATCCTGATAGATAAGACGAGGTCCATGTAGAGTAGCCCACCAGATTATGAAGCTGATCAAGCTAGGAAGCTGTTAAACAGGACTGAAGGACAATAGGCATTTTCTACTTCTGTCCCTGAGGGTAACTGGAATTGGACTGGGGAGCCCTTCACTTAGGACAGAAATAGATCACCTACAACCTGGGTGATAACTCATGGCCCCCGCGCCCCTTTCTGTATAAACTGTATTGCTAAAAAGTAACAGTATGCTTTCATGCCATTTTGAGGTAGGAAATATATAATACTGTAGTGATGCTATCAGCCCTAAAATAGGTTTAGGTGAAATAAACCTATTAAATAAACATAACAAAACAAAAACAATATTTTCCCAACATTCAGCCCTACCTATTTGCATGACCCAAACTTTCCATCAGATTTAATATGGCTTCCTGGAAAGAAAGAAAAAAAGTGCAGTCCCTGGCCACCAAAAGGTTTCCCGGTACTACATAAACTAGAGGATGCCTTTGTGCTTCCTTGAATTGATTAATTTGGAATATGACTATTTTGAAATAAGCAAAATGTCAAGTTTACAATGTCCAAATCCCAATCCAGAAGAATTCTCATGAAACCAGGCCTGGTTCAGATAAAATCTCCTTTATTGGATGGTACATGCAGCTCTAAGCAAACCATTGCTAAAACTAAAGTCCACATAACTTTCCCTCTACTTTTACCCCCTCTGCTCCCCCTTCCCATTACTCCCATCTCCCTGATAACGCCTCTTCTTCCTGGCCTTCGAGATGACACCAGCTATGTCTTCTTTCATTCCCTTCCGCCCCCCGCCCCCGTTACAAATGGCAGAATCAAAGCGAGCAAACCCAGCATTTATTATCCCTAATAAATCAGTCCTCTTTTGGTTCATCTTTCAATTGCTGCGGGTTCTGACACAAATTCAGAAAAGAAATATCATTGCTTATTTCATTATTAAGTCTATATCTCTGTGGGAAAAGATGAAGCTTATGCCCTGAGTTTGCCCTGGGCTCAACTGAAGTTGAGTAGTTTAGAGGCACTTTTCTGTGCCTTGTTCTGATGCAGAGTTTGATACTTTGCCAACTATGGTCCCAGAGGAGGCACCAGAGATGAGGTTGCTGAAGCACACGCTACCTCATATTAAGCACGTACTCCTTTCACAGCACATCAGGAGAATCATTTCACATAAAATACATTTCTAAGTTGGACTTTGTCCACTGGGAACTGAAATTTGATAGCCAAACACCCTCTGCTGAACTTTTCTGTACATTGGGGTTGGGATATTAACCTGGGAGCTCTGGCAGGGGTGTATGTGTCTAGTGGTGTTGTGTTTTTATTGAGCCTTGATGCAGCTTTAGTTGATTTTTTTGCTTGTTTTTAATGAAGTTCTCTGTTTTTATGTTGCTCACTGCCCAGAGTTTCTTGAATAATGGGTGGCCACATAAATTATATTAATAAATAAATACATTTGTAATGGCAGATTAAATGGATTCAGATGGAGAGATGTATTTTATAACAGCACAGTTGGACAGCTGAAAGAGAATACACAGAACACTTCTTTTTAATAAGAAGCTGGCAATCAGTGTTTTATATTTTGTTAAAACTTTGTACCAATTTATAATGAGACATGATTTATCATTTTTGTCTACAACTTTCTTCATCAACAGAGAAACCACCATGGAATTTTCCTGGCAACAGCATAGAAGTGGTTTATCATTTCTTTCTTTAGCCCTGGGATTTCCCATCCAAATAATAACCAATCACCAGCTGACTGATTGATTTAAAAAATTGATTGCGTATAAAGCAATCCTCAGATGAATGCAATAGCTCTAAACAGACAAGGATTTATAATGGATTAAACTATCTGCAAAATTCAGTAACTGAACTCTTGTTGCTACTTCCTTAAAACTCACCTGACACAATATGATCTGCTGAGTAGCAGCCAGAATATATAGAATAATAATTTTTCCAAATTTCCACACAGAATCTTGATTTTTTACATCAGTGGGAAGTAATGCACTTCCAAAAGTCCTTAAAAAGAGAGAAGAGAGAGAGACCCTGAGGAATTCAAGGCAATGTACACACTTCTATCATTCCATTTTTGTTCTTAAAACAAGCTCCAAATAAGCTAAGGTTAAAGCACTGTATCTGTTCTCTGGTCACTCTGCTTTATGACTGGGGATCTGAACACCATCTTCAACATAGTATCATGGATTGCTTCTTAATCCCAATAAATCTTGGGCGAGGCATAAATGCATCTCATAATCTCAGACATATATGAACCTTTTTCAGATGGAATCCAATACTTGGTCTTTGAGATGAAATTACAGAATTGCTGGCAGCAACTTCTGGAATAGCTATAGTGTTGAAAACATGAACATTTTCATACCAATTTGTGACTTCACATTGCTCTAATACAGGGTATTTTTGAGATAATTGATTTAGATGTATTCAAATGTTACTGATATATGAACTCGCTTCCTCAAAATAAAACAAACTGGTTTTGTATGATGTGCCACATGAAGAGACACTGAGAATTCTTAATTATGCATTAGGAGATGAGTAAGTAAAGGGCATACCTTAGTGGTGGAATACATCCATTGCAAGCAGAGGGTTCCAGATGAAATCCTCTGTGTCTCTTGGTAGGACAGAAAATATCTTGCCTGTAAACTAGGAGAGTTACTGCTAGATAGCAACTGAATTCAAACATTCAACTAACAGCTGCTGAAGTAACCAGAACTTAATATTATTCCATAAATTTGTAAAATTATTAATTTGGAAGGAGCCATTTAAGCTACTGAATCCAATCCCCTGCTCACTGCAGGAATCCAGATTAAAGTATCATGAACAGATGGTTGTCTAGCCTCCTCTTGATAAAGTGGGGCTTATCCACCCCCTGGGCAATTGATTCTGCCATTGAACTGCTCTGACTGTTACAAAGTATTTTCTAACATTCAGTCAGAATCTGCCTCCCTGCATTTTAAATAAATTATTCTTTATTCTGTACTCTGGAACAAGAAAAAAACAGGTCTTGAAACATCCTTTCAGGTATCTGAAGAGTGCTATCACATCTTTCCTCAAGCACCTTTCACAAGGGTCTTCCTATACCTAGCTCCTGCAATCTCTCTTCATGGGACTTAGTTTTTTTTATCATCTTTGTTGCTTTTCTCTGAACCTGTTTCAGTTGACAGTGTGAGAAGCTAAGCCTTGCAATAGTTCCTTTGAGGTGGGGAGGGGGGACTCCAATTTCATATTTCTAGCCGGATTTATGTTAAAGGAAGTGATTAAAGGCTATTTTAGTAAGAAGAAAGTTAAGGGAGTTGACTTAACTCCGACCTCAGAACTCCATTGTCACTGCAATAAATATTCAGGTACTCTTGGAAAACATTAACTAAAGACTAAAAAGCTTCTGAGAACGAATAATGGCTGTAGGGCTGTAAATTTCTCAGCCAGTTGGCCTGTTCTTGGAATCTGTTAACATCTCTCTGTTGGCATCCTTTAGCATACAGATTTAAAGTTGGAACTTCCTTCTGAGTTCAGAAATATTTTGGAATACTTTCCTTGTTTTTCCTTGTCAGTTTCCATGCCCAGTGTCTTTACAGATGTCACTGTAATCCTGTTTCTTGTCTCTTCTAAGAGCCCTCTGAAATGCTTTGCAAGGTTCCTTTCTGACAGCTTTGTATTTCTTGGATTTTGCTTCTCTTTTCTTTCTGGCAATTTCTATAGTTTGCTTTGACATCTATTTTATTTCCTTCTGTTTCTTTATCTTTGGCAATCTTTTTTCACATTCATCCTTAACAGCTTCTTTAATTTTATTTCACAGTTCCACTTTGAAAATGGTGGGTATGTACTCAAGTTCATATTGTAGAAATTAGCTTTCTTCTTCCATGTTATTTATTTATTTAATTATTTATTTATCAATCAATCAAATTTATATGGCTTCCCATCTCACAGAAAGTGACTCTGGGGGGTGTCCAACAAATAAAACAATACATGTATAAAAATGATCATTAGTAAAAAATATAAAATGGTCATTAATAAAATGCAAACCACCAGGGTAGTTAAAATACAAACACCACCATGTTAGCTTGATTTGGAAGTTGCACAGGAATAGTTCATGAGCTGTTCCACAGTCAGCCCTGGCCACTGTGCTTTATTGTTATTACTGAGCTCATCCACCTCCTTGTATAAATAAGATAGGTAATGTGATTCTTCATCTGGCAACTGTTATTACTGAGCTCTTCCACTTCCTTGTACAAATAAGATAGGTAATTTGATTCTTATCATATATTGGCAATGTTTTGGTTGGTTCATGGCTGTGTTAGCAGTGAAAAGTTCATTGGATTGGCAGAAACTAATACATTGTTCTCCTGCTTCATTTTGGTTTCCTGGACCATACAGTCCGATTATGCATTCCTCCTTAATATTTTCAGCATTGGCATTCCAGTCTCCAACCACAATCAAATTACCTATCTTATTTGTACAAGGAGGTGGAAGAGCTCAGTAATAACAGTTGCCAGATGAAGAATCACATTACCTATCTTATTTATACAAGGAGGTGGATGAGCTCAGTAATAACAATAAAGCACAGTGGCCAGGGCTGACTGTGGAACAGCTCATGAACTATTCCTGTGCAACTTCCAAATCAAGCTAACATGGTGGTGTTTGTATTTTAACTACCCTGGTGGTTTGCATTTTATTAATGACCATTTTATATTTTTTACTAATGATCATTTTTATACATGTATTGTTTTATTTGTTGTACACCCCCCAGAGTCACTTTTTGTGAAATGGGCAGCCTTACATCTGGTTGATTTAAAATTGAACTGGACCATACAACTCACCAACCTCCTCTTCTGCATCAGTGGTTGCAGCATAAGCTTGGATAATTGTCATATTAAAGGGTTGTTTGCAAAGTCTAATTGATATTATTCAATTATTTATTGCATTGTAGTCAAGTACTGTTCTTACTATATCCTTCTGGATTATGAAAGCAACACCATTCCTTCTTTATCTTTTGTATCCTAGGTAATAAACAGTAGGAACTTCTAAGTGAATGTGTCCAGTTCAAGTCCATTCCAATTAACTGATGCCTAAGATGTTAATGTGCAGTCAATTCATTTCAACTTTCACTTTGTTGAGCTTTCCCATATTCATGCTTCTTACAGTCCATGTTCCCACTGTAATTCTGTTTTTGCAGCTTCAGGTTTTTTTTTCCCTGCATAGCAATATCAACAAGTAGACATACTGAAAACTTTAATCTAGCCATGCCATTAACACCCTTAGTATTCTGAAAGATCCTTAGCTCTTGGAAGCATGTTGAGTGCCCCTTGACTTGCCTGGCCCAGGATCTAGCATTATATCATCAATCACTTTATATTGTCTATGTATATGGTTTTCTTGGTAAAATACTGTAAAAGAGTGGTGTACCACTGCCTTCTCCTGAGCAATATGAAATTATAACCTTTTAATTGTCACTAAAGTGATCATCCACCTCCAACATCTTTCTATATTTCTGCTGCCCAATGTAGGTGCTTATTTACTTTAGCTGGGCAGCTGAGATGACTTTCACACCTTGGGTGTTACTGCTGGGAGTATATATTCTCAGTGTGCACTTCCAAGAGCAACTCTACCACTATGATAAGGCAGCACAGGAGGACCTGGGGTGGGGGCAATTGATACATATTATTTTTTATGGTTTTGAGAGTTTATTTTAGTTCTACTATGGTTATTGTAATAAGGATTCCTCTTATTTGATGCTTTTAATTACTATAAACAATGTAAACAATGTAGAGTCAGATTGATTATGTCAGGCATTCATTAGATAGATAGATAGATAGATAGATAGATAGATAGATAGATAGATAGATAGATAGATAGATAGATAGAGCTTTATATAAGTCATTAATAAAAATAACTAAGAGTTGAGGAACTAGAATTGATCCTTGTGCCATCCTACTTCATACCTCTCTCTAATTTGATGGGGAACTATTGAATATGATTTTTGAGCTAGCTATAAACCTACTTATTTGTCATGACACACAGTCCTCATTGAACTAGATTGCTAATCAACATGTCATGGATTACACTGACAAATGTTTTGTGGAAGTCATGGTATGTTATGTCTATACTATTCTCACAATCTATTAAAGAAGTTACACAATCTAAAAATGTGGTAAGATTAGTCTAACAAGATTTGTTCTTGACATACTCATGCTGACTTCCAGTTCCAAAGTGCTATGATCTGCTCTACAATAATCCTAAATATTGATGTCAGACTAAGTAGTTTGTGATTTCCTGGATTTTCTTTTCCTATTATTTGAAAATACGGACATTCACTCTCCTCCATTCATCTGGCACTTTACCAGTTCTCTGGCATTCCTGAAAGATAATACACAAGGGGTTCAGCTAGACCACTATAGTTGTCTATAGGATACTATAGTCCCTTCAGGACCCTAGGATAAAATTAACTGATCATGAAGCTTTAAACTGACTGAAAGTATAGAAGTTTTCCCTGGCATGTTTCTATGAGTCTCAAGCTTCAGTCCTACATTTTCATCCTGCCTTTCACAATTTCTTAATGGAACACATAGATTCAGGAGTGGAGGAGCTCTGTTTTTTAACCTTCCTCATGGAACAGCTGGTATACCAATTCTTTTATTTTCCTTTTAGTTTGAACATATTGAAAGTAAGCTATTTTTGTTATTAGCTCCTTTGCTAACCTCAGTTCATTCTTTTGCTTTCCTGACACCAGCTTACAGATCTGGGCTATCTGTCTATACTCTTCCTTTTTGACCTGGCACTCCTTCCATTTCCTGTATGGTCCTTTTTTGTTTTCAGTTCTCCCCTGAGGATTTTATATCTTCTGGCCTCCATTGGAATCTCCTTCCCCTGATCTCCTCATTGGAATTATTTGCAGTTACATTTCAAAATCTCTTTGTTTAAGAACTCCCACCGATTTGGGAAGCCAGCCAGTGTCAATATATATTACTCTAGAAGGATCAGTGCTGTGACTCAGTATGAGGTTACTTCCTATATTCTAATTAATGGAAAGATACAAGCAAATACACATACCATTTAGGCTAATTTATATGAATTTATATGCACACCATAGTGAATAATATCTATTAAACAAAACATTGTAAAATCTTATCAATTCGGTCAAACATTTATTAAAGATTATGAGCTATAAAACAAATGGTCAGAAGTTAATCTGAAGCTCTTAGGATGATCAATCCATTATTCAAGTTCAAAAGTTTACTTAAACTTTTGCTTATCCCTTAATGGCCAATAATAAATTGTGTTAAAGGAAATAACACATTAATGAGATTTACTCATGTTACAGTTGGAAGACTAAGTTTTGAGTTTGTGTTACAAATACTTTAAGGTAGATTTATTAGTGTAAATGAAAAACAAGTATCACCTGTCTTATGCACAGTCTTGGAAATGCTTATTAACCATGTGAGTTTCTGACTGTAAGTCTGTCAAGCTTTGGACCAAACCTATCCATCTTGGCTCTTATTCAAGAATTAGTTTACTCAGCAGAAGGCCCACAGGTATGATTAGGCAAGGTTTATCTCTTTATTGCAGGCATGAAGTCATACACACACAATTGTCTAACTGCAGAATATAGAGTCAAAGCCTATATATTGGTCCATGTATAACTCTGCTCCAGTTTAAATTCAAGGCTTCTTCCTCCTGCCTTTCCCAGTCAGTTGTTCTCTTGAAGGGCTTGTAAAGCACCTGTCAATACTAATTTAATAGTTCTTTATAGTCTGGGAATGCTGGTTCTTAGCATAATCAGGTTGATTCAAGGATTTGCAACATTTCTGAGTAACCCACCATTTTTAACAGAAATGAATCAAAATTTCACAGTTAAAAATCTTGTGAGATTTTAGTGATCTTAGCTCTTATACAGGATCCCAACATTCTCAACTGAAATCTCTAAGATTTCACATAAGAAAATCCAAATCTCATCAGATTTGGTGATCTTGCAAAATGTATGTCACTTTTATGTTTAACAAATATATTTTAATATATAAATATTAACTATTATAAATATTATTATAATATATATATATAAAAAATATTTGGGGGATCTATGGATATCCTGGTGACCATGGACACTGTGTTGCCGACCCCTAGTGTAATTGGTAGGTTAGGTTACATAGGAGATTGTTCCAAATTGAAATAATCTCAGCTGGATATTGAATTTTGGTGAATTTCTAAAGTATATAAAATCTAGCTGCCAGCATCTTGTATGTTGTATGTTTCTTAGCTCTTTAGCCAAGACAGAAACTAATAGGCTTATTCGGCTGGTAGTGAAAGAAGTAGACAGGATATGATGGTGAATGAATTATAGTTATTCTTTTTAGCAGTAAGGGCAGAAAGCAGAAGAGTAAAGATTTCAAGCATTTTTCAATTCTGGGACTAAGCTGGTGTGAGATGAATGGTTTGGGAATGCCTGTAACATAAAAAAGGACAACTTGTCTATGGACTTTGCTCCCTATTGAGTTAGAGTGCTTTCCATTGCCTTTGACCTGATACAATACAGTGCTGACATAAAATCTACCATCTCCATTGTCAATTCCTGTATTGGGTCTGTTGCCTCTGTTCTGAGTCACTGCTGAAGGGTCCCTTGATTTACAAGTGTGCCATTTGTTTAAGGCAAGGGGATTAATGTGCTGCTCTGGCTTTGCTGCCCTCCCTTTTTAATACATCAAAAACAGCATCTATACACATATCGATAGTATTTTGTCTGTACATTTGCAACCATTTCCAGAAAAGTTGCAATAGCCTTGTACCATCAGAATCTCACAACACTTTAAGTTTAACAAATTTGTAATGGCATAATCTTTCTCAGATTATCCACTTCATCAAATATGAAATAATTGTAAACTGTGAGCTTAGAAGGAAATGAAAGGCAGAAGAACTGGACTATGATAGATGCCTTATAAACACTTGCCATTCACAAAATATTAACAAAACAAGCATTCTTGCATTGGCAAGCTGATTAACTTTATGTTATATATTCATTCTCTAGTCAAGCCATGGGAGATAATACCTGGATTTTCAATGTATTGTATTTCACTTCTTCAGTGTTAGAATTTGTTCTTGAAGCCTATGTTCATAGGTAGCCATCTCAAAAATCAGAGGAGAAAAGTGTCCCAGGAGATTAAAACATTAAAATATCAACATTCTTTTAGTGTTGATATTTCTTATCAGAGCTTTGTTTCCATCTAGATTTTTGACTGAGGTGGCCTGTTTATTCCTACTAGACAGCTGTAGTAAAATTTTCAGTTTCAATTTATCACAAGCAAAGATCAGCCAGACATGAGCAAAGAGAATAAACCCTTGATTTAATGGACCTTGGTTTAGTGGATTTCAGATCTAACATTCCAAATCTGTTTGTTCACTCTATGCTTTGCATGTGCATAAAATACCCATTCATCATTTTACACACATGTAAAATCCCATTTGCATTTAATGCACATTAACAGATAGCTCTTCCTTACATTAGTTCCTTAAATCAAGCATTTACTATATATTAACTGTTGATACTGTGTATGATGTTATTTCATGTTGCAATAATATTGCCAGTGAGGGCAGAGTTGGCATCTGGTCTGACTCAGTGTTTGAGTGGTTGACCTGTCCTTGCTTAGAGGAAGCCACCCAGCCTAGTTACCCACTTCTAAGCAGCAGCAGGTCACATCAGAGATCTACAGAAACACAGACCAAAAACTCTGCAGATGTCACTCCGTATACAAATATTCTGAGTAGAGATACTTTTGTACTTTGTACATAGAAGGTGCTAGATAAATTTTGAGCAACTGTTCCAAATAACAGGTGTGTGAAATAATCTTAGAAAGTTGTGACAGATATTCTATACAATTAACAAAAATCTTCAAGAAAACTTGCCATTTTTGACCACAAGATGGAGATGCAGTATATCCCAGTAAATATGAATAACCTCACTGGAAAAAGCAAACATTTAATTTAAATTAGAAACAGACTGTACCTTCTCCTGTTTCCAGTTAATAAACAAACTTCTCATCATGGCATTTTATGCACATTGATATACTCTTACAGTTGGAATTACATGGGAAAGATGAATCAATTTCATGTGCTGATTATTTTTTATTTCTTTAAAACATTTCTATTCTCTATAAGCTTCTATCTATATTCAAACATTCTTTCCCCCCACAGTCTGCTAATACAAGTGTATATATTTTTGTGAAAATTACTCATGTTTTCATGTGTTAATCTAATCTCATATTTGGTTTATTTTACTGCCAGTGTAATAGATGTTAAACCAATAGTGATTCCAACTTTTCAACTTTGCTATTAGAATAATCATGGAAAGAATACCAATTCCAAAATTTGCACTTCAGAGGAACACAGACCACAAACACTTTGGTGAAATTTAGCTAAACATTTATGCATTATCTTTTCTCCTATGTGAACATATCAACAATTTTGTGATCAAGTTCTCCTATTTGCACTTTTCATGAGCAATTAAAATAATTATCTTTGTTTTAGAAAAGTAATAACCCAATGTGAATAATTTCATGATATGTGTTGATATTTAAGATATCCTGTTAATACTTTCTCAAGTTTCTGTATTAAAATGTCAGAGGTAGTTTAAGAAGGAACCAGTTGAACTGTGGAATTCCAGTGGATTACTAGCAAATACCAATATACTTTCTAGGATTGTGTAAAATATTTAAATGAAACACTTTTTAAAGAATGCATCAACATGAATGAAGCACCTTTCTTCAAACTGTCGAAGTACCACTGACTTTTCAGTGCTTCCTGCAGCTGTTCTGAATGCTCTCCCCATTTGCTGCACGTTCATCTGAAGCACACAGAATACTTCCTCTGGGATGCAGGGATGTTAAGGGGCTGTACCTGTCATGAATGGAGAGACAGCTGGACTGGAAAAGCTGAGGCTACTTCATTCATGCCAATGTATTTTTGAAACTCCTTTTCCAAACATTTTGCAAGCTCTCATGTTTCTTGATGATCTATCAAAGTAGCAGCTGTCGCTCTTTACCTGGATTTCTCAAGCTCCACAAAACCTTATGAAGTATAAACTGCTTATCAGTAAACTTCCTAGGAGATAGCAGGCATCAAAACATCAAATAAATCACTTCAAATTTTTTCTGCTATAGAGAGTGATTATTCTGGCTGGCCTTCTTGCAGCATATTTCATGCTCTATATTGTGTGCCTGAACCACTGCAGTTGGTAAAGCCTCTGGAACATTAGAGCTTTAGATTCATATGAAAGATCTGAACTGAACCCAAAACACTGGCCTCAGGACTGAATGCCTAGCTCAGGATGACTCAGTGCCATATTGAGATAAGATGTTAAACCTCAATTTATCATGAATTGAGTCTGCACGTTGCTTCCCACATCCACATGCAGCTACAAGTTCCAAATGCTCCTTTTTCATGTTCAAGTCTTAAGTGGAGATTTACGTTAACGTTACTTTATTTCAACAAGCCAACTCCACCCTGCGTGAATTAGCATTTTAAACAAGCTGTAGTCTTAGGTTTATCTACGCTGGAGTATGTGTGTGTGGAAAGGAGAGTGCACCAGTCTGGGATTCCTTCTGATTCAATCTTGATACTCTAAATTCTGGTTTCTTATGGCATCAGAATAAAGCCATTACTTAGGAATACCTTAGAGGTGAAACAAATTCACTTGTACCCTGAAGAAAAACATATTTCCTTGGTTCAGGGATAGGTTCAGGGATTCCAGCAGGTACATCCCTGATGGTGGACAAGATTTCTTTTTTTTTTTTTTACATTTGGAATTTATTGCTTATAATTTTAAATAGTGTTTTTTTTAAAGGTCTGCTGCTCAATTAATTTTAAATCAAAGAACAGCATCAGTTAAAGATGTTTTCTTAAACATATTGGATGATCAAATGTAAGGCCTTGTTGCAAAGAATTGAAGCATCCAGTTGGCATAGAGGAAAATTGGCCACTAGGACAACATGCTATTTAGATGTCCATTCCACAAGCAGAAACTCTGATAGGTGGGATACTCTGGGAACAGTTTTCAATCAATCATTTAAGGGAACATCAGGTATCCTGCTGAAGAAAGTGTGGACCTACCAGTTTCCAAATCCTCTCATTCCCTTGGGATGCCCATAGAAACAGACAAACACTAGGTTGGCATACAGAATTTCCTCCCATAGCTGGCAATGGGAGGGAAGAAGAAAAATCTCCCCTCACTTCTTGTCTTGGCCAGCAGCTCTTTTCCACCTCTTTCCACATAGCGTTGCAGTTTTAGTTCCTGCCTTTGGCTGATCTTTATTTTATGTAAATTAAGTCATTTATAAGCAACTTGTCATTTTATATATGGCACATATAGCCTTAGGCAGCTTACAGTGCATAATAAATATGTATTTTGAGGACAGGACATAACTAATTGCTCTTTCCACATTAATCATCAGATATTCACTGAGTCCAAAATCTTACACTTAGGTCAGGGCATACTAGGCAAAAATCCAGAAGCCTTCTGCTTTGCCTCCAAGATGTTATGGGACACTGTTTCAGTTCCTTGGCAACAAGCTGATTGAAGGTTGGTTTTTTCTTTTCTTTTTCTTTTAAGTAACTCTGCTGCTAGTTTCAGGCAAGACAAAAGATGTTATTGTACCCTGACGCAGCTGAGCCTGTAACTTTGGAGCATCCTTTCTTATATCATCTCCCAAATGTCCCTTTTGCCTCCCCATCCTTGTGAACCAACTAAATGGCACCCGTGCTGTTAAAGTGCAGTGCAATTGTGAGTTCATTTAAACTGCTGCAGCATTTTGCATTGATGATGGTAAACATTTTTTTTTTATTACTCTACTTTCATAGAGCTCTTTGGAGCTAGACCCAGCATGGTTCAGAAATGAAGTCTCAATACTGAAAATTACAATTGCAAATAAGAATTAGAACAGCACTTTTGAGACATTTCTCAAATTATTTTCTCATTGGTAGCAGGAAAGTGGGAGGCACACTGCATACTAATTGGCTACAATGGAGGAGAAAAAAAACCCACAGTCCACTTAGATTAATTTCTAAAATTACCCTAAGCATTTTCCTTTCTATCCTGTTATTTCCTTTGGGATAGGCAAACTGAAATGTCTCATCAATATACCTTCTGTGCAAAAATTCATACAAAACCAAGTCATTCCATCTGTAGAGATGTTGTTGGCTTAGACTGATTTTTTGGTGATAAATGTATTATTAACACAGCTATTTAACAATCTTTCAATGTTTTGTTAAACTGCTAGAGATGCTTAAGGCTTATATTCAGAAAGCTAGGAGCCTAGAGATCTATAGTCCCCATTCATCAGGACTGTATTAGGTTCTGAAATCTGGCATAGACAATAGGTTGGTAGACTTAGACCTGATCTGGTGCAAGAAGGCAGTTGGTACAAGATGGCTTTCCATGCTCCTTCTGAATATTTAAACATATAAGCATGGCTGCTTCTATTTGGGGGCATTATGAATTGATTGAGGTAATAAATAGCTCATTATTTATAGGTCATTTATACAATTTATACAATTCATACTAAGAGCAATGTGAGTGGGACTGTGACACAGACCAAATCTGGGACTATGACAAATAGTAAGACTGACTGAAGACAAAAGTGGAAGTCCAGAACATTGAGAGGACACAAGGCTGCCTATCCTAACATATTCCTCCTTTTCTGTAGTCTAACATCTCACCAATAGGTGATTCACAGATGTACATATCATCAGAATTTTGATACTAGTAGGAATTCAAATAATAAATGGAGACATAAAATATGTTTACATGATTCGGCTGGGATGCAATTTTCATGTATGCAGGCCATCACAAACTTATACATCTCTCTTATCTGGTTAGTGCCAAGTCTGGGAAATTAGGAATTATCTATGCAGGTTGTCGTATAATTAAAGCAAATATAAAGCCATTCTGGAAGAACTAAGATGGACTGGATTTTCTGGGAAGCAGATTTAGTTGCCAACATTTGGGGGAAGTAACTCTAGTGGTCAGGACAAATTCATATAATCAAAACAGTGATCAATTTCTCCATGGAATTCCTATTATCTATATCTATGGAGACACTTCAGCATGGACTGGGTTCAAAAATAATGAATACAATGAAAATTCTAATAATTCCATGCAAGGCGTATCAGCTTTAAAAAATGAACTGCTGGTTGAATATACAGTACACTAACCATCTCTGATGTTGTTGGTTTTTAAAATATTCTTTGAACTGCTTCAGAGTAGTGATATAGGTGCCACTGGTTTGTTAGCAGCTAAATGTTTTGTATTATCTGTGATGCTATTTCTTCCTCACTCACAATGATGACACTTTTTCATTATGGCCAGTGCTAACTTTGCTGACTTCCATGTTCATTTGAAAGCCTCCACTTTGAACCTGTACCAAAGTAAAGTTTAGGCAGATATTTTTCACACCTGGTTCAGCCTTGGATCCTTTTCAAAGCAACACAATTTTAAAAAGCAACTAAGCTGCTTTATTAGTTTTGTTTAGCTAGAATAATGTTTTCAAGAATCAGCCTGTGAGAATAGTTAAGAACCTACTTCTTGTGCAACTTGCAGAAACATTGGGTTGCTGTTTAAGATGTCATACTTGGTGAAAGCCTCCCTCCCTCCCTCCCTGGAGTTGATGAGGTTTGTGTGTTCATTTTATGATGACAACTTTGTTAGGTACAGTACCTTGTACTGAGAGAGAATGAATGGCCAAAGCCAGTGATTTTCGTGATAAAGTGGAAATGTGAACCTGGACATCTTAACCATTACACTGGCTTCAGTTTATGACATTAGTTTGTCTTTGGGAAAGGATGGCTATGAGCCAATAGGATGATTGCATGTTAGAAGGCCAAATAGTTCAGCTCTTTTATATGTATGAGAAATTTCAGATATGGAAAAGTGAAAAGAAATGTTATGTTTAATATACTCCTTCAAGCATCCAAGCCAACTACTTATTAGAGTTCAAGTGGGCAACCTGAGGTTCAGGGATATCCCCTCACATTTCCTTTCTGGGATGATGCCTGGGACTCCTTCCAACCACATGGAATAGGGTGGTGTTGCTGGTTCCAGTATGGCTAGTTTCAGATGATCCATGTCCAAACTAAAACAATGGTGTTTCAGTTCATATCTGGAACAAACTGGGGTTGCATTATTTCAGGTATGACCTGAAATACAGTTCTTCTACAGGCAGAAGTGGTTTGCAGGGTGTATCTTCTTGTGTATCAACAAGAAATAGTGAAGGAAGTCTGTAGTGATGTCTGAGAGGAGGCAAGGAAGAGCAGGTGGGCCAGAAATGCCTTGTTGGGAGACTACTGCAGTAAGAGACAAGTGCACAAGCCAATCCGTTGGTGGCAGTGGCTAAGGGAGGGAGAGAATGGAAGATTGGGAATAAGAGGGCCAGTGGGATATGCCATGCTGGGGTATCAGCAACAGGTGAGGGGAAACTGGTGTGGGGAGGAAGAACCTGCAAGGATTATGGGCAATTGGCTGCACTGGGAATTTCAGAAGGTGGCGGGGGGAGGGGGGCAACACATATTACTTTTGCCCTACTTACCCTATAAAATCATTCTGGAATCCCTCCAGATACCGTTTTGTCCAAATCCCTGAACCCAGTCCATGGCTAATCCAAAATGGTTTGGCAGAATTTCTGTAACATGATGGTTTGTCCCAGGTTTGAAACAAAAGATGATTTATATTTTGTTCACACTATTTGGAAGCATGGCTGTCATCAGTGAAACACTACAATTGAGTCAATGGTTTCATCTGAGAAAGGAAGGACAGGAAAATAAATTTTAGGAAAGCTGAATAATTGGACAGATGACTATACGTTCAATTTCTGGGTTCTGCTCTAAGATATTGCTCCATATAGCTCAACCCTGCCTTCTCTTGATGGGCTGCAGCTCTTCTAGCTCTCAGTAAGGCACTTTCTCTGGTCCTGCTACTCAGACTTTGCTAAGAAAGTACACCTGTTACCAAACAACACTTTCTTCTGTGCAACCAATGTATAAGGCCCAGACCTAAAATAATATTGATTTCATTTCCTTTATGCTATAAACATAATTAAAATTACTTATCATGCTTACTCTCTAATCACATATTTAATCACCTTTTCTGTCACACAAAAGGTACAACAACCAGCCTTGGAACTGGCAATGCAGATATCAAAGTGGTGGGATAGCTTCTCCCTTTTATAGGATCACCCATCAAGAGTAAAGGAACAAGTAGTCAAAAAATGCGGCAGAGACTAGCATTTGATAGAGTAGCCACAAAGGCCTTGGAAAATG
The DNA here is from genome assembly GCF_059951505.1 of Python bivittatus. NCBI lineage: Eukaryota > Metazoa > Chordata > Lepidosauria > Squamata > Pythonidae > Python > Python bivittatus. Next base: position 30,500,912 of record NW_028277125.1, on the reverse strand, counting down.
TATTCAGATGCTATGCTGTGTTTAGACCAGGCCTGCACAAGAGGGGAAAGGGCCACACTGATAAATTAAAAATCATTGTGGGATGCAAAGCAATACCTGGCACGCCAGCTAGAAGTTTGGTGGCTAGCAGAGCAGCAATAGTGCTGGAGCTGGTGGTGGTGAGGCTTGGAGACGTTTGATAGTGGCAGTATTGCTTTTTTAAAAATGCTGGCAGGCTGCACAAAGCTGCTTGGAGGGCTGCATGTGGCCTGCAGACCACATGTTGTGCAGGCCTGGTCTATACTTACAAAAATCAGAATCATGCAAGCCATGGTATTCCCTGGGACACTCTATGGAAGCAAAAGCTGGACTTTGAAGAAGCAGGACAGGAAGAGTATTGATGCTTTTGAATTTGGTGTTGGAGAAGACTCCTAAAAATATTGTGGATAGCCAAGAAAACAAACTGATGGATCATTGAACAAATCAGAGTTCTCACTGGAGGCACAAATGACTAAGCTCAAATTATCCTGCTTTGGATATATCATGTAAAGACCCAGCTCTCTGGAAAAAGCTCTAATGCTAGAAAGATGGAAGGAAAGAGAAGAGGATGACCAGCAGCAAGGTGGTTGGCGATGGGTACACTGTTGGAAGACCTGAAAGACCAGGTTAGGGACAGATGGTCATGGAAAAAATCTGTCTATGGGCTGCTAAGAGTTTGCAGTGACTTGATGGCACGTAATCAATCAATCAATCAATCAATCAATTGCCTTCTGTCACATTAAAATTTTAAATTTGGTAATATCTTTGGAGATCTTTGGGGGGCACCCAAGGTTTTTGGGTGTCACATGCGATCTGGGGGCCTCACACTGTCCACCTCTGCTTTAAGCAGTAGAGAAAACTGCTTCTAATGACAGTCAGTACATTGATAGCACTATCTTACTTTACTTACCGTATTTTTCCGACTATAAGACGATACTTTTTTCTAAAATCCTTACGCTAAAAATTGAAGGGCGTCTTATTCAAGGAAATCAGCCGAGGAGAGAACTGCACGGTGGCAAAACTGCCCATACTTTGTCTCTGTGAACGGGCTTCCTCCTATTTCTAGCCTCCAATCACGAGTAAAATAGCTTGAGTCTGCAAACAGACTTCCTCCAGTCATGAGCCTTATGTAATTGACGTAAGCTGATGCTGAACAAACCAATTAGAGGAAGTCTGTTTGCAGAGACAAGCTATCGGCAATTTCACTCGTGATTGAATGTAATCAGTTATGCAAAAGAGCATGGAAATAAAGCTGCAGAGAGACGGTTTGGACCTCCTCCCACCGAGTGTATCAGGTAAATGTTAACTAATTACTAAATAAAAATGTGTTCTGCACTATCTTTAAAATATTGATTTCTTAATTTTGGGTTGGAAAAGTGGGGGTTGTCTTTTACATGGGGACGTCTTATTGACGGAAAAATACGGTATATAGATGGCGATTCTTTATTGCCAAGCTTAACTCATCTGTTCAAGCAAGTGAAGAAAGTCACAGCCATATATGCCATTGTTCTTATAAATATACTTACAAATCATCCTTAATATAGCTCAGTTTTCTGATTATATATCTAAGTCCTCTGGCACACATGCTGAGAAAGGGATATGGCATGTTACTTAACAAGAAGCCTAGTGCACATTTCCCTGTCCTCTAGGATTTATCAAATATCATCAGCTAGACAGAAATAACCCCATAGCTCAGGTAGCATTAATATGGTAGTCAGAACAGCAGCACTACATTTTCCACCAAGGTGCCTAAACTGAGCTTCAGGACTAAATGAGCTTTGATCAATCTTCAGAGCAATCTGCAAAATTTGCCACCAGGCTTTAATATGAACATAAGGAAAACAAATGGGCAGTGGAATCATCAGTTTATCTTAAATAAGTTGATTTACATTTAAATTAAGTGTAATGACATGTAGCTTTTATCCTGGCCTCAGACATACTAATCCTGTCCATTCTAAGAAGCATAGCTTTTGGACTGCCATTCAGAGGCCAGGTTTACAAGTGTTCCCCTGCTTTATAAGTTGCATTTTTAGCATTTAGCAGTGGAAAGACATCAGAAGATACACATTCCAAAGGTTTATAGTTGCATTTTTATACTTCTGACATCAAGATGTAGCAAAGGAGGCATGGGGGAAATGAAGAGTAATAGTAATGATGGCAAAATGAAAATAGCTATATTGTTTTCAATACTTTTAAACTCAGTTGCGTGGTATGATAAAAGTTAAACTTGAACCTTGGTGATTTTGTGAACATGTGCAAGTGTTTTCTTAGTGGCAATATGAAAATGTTTTGCCACTGCCTTCTTCTGGGATATTTCCTGGAGGTCCTACCCAAGAACTAATCAGGTCAGATTCTGATTAGCTTCTCAGTTGAGTCAAGATTAACCAAAGCACTATTCTCGTCATCCTAACCTGGTGCCCTTCAAATTTCTCCTAGACTTTCCTAGATTGGGTTTTTCTCCTAGATTTTCTAGTGAATTTTAGTAAGTTCATGCTGCATTAAAATGAATGGCTTCTTCCAATCTATTGCACAATATCCTCCAGTAGATGAAATTTCTATTGCAAACTTGTTCCTTTTCTTTTCTCCAAATTCTAACTTTAATCCAAAAACATTTTTGCTCTCTTGACAACTACTTTTATAAACCTCTCTTTGTAGCACTAATATTAAAAGGTAGTACAGACTGCTGGATTATTTACATAAAAACATAGCATACAACTGTTCTTTATGATATTCCAAAAATAAGGCACTAAAAGTCCATATGGAAGTTTCAAATCATATAAAGAACTCTTCTTCATCTCTCTCATTCCCATGACTTGCTCCTGATGTCCTCAGCTGAACATGACTTAGTCCTGATCTTTTATTAATTTCAGCAATACCCAATGACAATAGAGAGTTCCTGTCCTCAGAATCCAAACCTGCTCTCACGAATGAACTGCTTGGTGCCTGGGATTGAAGAAGTTCTTTTTTTAAGTCTTTTGAAAATCTATTTAGGGGAGAGTTAGCACATTTAAAAGGTACTACTCTCTTCCCTGTGTCAACATTAGTCTCCTCCTCCTCCTCCGCTTTGTTTTGGCATAGCCAGAGCTCATGGCTGGAATGTCTCAATTTAGTGCCCAGGTTCATTGGGGAAGGGCCTAGATCTTGCAAAGAAGAATGTGCTAGATTATACAAATTGGAGGAAGAACTAATGCTGTTTTGTGAAGGGCTGAAAATACTTGCTGGAATTTGCACCATCCTCCTTGTGGATTTGTTTCTATTCTTCATGGCTCGGAGTGTCTGATTTTTCTGCTGCATAGCAGTTCTCCTGGGAACCATTGAAGGTATGCTGGAGCATAGATCACAGTGGTAATGGGGAGGACCTTTCTCATCAGTGCTGTTGTGCCAATTAGGAGATAGAGACTGAGCTCCATTGTGCTTTGAGCCTGTGCTCTGAACCTGTGGATGAGAAAATAAATTAACTGCATCTTGACAACAGTAATACAGTCAGATCTACACCTGATCCTGTAAATGTATCAACGGCAAACCAGTAATTAGAGAGTTCTACTAAGGACACTGGTAAGGAAACAACACACCTAGCTCTGAGTTTCATTATTAAACTTTTTTGAACCTGTCAACATGATCCTCACATTTTAGTGTGTATTCTGCCCATATTTCCTTCAAATATGCTTTGCCAACTGTTCAAGTTACCAGAGTACCCTTCAATAAAAACTAAGGAATATTTCATATTTATTAGTTTCAAGATGAGATGGCATGAAGGGCACAAATGGGCAGCTGCTAAGAGTCCACAGCCCAGCAGGGGACTAAAGGATCCTATGAATCTGCTGCTCCTTTTCCTCCATTGCAACCAGCTTGGAACAGACAATAGCAATGGTTGGGGATGGGGGGAGGACGGAGAGGAAAAAGCAGAACAGTGGGAATAATTAAGCAAACAAACTTTGAAATGATATATCATCTCTTGCACCAAATCAAAGGATTGATTATTACTTTAAAATGTTCTACTGAACAAGTCTATTTTTTATTAGTCTACTTGTTCACACATACTTATGATAATTTTTAAAAAGCCTATAATTCCAGGCATGGACATTAATTTTACATGTTATTGGATGAGTGGCTAGCCACAAGCCTGCTGTAGTCTAGGTGTTTTCTGAAGGATTTTGTTTAAAGACTGCAAACTAAGGGAGAATTAAAAAAAAAAGTTTAGTTCATATTTAATTGCAAAGAACATTAATATTTTGTCATTGCAAATCAGCTGTATCCCCCAGAAGGTTTGGCTTTGAAGGATTTCCAAACTCATAACCGCATGCAATTTAAATGGAAGTACTGTCTGTACCTCTGAAAGTCTTCAGAGGAGTCATACCAGGTTTTTTGGAGGACACTGTTGCCTCAATGCTTCAAATGTGCTTAATCAATCAATCAATAAGGAGAGCTGGTTTCTTATGCCAATGAGCAAAATGCCTCTACAATCACTTTGCATATTAAATATCAATTAAATATATATCTGAAGAACAAAATTATCTGTGAAAACAGCAGTATCACCTATTGCTTAGTGTCCATTCTAAAGACAATAGAAACATTCTGTCTTTCAGTATCTATTGCAGTGACAAGAAGTACCTGCAGCAGGATCTTATTTCCTTCATAGTCTTCAGTTTGCCACCTAGTATTGCTTATTGGGACACAGGGATTGGGCAAAAGTGGGACCAGCTCTCCAATTTCATACACTTTGAACTGTAACACTGAAGATTCCTTCGGGTCAACACTCATCCCCAAAGGCAGCTGCTTCAAGCAGAACTGAACCACAAGGCTCTGTGTTGCATACAGTAGAAAGGCACAGAAGCTGCTTTTCTGGACAGACGCTTCTTTCTGCAGGATTGTCTCATAAAGCCTTACTGCATCCTCATAATTATCAAAGCTACAATAGAGAGTGACACGCAGGATTTCCATGCCATAGTGAACTTGCCTCAGGCCCCATATTGGCATATGCTCATCCAGTCCATAGAAGTCCTGATGGTCAAGGGCATGGGGAGATAGCTTCCTGCTGGAACACTCAATGTGGACAGGCTGCCAAGGTGGATGCTGGAAGAAGTCATGGACCTGGAAAAACCGCTCTTCTCCAAAGTCCTCATGCAAAAAAAGAAGAACAGAAGTACTAGGAAACCTGGAGCTCTTTTGGCGGTATGTCTCATAATACTTAATTGGAGAAGGGCGTTCTGAGACAAGGAAGAGGCGAACATCCAGACAGATCCATTCTTGAAGCTGATCAAGAACTTGTTGCAAGTGTAATGCATGTCCAGTGTTGGCAAGCAGATGCACAGTCATCCTCATGGAATCTCCCCTCACATCCATTGCACAGTGACCTTGAAATACAAGTAATAACATAATCAGTGCTCTAGTGCCTATTGATTATGGGATCATACTTGCACAATAGCCACATTAAAAAGATCAAAACTTGCTCTTCCCAGCTAATTCTCATTTAAACACTTCTGTAAGCTTTACAAATGTCGGTACAATGCAGACCCTCAGCTTCATCCTAATGTTATGATCCGCACATTAGATCTAAAGTTGCAAGTGGTGAAAAGAAGGAATATAAGGTCTTCTATCTCCTAAATCGAGCAAGAGCTCAATTTACTGTACCATTTCATGCTTTCAAATACCTTGCATCTTTCTTCCAATTTTTTCTGGGCTATCTATATACAGTACATCTGGCAAAAAGTTGGGATAAACTATCACAGAGTTTTAGGGAAGGTAAAAAGATACCTTTGCTCATATCATATAAATGATCAACTGAAATCTTGCCAGTTTCAGGGAAGTAATCAACTTGCTTGGATGCTGCCATGGTCTCATGTAAATACAAGGTGATGTTTGCATTCTAAAGGCTCAGATTTTTTTCCATCTGTCTGTGCATGCCTGCTTTACAAAGCCAGCAATCTTCCTGTGACAACACCCTTCCTGGGCTGTGCTGATAAACCATTCTTTTAAAAGACGAAAGGAAATTGGACAATTGCAGAGAGTCAAAGTGAATACCAAAGATAACAGAAAGAATCTCAGGAAAGACAAGACTTGAAGGAAACAGATTCTAAATACCAGTTTGACTAACTGCTGCTCCTTACAATGCCATCTGGCTCTCTTCCAGTTATTCCAGAGGCCTCATTTCCTCACGCTAATGAGTTGAACATATGTGCCTCCTAAAGATGTTTGATGCATAGTTACCAGTTCATGGATTTGGGATCAACCTTGAAAATGCCAATATGATCTTTCAGAACATATAGATACATGAAAGCTGCTTCTGGACAACTGAAGCAAAACCTGACAACTACTTAGGTAGTTCCAAGGAGGTTCCAATTCATGGGAAGTGGCCATCAACAATATGAACGAGGGCCAGTTTAAATGATACCTTAGACATGAAAACACTCACAGAAAAAATAGCTCATCCACAGTAAAGTTTAAATAAGAATTCAGCTTGTTATCATTAAAACTGTGATCCATAACATTAACACTATTTTAGAGCTGTTTATTTCTTAACAGTTATCTCTCATTCACAATTTCTCCCCTGTTCTTGTCCTGCTAAACTATAGTTTCATGACTAATATCACAAAGTAATTTGCAGTTCTTCTTAAATGATCAAATGCTTGCCTTGCCTTGTATTCTTAGAATCACCTGGGGGAGGGGGGAACATGACACATGGATAGCAAATCCAGCATCATTTTAACTGCCCAGATCTCCCTTATAAAATGAAACTTTTCTGGCTCTTACAGCCAGTATGAATAAAGATTTAAAGCAAATAACATATGCACATGATCCAGGGCAGTATTTCAGCTAAATAATCTACATTAGTCCTTACCTAATATGGGATGGAGCAGAAGGTTTATCACAATAGTTATAAAGGACCTTTCCATGACACCACCCAGTTCTAGAGTCATATGGCCCATTAGGTTTTTACAGTCACCAGGAGATTTCAATGGCACGCAAATAACTAAAGAGTGGCTTAAGTATCTGTTAAATCAACAATGGGCAAACTTTTTTGAGTAATCCGTAGTGGTCCTATGTTATGATGGTTGGAGCTTAAGCAAACAGTGGATGAGTTCTGTCTTTGTCCTTCTCCATCTCTTCTCCGCTATGCTGCAGTTTCCTTGTAGAGTGCTTCAGAATTAAGCTGCGAGCAACATGCAGCCTTACCCCCACTTTCTGTGTTAAATGAACGAATTAAAAATAATAATAATGGAAAAGGAGGTTGGAATCTGTCAGAAAATCTGGGTGTCCTGCAATGATTGCACAGTGGCTATTGTCTCAAAAGATTATATTCCCCACTTGTAAATTAGATAAAGCAATGGGGATGTACTTCAACACCCCTCTTCTCAAAATTATAAATGTAATTTTATATATTGTATTTTGTTTTACTACAACAAGAATTAGTGGCTTAGATCCAATCTTTGGAGTTTCTTAGAAGTAAAGTGGATATTAGCAAATCCCTTTTCAAAATTGCAAAGAACATACAAAGGGTTGTTTTCCTCATAATTCTGCTTTGTTAACATATATTTTACTATGTATTTTCCAGATCAGTCTGGAGAGCTTTGAAAGGGAGAGAGAAGTGGGCTGGGAAATCATGCTATATAACAATTATTCTATTACCCTTAATTGTCACCTCCTTTCTGTTTTCCTGAACAACTTTCTCATGTGGGTGTATGCTAATGCCCTATCTAACTGAAAACTCTAATTTTCCCACGAATGTGGGAATTTATTTTCCTAGCAGTTAATCAGGTGGGTTCATTAATGTTATATCGAAGTTTAACTCTCCTAATGTCTTCATGTTCCATATACCCACATGAAACTTTGGCTGGGAATGATGGAAATTGTAGTCTAGGGTTGTTGTTTTTTTTAATTTTAAGAGAAGGATACCCCAGGTGTGGATAGGCTGCTGTGACTTTCAGGCAAGTGCATTTTTTCACTTGCCACACATTTCTATTGCCAGGGAGTGCTTAAAAGTTTAAAATATCCTTGATGCGTTTTTTACTGGGCACACTATTCAATTCTATTAAGAGGAAGATATACGGGCATACCTCACTTTATTGTGCTTTGCTTTACTGCACTTTGCAGATATTGCTTTTTTTTTCTTTTTACAACTTTGTGGCAACCCTGCGTCGAGCAAGTCTGTCAGATGATGATTATCATTTTTTAGCAATAAAGTATTTTTTAATTAAGGTATGTACATTGTTTTTTTAGACATAATGCTGTTGCATACTGAATAGACTACAGTATAGTGTAAACATAACTCTGATGTGCACTGGGAAACTGAAAAATTCATGTGACTCTCTTTATTGCGATATTCGCTTTATTTATTTGTCTGGAACCAAACCCACAATATCTCTGAGGTATGCCTGTATACAGGCACAGAATATAAATTACTTTGATTTCTTACATTACTTATACTTGTCCTCTTTGCCATCAGACTTATCAACTAGTTGCTTAGAAAAGTACCTTGTTTAAAGAATTGCAGTACTTGGATACTAACAGATAATACTCTTTAGGAAGTGAGATGCAAGAAGACACCAAAAGATATACAGTGGGGCAAAAAAGTATTTAGTCAGTCACCAATTGTGCAAGTTCTCCCACTTAAAAAGATGAGAGAGGCCTGTAATTTTCATCATAGGTATACCTCAACTATGAGAGACAAAATGAGAAAAAAAATCCAGAAAATCACATTGTCTGATTTTTAAAGAATTTATTTGCAAATCATGGTGGAAAATAAGTATTTGGTCACCTACAAACAAGCAAAGTGTCTGGCTCTCACAGACCTGTAACTACTTCTTTAAGAGGCTCCTCTGTCCTCCACTCGTTACCTGTACTAATGGCACCTGTTTGACCTTGTTATCAGTATAAAAGACACCTGTCCACAACCTCAGTCACACTCCAAACTCCACTATGGCCAAGACCAAAGAGCTGTTGAAGGACACCAGAAACAAAATTGTAGACCTGCACCAGGCTGGGAAGACTGAATCTGCAATAGGCAAGCAGCTTGGTGTGAAGAAATCAACTGTGGGAGTGATAATTAGAAAATGGAAGACATACAAAACCACTGATAATCTCCCTTGATCTGGGGCTCCACACAAGATCTCACCCCGTGGGGTCAAAATGATCACAAGAACGGTGAGCAAAAATCCCAGAACCACATGGGGGGACCTAGTGAATGACCTGCAGAGAGCTGGGACCAAAGTAACAAAGGCTACCATCAGTAACACACTATGCTGCCAGGGACTCAAATCCTGCAGTGCCAGATGTGTCCCCCTACTTAAGCCAGTACATGTCCGGGCCCGTCTGAAGTTTGCTAGAGAGCATTTGGATGATCCAGAAGAGGATTGGGAGAATGTCATATGGTCAGATGAAACCAAAGTAGAACGTTTTGGTCTAAACTCAACTCGTCATGTTTGGAGGAGAGAGAATGCTGAGTTGCATCCAAAGAACACCATACCTACTGTGAAGCATGGGGGTGGAAACATCATGCTTTGGGGCTGTTTTTCTGCAAAGGGACCAGGACGACTGATCCGTGTAAAGGAAAGAATGAATGGGGCCATGTATCGTGAGATTTTGAATGAACACCTCCTTCCATCAGCAAAGGCATTGAAGATGAAACGTGGCTGGGTCTTTCAGCATGACAATGATCCCAAACACACCGCCCGGGCAACAAAGGAGTGGCTTCGTAAGAAGCATTTCAAGGTCCTGGAGTGGCCTAGCCAGTCTCCAGATCTCAACCCCATGGAAAACCTTTGGAGGGAGTTGAAAGTCTGTGTTGCCCAGCGACAGCCCCAAAACATCACTGCTCTAGAGGAGATCTGCATGGAGGAATGGGCCAAAATGCCAGCAACAGTGTGTGAAAACCTTGTGAAGACTTACAAAAAACGTTTGACCTCTGTCATTGCCAACAAAGGATATATAACAAAGTATTGAGATGAACTTTTGATATTGACCAAATACTTATTTTCCACCATGATTTGCAAATAAATTCTTTAAAAATCAGACTGTGATTTTCTGGATTTTTTTCCTCATTTTGCTTCTCATAGTTGAGGTATACCTATGATGAAAATTACAGGCCTCTCTCATCTTTTTAAGTGGGAGAACTTGCACAATTGGTGGCTGACTAAATACTTTTTTGCCCCACTGTACATTTATTTTTTTCTAACTCAGATTTTAAAATATTTTAACTGAAACAGCTGGAATTTTCTCTTCCCTTTGTCTTTCACTCATCACACAATCACAGTGCTGCAATCTAGTAGTCTATGCAAAATAGTTTAATTGGATGTTTTGAAAACTTGCATTTGCAAGTAGAATTAAATGTTTCATTAAAATTCATCTTGGTTCAAATCCTACAACATCCTTAGCATTCAATAAGAATATCAGTTTAGGAAGATATGTGCACAGTTCCAATTCTACTAAAACTCAAAATATGATTGGTGGTCAGGCAACTGCTAAAATCACAGCTGTATCAACATACAGCTTTTGTATTTCAAAGTCAACAAGGAAACTGTGAAAGTGTCAGGATTACATTTCCCAAAGACCAAAAACAAACAAAAAAAAGTACCTAACCTCTGTAGTCTTGTTTTCAAAGCATTATCTCATAAAATTATATGCCACAGAACTGAGCCATTTAGGTCATTAAGTTCAACACCCTACTCAGTGCAGAAATACAATTGCAGAGGAAAAAATATCAATAATCTGTGCTATGCTGGTGACCCTATGCTGATAGCTAAAAATGCAAATCATCTACAACCTCTAGTAATGAAAGTCAAGGAGCACAGTGAAAAAATAGAACTACAGTTATATACCAAGATTGAATAATAATAACAGGTACCGCAATTAGCCTCAGAATTGAAAATGAAGACATTAAAGTGGTGGAAAGCTTTTAGGATTAACTATTAACAGTAAAGGATCTAACAGTTAAGAACTATTAGCCGATTAATACTTGGTAAGGTAGCAATGAAGACCTTGGAAAAAATATTCAGAATCCAAAATTGTCTATATCTACAAAGATCAGAATTGTTCAGATGATGGTTTTTCTTTTTGGCATACATGCAAAATATATATGATGGTTTTTCTTTTTGGCATATATGATGGGGTTTTTTTTTGGCATATATGCAAAAGTTGGACTTATAGAAGCAGGACAGAACTAGTATCAACACATCTGAACTTTGCTATAGAGGAAGACTTTTAAGATACCACAGGTAGCCAGGAAAACCAACAAACAGACCATAGAACAAACAATGCAGAATTTTCAGCTGAGGCACAAATGACCAGACTCAAAATGTCATATTTTTTATATATTATTTGAAAATCCTTGAGAAGTCTATAATGTTGGGAAAAGTTGAAGGAAAGAAAAAAAGAAGATAACCAGCAGCAACGGGGATGGATTCTGTTATTACACCACTGAATGCTGTTGAGGAAGCTCATCCTGGAGAGAATCCACCTCTGTGGTTACTAAGAGGTGACACCAACCTGATGACTCTTAATCCATCTTCTACTTGAACACATCCACTGGCGAAGAAGCTCATTACTTCTCTTGCACCACTGTCACATTGCTCTTAAGAAGTTTTTCCTAACTTTCAACTGGCCTCTGCTATCTCATATGTTCAGTCCATTATTCTATGACCTGAGCACTGAACAAGAGATAATAGGTATTGACCTTCCTTTATATGATTTCCCTTCATATCTTTGAAGTCACTTTTTCTCAAAGACCTGAAGGTCTTTTTTTCTCAACATTTGATAGGCAGAAGGTAGACTATCATTCATAGTGGAACACTTGCCAGCTTTTGATGCATCATCTGTTTCCAAGTAGTCATAAGCTACATTGCTTCCACATTGTCTTTTACCACCTACTCAAAGCACGCTTTCCATAAAACTTTAGGTGTAATTCCTTAATCCTTATCTAAACTTAAACAAAGCTTAATAGCACAATTTTACAGATGTCTGTTCTGAAAGCCCACTGTGTTTAATGAGTTTTACTTTCAGCTAAATGTGAATATAAGAACACAGCTACATTAAATAATACATTTGTCTCCATTACTCTAACTTGGGGAAGGGATTAATTTACATTTTTCTAGAACTTCTGTGTAAGCTAATGGCTCTACATTCCAAATTACTTGATTGTAAAAAGTTCAAGCTCTTTACCTCCCCTTCTTTATTTCCATGGGTGCTCAAAATTGTTCACATAATAGTTCTCAATAAATTGTGAACATGTAAACAAACCAAACCAAAGTTAAGTATATGACATTTCACAAATACCAATAGATAAAATAAGCATAAACATAGTATCCCCTTCATGTTTATTTTCAGCAATGAAGTTAGCAATTACAACAGGTTCCTTATAGTAACTTTTACATGTTTCTCTCCAGCAAACACACATCCATAAGTTGGAAAAGAGAAAACAGGAAGTGTATATAAATTGATAAAAAGAAAGCAGATATACAATAAATGGTTTGTCCACAGGATGATGGACTAGACAAGCCTTTGATCTAGACATGCAATATTTCTTTACAACTAGGAAGACTTATCACTGCAGTTTAAAGCACTGTCCTTACTGCTTCCAAACTTCATTTAAAACTAATCAGTTAGTTTATATTACTTTTCCTCAATCTCGTATTCTACAGGACTGTTGGACTCCAACTCCTATCACACCAAACCAACTAGTGGTTAAGACGCCAGGCTAGAATCCAGGAGACTGTGAGTTCTAAGTATGAAATCTGGCTGGGTGACCTTGGGCCAGCCACTCTGTCTCAGCCCAACTCACCTCACAGGGTTGTTGTTGTGGGTGAAATAGGAGGAAGGAGTATTAGGTATGTTCGCCGCCTTGAATTACGCATAAAAATAATAAAGGCGGGATAAAAAAATAATCTTAAAAAAACCATAGCTGTTGGGTGCGGCTGACCGGGAATTATGGGGTTTGTAGTCCAAGGCGCGGGGAAGATCGCAGGTCAGAGGAAAGCCGACTTCCAACGGGCTTCGCAACTGAAAGGCTCCCGAATATTGTTGGGGGGATGGGGGAGGAGAAAGGAAACGACTGGCAAGCCCCGGCAAAACTTCGGGAAACAAAGGAAGAACCCCGGAGCTGCGCGGCTGCCAGGCTAACGCCTCCGCACACCGCTCGTCTCCTCGGTCCCTCTCCCGCCTGCTCTGCTCTGCCCTGCTGCAAAAGGAAGGGCAGCGTTACATGCCGGACGGCGACGGGGAGAATTAAAAGAAAGCCGAGCTGCGGGTGCTGCCTAGGCTACCAAACAACAGACGCACTCGCGAACAGCGTCCTACCTTCGCCAGCAGCGCCTCGCCCACCTGGCAGCGCCGGCCCTCGACTCCATGCAGCCTCCACGGCGAAAGCATCTCGGGGCATCTTTCAGGGCTCGCTCGACGCATCAGCCAACGAGAGAGGAGAGCGGCTGCCCTCGCGTGCCCCTCCGGCGCGGTGGGCCCGCCTCCTTGGCGCGTCACGCAGCGGTGGCCCACGGTGGGGGCTGCTTCCCTCGAGCTCGGCGGCTGCTTGTCAGGTAGCGCCTGAGGGAGGAAAGGCGAGGGCAGGCGCTGGGCACGGAAGGCGGCAGGACAGGCTCAGGCCGCGGCGTCTCGAGGGGAAGCTGGGAAAGGGCAGTTGCTCGGCGCTTGGCGTTGCTTTAGCGCGCTATGCGAAGCCAGCCGTTGGGATTGGGGGCTCTGGCATGTGGGGGAAGCCGGCCAGTTCGGGGTATTCCACGGTTAAGCATGATGTGGGACGCGCAGCCATCCTGTGCCATGCTTACGAAGTCACTTCTAATGATCCAGTACCAAGCAGTAGCTGGCTTTGAGGAACAGCTTTTTCCGTTTCTTCTCCGTCCTCCTGACTTTCAGTTCAAAGTGAATTACCGATTGGAAAAAAGAATCGGTTTCATTGGTAGCGCTTCACATGAAGTTCTCAGAACAAGTAGTGTGTGAACTCTATAAAACAATAGAGTAATGTAAAATGCCTAAACAGAATGATTTCTGTTCACATGCAGTCTCTCAAAGACCCGAGGCAATTCATCTGAGACAGCAATGAAAACTAAAGAGGGTGTGAGTAAAGTCGAGTCTGCCAGGGGAGGAAATCTTAAAGATAAAAGATTCTGACGATGCAGCAGCTTTGGCCCAGTCCTCACCGGCCTCCCTGCAGGAGGCAGAGACACTGGGAGTAGCATAGCATAGCATAGCATAGCATAGCATAGCATAGCATAGCATAGCATAGCATAGCATAGCATAGCAAAACAGAAGATGGAGATCCCTACTTCAGTTTTCTGCATGCCAGGCTTAGCCTCTGAGTGGGGTCTAAATCAGGCCTGCACAACATGCAGCCCCCAAGCAGCCTTGGGTTGCCCGCCAACACTTTTAGAAGTCAGTAAATTTGCTGCTTCTGCTGCTGCTGTCTCCAGGCCTCCCCTTGGCTACCCACCAAACAGCTGATTGGTGCACAAGGTATTCCTTTGAGCCCCCAATGATTTTTAATTTATCAGTGTGGCTCTTTCCTCTCTACAAGTTGTGCAGGCCTGGTCTAAACCTTCCAAGCCTAGGGCTGCATTTAGCTTTTGAATGGGGTGCAAGTAGTCCAATTAGTGGATAGGCCAACACATTTCATTTAGATCTAATAACTTGGGGAGGTCTCTCAAGCCATACCCAAGACTTTCAGGGGCTACATATGATCCTGAGACCTCAGATTGTGCGCCTGCCTTAGAACAATCCATGTTAAGACTAAGCTTTCTCATTTGTAAGAGCTGTATTGCCATCTATACTGCAGAGTTCTTGCTTTTCCTTCTCACATTTGATTGGTCCCTTACAGTTTCTCATCTATACATAATTTCCACCAATGTGTTTGAAATATTTTTTTATAAAAGTTCTATCAGTAGTAGATATTTCTGATATGGCAACCATTTGATATTATCAAAGCTCTGAGCCATGACCGTGCATGTGTAAACTTGTCCAAAAAGAATTTATTTGCCAGTTTTTAGATTTTATTTCTCTCTCTCTCTCTCTCTCTCTTTACACACACACACACACACACAGAAAACAGTTTTGTAATAAGACCTACCATATGTCTCTACTTTCAGTATTTGTTTTAGTTTACATAAAGTTGTAAAAAAGGGATATAACCATATGCAGTGCAATAAAATATGTTGAACTGCAGTTAAGAAAACATTTATACTGAAGCGCAAAGTGCAGGCACTTTAAAAAAGAGCAATAACATGCATGACAGATTACTGAGTACATGCAAAATTATATATTACCTCATATTGAGCAGTATGTAGCATAAACTGTGTAAGCAGATGATTTAGTAATTTGTTTAAATGGCTGAGTTTAGCATTTGAGGGATACATTTACCCTCAAGTGCAAAACTCTGGGATATTTTTTTCTTCCATCCATAGGCCCATGACAATACATAGTACTAAAATGACAGTATCTCATTTAATGTACATTTAATGTAATATGACCCAACTTTATAATAATGTCGGATTATGTGGAAATTCAAGGGCCAAAGCCTCCTAAAATGTCTGAGGGTTTGGATGGTAGAGATACATGCTATCATCTGAGAAGTAATAGCCTTATACCTTGTTTCTAGAATTTCTGGAATTACTTAGCTGGCCTTGACTACATTCACATCATATGCTTCCTTATGGTTAAACTAATGATGGTTTACTGAAATATCCCACTTTTCTACATACAAGTCATCCATAACTTATTCAAACTAGCTGGGTTCATACTACATGCTAGGCTAAAATGTGGTTAGCTAGTTGTGGTTTTCTGTGGTGTTGTAGGAGATAGGATGTTGGGTTAGCTAAATTAGTGGCTTTCAGTATTTCATATCCTAAAGTACAGCAGTTAATTACTCTGCATTCAACCAGTATAAACAAAAACAAAACAATAAACTTTTTTCTGAGAATATATACATGTTCTCAGATGATTTGTTATCAGTTATAGTCAGTTTGAGAACATAAACAAAGTAATAATATGTTAATTTTATTATTATAGCTTAAAATGAAAGCTAATTAGGACTGAAGCACTATTTGCCACTGGAGGAGCAATGTTCCTTTAAACCCAAATAATCTCTCTCATACACACAAACACACGCAAACACAAATGAGAACTAAGTAGTTTAAAATGTTTAATTTTGCCTCCTGAATCCAAAACTTTCAGAACACACTCCAGTCCTGGACTGCAGAAAATCCAAGTCACACTCAGTTTCTTTACTCTCAAAACACCCTAAAATTGACTGCTTCGCCCTTTTCTAAGATCCACTTAGATTACTTCTATACACTAACATACTACTGGTTGAAAAGTACTAAGTTAGAACTAACCTTTTATATTGACTCTTTCCTTTTACGGTGCTATTGACTAAAAGCAATTTGCACACACTTTGGCTTTTCATGAATGAATCTCCTTGACTTTATGGACAAAGTACTAGAGGAAATTATGAGAAGGCACATTTGTGCCAATTTGTCCTCCTGAATATGTGCCATCAGGTTGTTATTGACTCATGGATGGATGGATGGATGGATGGATGGATGGATGGATGGATGGATGGATGGATAGAGACAGACAGACAGACAGACAGACAGACAGACAGACAGTTTTCTCCATGATGATCTGTCCCTAAGCTGGTCTTTCAGGTCTTCCAATGGTGCACTCATCGCTACTGTAACTAAGTCCATCCATCTTGCTGCTGGTCATCCTCATCTTCTCTTTCCACCTTTCCTTGCATTAGAGCCTTCTCCAGACAGTTAGATCTTCACAGAACGTGTCCATAGTAGGATAATTTGAGCCTGGTCATTTGTGCCTCGAGTGAGAACTCTGCGTTGATTTCTTTGATGAAACATTTACTTTCTTAGTTGTCTATGGTATTCTCAGGAGTCTTCTCCAACATCCACGTTCAAAAGCGTCAATGCTCTTCCTATCCTGTTTCTTCAAAGTCCAGCTTTGTCCTCCTGGTTGGTCCATTCTTCCCCAGATGAATTATTCACTAAAATAAGGTTCTCCTAAAATATGGCATGTATATGTGGCACTGGAAGATGTAAACCAGAAGAAATAACTCCAGTTTTTCTCTTGAGTCACTGCCGATTCCCTTCATTAACCAAAGGAAGCCTTCATTTTCACAAAGTATCAAGTCTAGAGTCACTGCCGATTCCCTTCATTAACCAAAGGAAGCCTTCATTTTCACAAAGTATCAAGATCCAGTGCAAGGATTTTTAGTTATTGTCTTTAACAAACTATACATAAATTATGTAATTCTTTCTCATAGAAGTTTGTTTCTTACATTCATAATTATGTGGTGCTTTTCAAAGCAATGTTAAAAATAAAATAACTCAGAAAAGAAAGTACTGTAAGTATCAGAAGCAATTTGATACGTTCCACAAGCTGTTTTCCTGTCCGCTGTGAAAATAGGCTTGCTTGATGGAAATATATTTTACTTTCAGCTGTAAAAATTTGATGTATTTATTCTCCAGGCAAAGCTGGCATCCTTCAGAGGTGTGAGATCAGTTCTTGGAATTTTTGTTGTATGCTGCCCAGAGTCACCTGTGGTGAGATGGGCGGCTATATCAATTTCATAATCCATAGTGGTGTAATAATCTGGAAGTTGTAGTACCAAGAGATGTCAATGGTATCAACTGGCAAAGGGTAGACTTGAGAATAGGACTTTGCAGTCTTTGAAAATGGTTTGAAAAACAGGTTTTGTGGAAGCATAACTCTGTTAAAACATTTCCCCCCCAAGCTTTTGAATGAATTGATAAATGTTGAGTTTATGAATCAACTTGTTAAAGCAGCAAAATCTTTTTCAGATTTAGAAGCGTGGGGGGAAAAAACTAAACATCCCACCTCCACCTGCTTTAATGAGTAACAGAAAAGTAGTGGCATTCACACAAGGTCCAAAGCACTGCCTCCGAATTGTATTTAAAGTATGGAGGGCCGTTGGATAATAAATCTTCAAATCCTATGTCCACTTCTTTAGGAATGTATTTTACTGATGCATTAGAACTTACCTTTGTATAGAGCTGTACTGTTTAAACAGTTGATTAAAGTTCAGATTAGATTAAAACATGGAAATTTCAGTATATTTAGGAAAACTATAGGAAAGTATTTTTTTTTTTTAGTTATTATTTCACCTCTTGTTGAAAAAGGTAGACTGATAGGGGGATGTCTATTACTTGGTTTAAATTTCTCCTTCAGAACAACTTTATTCTTAAGCAAATCTGTGTGTTTGTGTGCACGTATATCCAAATTAACAGGCCAATTATATTTAACCAAGTCACTTGGAGGGTTCAGGTTGGGAAAGGCTCCTTAAAAGCAGAGTAAGGTAGTCTGGTATTCTGACTACTGCTAGATTAAAAATCTCATCATTACTGATCACTTACCCTTAATAATAGCTAGCAAGCAGAGTTGTTTTCTAGGAGTGCTTAATTTAATGATGATTAAATTACAAGAATCCAAAGTGATTAGCAATTCATGTCAGGTTCAACCTCGAATAGCAACAGGATCTCAGATAGATACTCTTTTCCATCTAGCAACCTTGGCTGCTGTAAAACTAAAGCTAGGCAGGATCTGATCTCTTTACTATTTGGATGGGTGACCACTAGAAGCCCCAGGCCTGAACTGGGAAGCAAAAATGGATATCCCCATCCAGGAAGAAGGGAATGGGTAACCACTTTCATATTGTGACCTAGAAAAATACATAGGTGTGTCCACATGGTCACCAGGTTTCAGGAAGTCTTTACTTTTATATTTAAAATATCTAGGGTATCAAATTCTAAAACTGCCATATATAGAGTCCAAACATCTTCTGAAAATTCACATTTTTGCTTGATCATTCTTCTCTGTATATGAACTCTATGACAAATGGGGAAGTTTCCACTTCGTTACATAATAAAGCTGTGTTGAATGAAGACTATAGAAATGCCTTACATTATTTATCAAATAAATCGATTTCCATCATCAAGTTATAGTGGCATTTTGTCATAATATTGTGATAAGACAAATTATTCTATGGTTTATGTGGCCTTTACTAAGTGTCAAGCAGCCTTATATAGAAATTGCAGTGTACAAATGCTTGGTGTTAACTGGTATCCAACAGGTGGTTGGATGTGACTTCTATCGAGCAAAATAATCTTTATGTAAATGATGAATTTCAGTTAAAGCCTGAGACATAATTCATATATTTAGGAGTTAAAACATAAATGTGCCTACTAGCTATATCTTGGCATTAAAATATATACAGATAGTTCTCAGTTAATAATGGGAATTGGGACTGGGAACTCTGTTGCTAAGTGACGTGGTCGTAAAGCATGATGTCACGTGACCACAGCAATTTATGACGGCAGTTCTGGCAGTTCCAGTTGTGATTGGTAGGTGTGACATCACATGACCACCATTTGCAACCTCCTGCCAGTTTCCCCACTGACTTTATGGGAAGCCAGCAGTGAAGGTCGCAAATGGCAATCATGTGATCATGGGATGCTGTGACTGTCATAATTGCAAGCCGGTTGCCAAGTGCCCAAATCATGATCATGTGACCGTGGGAATGCTGCATTGGCCACAACTTTGAGGACTGGCTGTAAGTCTCCTTGTTCAGCAGTGTCATAACTTCAAATGGTTGAATGAATGGTTGTTAACCTAGAATTACCTGTACATGTTTTTTTAAAAAAATAAAATAATGTTCTGAAACAATGATGCAATATCACAAAAAGGAATTAAGTGCATCTTAACTGGTCTAATTAATGTTATTAACATTAGCAGCCCCAACCGCAAGACCACTGCCTGTATTTGTTAAAGCATTTCATATTGCAGACAAGAACTCAATAACTCAAAAAGGCTGAATGATCCCCATACCAGAAAAAAATAAGGAAAAACAAAAACAGAAACCCTCTAGACAGTGAAATGTCAGGGGAAAGCATTCATTACTAAGCTCAACCCTACAATGCAGTACCAGGTTCACCACCCTTATCTGCTTAAGCAGGCTGTAAGTATTCATTGCTCTACTGAAAAAGTATCTGCTATATAGACGTATAAACAAACAACACATGAAAAGCTCAATCAAAACTTCAGCTTTACAGGTCAAAATATAATTCCCCCCACAGTTTCCCTTGCCTGTACCTGCTATACATTTTTTTTAAAAATCTTATTCTGTTACACCCAAATACTATTTTTTGAACTTAAGCTAAAATTAAATTGAACAGCAGCACTTCAGTATTTGCGCACAAAAGACAGAACGTTTGTGAATTAATTGCTGTAAAAATAGGTTATAAAGTATAGGAACTATATAAAATTTCATTTGGTGTCAGATTATACAGTAAAAGGCTATTGCAATTTTTAAAAAATCAAGTCTTAAAAGCATTGGGAGCAGTCAAACTTCATCTTTACCCACCTTGAGAAGGAGAAAGTACTTGTTGCAAGAATTGGAGATTTAATAAGATCAAAGTAACAATATTTATTGCATTTTAAGATTGCATTTTAAAACAGTAAATTAATAGTGCACAATGGCTTCACTTGAACCTTCTGAAAAGTGAGAAATCAAAAAGCCATAAAATCCCCTTCTACCTCATGAACAGAGCATAGGTTAATGTGCTTCTCCAAGGGGCAGTATTTAGTTTAATAAATTGCCATCCCTGTGCTCTAATACATTTGAATTAGTGCTCTGTGTACACTAAATCCATTTATTTTAAATTTGTTTTGTCTACATTGAGTGAAATAAAAACATCGCTCTGTACAATCCACTATGAGCAGTGAATACAACAGCAAAAAGTATCATACAATTTATACACACTAATGTTTTCCCATTTCTCCTATAAAGAAACCAGAACAAACCTAATTAGTATGCAACTTAATTTGGAAGATCTCAAATGACAAAAGGGAAGGCCAAATATTACAGCCCATAATTGTGCCGAAAACAAGGTTCTTGTTTATATTAACTGGAATATGAATGATGCAGGTGGAGAGGAAAACCATGCTAAAATTATATTATCAGGTTTTTATAAATTTACCAAATAGTAAATTAATCATGGTTCTTTAAAGAAATGTCCAAAGCAGAGCAGTATTTCTGGAAATTCAATCTTACCATCTGTGTTTTTCTTGTAACCCAACGTATACAATGCACAAAGTGCTAAGCAACACTACAGAAAACACATTTACATCAACACTGAAGATTAGGGGAAATGAAATTCCAACAATTTTATTTTTTTAATGAGCTGTATTTTCTAAATTTGTTTTTATTTTTTTCCTGTTTTCATACAGTATTGAAAACAAAAACGCGGCACATTCACATTTTCCCGAGGAAACTGTAAGGATGATCTCTACAGGGATAAATGCTGAGAAGCTTGAAGCTCAATCATTTTGATGTTGAAAAACTTTCTGAAGGAGTAAAGGCTTGATCTGACTGGTCTAGAACATGTATTGTAATTTAATAGAAGATATGGTCGTCTTAATATTTAATGATTTTTAAAAGAACTTCCCAGTTCATGCGAAGAGTATAGTCCAAGAATAAATCATAGTTGTGGAACACATTTTATGCTACGTAAGTGTATACTTTGCGGTCCTCAGGTGTTCGTGCCAAATATTCTCGCTCAATAAGTCCTTCAATACGCTTTTTAATAACAACCGGACTGGGTAGGAATCGTGCCTTCAGTTGTTGAGTTACCTGGAAAAGAAGGTAAAAGTATTTTAATATTATTTATACTAGCACGGAAGGAGGCCTGGATACTGGCTTTGTGTGAAAAGCAAGAAACGCAGGATGCTTTCTTGATTATTGATGTTTTTATACATTTCATAAAAACTAATTCTGTATCCTGGGGTCCTTTGGTAAACATCACTGACTATAAACATGTAAATGGCAGCTGGAGCTAAGAGTGTCTCTAAGCAGGTGGAAGCACTGAGCTTGGAAGCTAATCAGGAATGGATATGGCTAGTACTTGGATACCAGGGCAGTAAATTAAAGTCAAAAAAATCCCAAAATATGGGGATGGCAAACAACCTCAGCACTGTTGTCAAAAATATTGCATGACTCCAGTAAGTAAGTAAGCAAGCATACAGTGAAGCTTACTTGAGGTATATTTACTTTTTTTCCCTTCCATCTCAGCTGCAACTGTCTAGGAAAAGCAAGCTTGCTTTCATTTAAATATGCTATGTTACATTGATTAGACCAACTATAATACACCATATGGAAGCTAGTGTTTCCACGGCCAATTCAAGGTGCTGGTCTTGAGAATGAAGTGGTTTGGGTCTAGATAATTTCCTTCCAGAGAAAAGGTGGCATATTAAATATAGTGTAAGTTTTTTAAAACAAGGATCACTAGTCTTGGTGGTATGAACTACTTTTAAGGTTATTATTAAGATTATAAGCTTGGCTAGTACTAGAGAGTATCCTAGAAAAAGAATCATCCAATTCAACAGAAGCCCTTCCTGAGGGGTATGTGCCTAACTCCATTTGTGAGTACTTGTACTTTTAAAGGACTGTAAAAACATAATTGGCTTTTAACTGAAAAGTTTTCATGCTTCTTGCTACTGTGAAATTTTAATTTCAATTTTTTTAAAGTTTAGGAACTTTTAAAAAATATTTTAATTTTAATATTTCATTAATTAATTAAATTACCTCGGCTACTAGCACATTATGTTGCATCTTCTTTCTAGATTTCATTATCCGCACTATAGCAGCCTCTATCTCATGCTTTCTGTCATCATCTACTTTCTGTCTTGTTTCTTTTCTTTCTGGGTCCGATTCTCCTTGTTTGGCAGCAACTGAAAGAACAGGAAATAGACTTCCACAGTTAAAATAAAGGTATTACTTTTAAAAATAGTAATCTTTTGACTCTTTGAAAAAACAGCCAAGTCAATGTGATCCAGTAGTAATAATTAAACCTGTTTCATTTTCAATCCTTAAAACAAGGATGAGGATCTTGTGGCCTTCCCAGCTGTAACTCCTAGCATCTTTAATTGATTATGCATCCAACAGATGTTGGGAGTTATTTGGCAACATCTGGAAGGAAAGAGATACCTTGCTCCTCTTTTGAAACAAGACTGATGCTTCTCATGAAGCTGTAATATAAAGTATAGCCAAATATTTTAGTGAGAGACATTTTGCCCAAGTCTCCCATCCGTTGGACAAAATAACCCAGATTTGCTCGCAGTTGGACTCCGGTCTTCTTGCTGGTCCAGAAGAGATGCCTGGGGTGGAGTTTTGGCCGGTTATCAGGGAACAGTTTGAATTTGTTGAATCTGAGGAAGTGGACAGGGTCCTTACGATTGTGAGCTCAGCCACTTGCTCTTTTAGAACCATCCGCCTCCTGGCTTGTGAAAGTGGCCTGGGGGGTGTCCTGTGAGAAGGTTCTAATGGTGGTTAATCCTTCCTTGAGTGAGGGAGTTATTCCTTTATCTCTTAAAGAGGCCTTGGTTCGCCCTTTCTCAAGAAGCCATCGCTAGACCTCACTATACTGGACAATTTTTGTCCAGTATCTAGCCCCCCCGTTTTGGGAAAGGTGGTTGAGAAGATGGTTGTGCAACAGTAGATTATCTGGATCCTTTTTAGTCAGGATTCAGACCTGGGTATGGGGCAGAATTGGCATTTTGGGTGATCTCTGGCATGGGCAATATGGGGGTTGTTCATCCATCCTTGCCCTACCTGACCTCCTGGCAGCTTTTGATACCATTGACCATGGTATCCTTCTGGATTGGCTCAGAGGATTGGGGGGGTGTGGCACAGTGTTGTGCTGGTCCGCCTCCTTTCTTCAGGGTTGATTCCAATCAGTGATGATTGGGGAGGAGAGATCCCACCCTTGGCCCTTGTTATGTGGGGTGCCATGGGGTTCGGTGCTCTCCCCTCTCCTATTTAAGATATCCTCATGTTATGTTAAATAGGAGCTCATCTGTTGCCATGGGGTGAAGTATCCTCAGTACACTGATGGTGCCCAATTATACATATCTGCCCCAGGCGAATTAAGTGATGCTGTGAATGCCTTATCCTGGGGCCTGGATGCTTTGAGGGCCTGGATGGGGAACAACAGGCTTCAGCTGAACCCTGGTAAGATTGAGTGGCTCTGGTTTTGGGGCCTACTGACTCTAGGACTATGCCATCCTTGGTTGCACTGCCCCAGACAGACCCAGTGTGCAATCTGGGGGTCCTCCTAGATTCGACTCCTGCTCAAAGAGCAGCTAGGAGGGCCTTTGCCAGGTGCACCTGTTCCTGGATTGGGAGGCTCTGCTCAGTCACTCATGCCCTAGTAACCTCCAAATTGGACTACTGTAATGCGCTCTACATGGGGCTGCCCTTGAAGGGTATCTGGAAGCTTCAGCTGCTAAAAAATGCAGTGGCATGGGCAGTTACGTGTGCTCCTAGGTCAGCACATGTTACACCTCTGCTCAGGGTCCAATTCAAGATGCTGGTTTTAACCTTTACAGCCCTTTATGACATGGAACCAGGTTATTTGAGGGACAGCCTCTTCCTGATTATATCAGCCTGCCCCATTAGATCCGGAAAAGAGGGCATGATACAGATACCATCTGCCAGGGACTTATAACTGGTAGGTCCCAGCGGCAGGCCTTCTCTGCCATGGTGCCCACCTTATGGAACATTCTCCCCCCCAATATTAGGTTACCTCCATCCCTCCTGATGTTCTGGAAGTCCTTCAAGACCTGGTTATGTCACCAGGCCTGGGTGTCCCAGGGAAGTGGAGATATGTATCGATGGTTCCACTACTGAGGTGGATATATTTAGTCTCTTTCTGCCTGGGGTGTGTACTTTTAAAATTTTAATTAACTGCTATATTTAATGTTGACTTTTTATACCTTTTAAATTTTTGTTTTTATGTATATATTGTTTTTTATTTGATTGTTGTACGCTGCTCAAAATCACTTCCTGTGAGATGGGTGGCTACATAAATTTGATAAATAAATATACAGAGAAAAATAGACAAAAGACTGAGCTCTGAGGGAAACCCTCAGAGAGAGAAAGATTGAAGAAGAGTTTGAAAGAACAATTAGACAGAGAATTACATTAGTACAGAATCACTGAGAGCTAACTGATAAATAACAGTCAAACAGGACTGGATCCAGAAATATGAGAATGAAAACCTTTAGATTTGGCAGTTTCAGTGGAATGTATAGGAGAGACTGGGTATCAAAAAAAGAGAAAGATAAAACAATGGCAGTAAGCAGTACACCCCAAAAGTCTGGAAGCAAATTCTAGAAAGGAGACAGGTGGTAAATTAGAATGGGAAATAAACTAAGAGTTTTTTTCTCCTTTTTTTGAAGGGACAGTAGCATATTTGAAATCAGTGGACGAGAAGCTGGAGGGGAGGAGCTGTGGTAAAGGGAGTGAGAGAGAGCAACTGGCAATCAATAAATAATGAAATTGACAGCTAAGAGTAAAAGTGAACATACCTGTTTGAATCTTGACTCTGTGCAGTTTGGATGTGAATTGATCATTCACTGTAAATATATGTCCATTTTCTATTTCTTTTGATTTTGGCTCCTTTGTGAGAACCCGTTGTGTTGGTTTTCCACATGCAAGGGACTGCAGTGCTCGTACAAGCTCTCTTTCAGGAATATCTGTCTCTTGTTGTATCTCCTGAATTAAATTGAAGAAAAGATTTTATACATAGCAAGGAAAATTAAAAAAGAGCCCTTGGGGACAACAGCTCAGTCTCCTGACCTTCTGAAGGCCACAGAAGAGAATCTGATTGTACAGTGATGTCACCAAAAGAGCATTACTGAAATTTTTCAGCCTGTTTTTGGCATTTTTAAGGGGTCTAGTAGTGGGAGTGAAGAGAAGCCTCCAGGAAGCATGGAGTGAAGAGTGCAAACTGAAATAGTTTGCTCTTCAGAGGTTTCTTATTCCCATTCCCACTGCTATTGAAAAAACACATAACCCCACTCCAAATTGGGCATTTAGTGGCTGAATTTATGTGGTGTGATCTTCAGATATTGGGGGGAACAAATAAGATGTTGGGGAGTTGTATGCCGCCTGCAGGTTGCCCATCCTGTACAATAGCATGGTATACTCTGTAACACAGATAATGAATAGTCAATAATTCTGCCTCATTGTGTTGCCTGTTACCACTTCAAAAAGTAGGGTGCTAGAAACACACCCAGATATCCATTTTTTCTCAAAGTAAAGATTTTTTAAATAAAAATGTGAAAGTGCATTCAAAAACACAATTCTGAATTTCAAGTTCAAAATGTCTAAGTCCAGAAAAAGCTCTTTTCACTTGCTGAATAATTGGCAATTATTCTTAGCAAGATTCTTCACAAAATACTTTAAATACCAAACTAGGACAATATAATTAAATATTTACCGGACAAAATCAACTTTGATTTAAAATGTAATTTAAAAAGAAGTTTTAACTAAATTGCCAATCCACTAAGTATTCACTTTTAAGATTGCTTTGTTCTTTAATTTCACACTGAATTTCAATACCACATGTGGTGACATTTAAATGGAATAACCTAAATGTTACTACCATGCCACCCACATTTCATACCTTATTACATGGCAAACAAAAGTGAGCATTATGGAAAAAATATGCAACATCAAAATGATAATGTTGCAACTAAATACCTTAATTAAAAATAATGGGGGGGGGATTGCAGCACATCAATTTAATCTACAATGGTGTAAAATAATTTGAAGATTGTTTTCTAAACAAAAGAATGAAAAGCATAACAAATGTGGCATATTCAGACTTTAATTAACAAGTGAAGTTATTCCTGAATGAGGTTTAGTAAGATTAATCATTATTCCATGTATTAACATTGTATATCACGCACAGGAATTTCCTACACAATTGCTCAAAGATATGAATAATCCCCTTTTCTCATATAATTTGGGAAGATAAAAGCATTTCAAAAGATAGCTGAAAGTGTACAGCTAACAAAGGCTTCATACCTCGAAAGTGTATTTTTCTCTGTTGTTAAAAAGCATGAGTATTGTCATCTGGAAAGTGGAGACTTGCAATATGTGCTTCCGTGTGTTAGAACCAGTTACTTGGGCACCTCCTACACCAACTTCTGAACCATCTTCCTGTTTTAATTGTAAAAAATCAAAAGTCATTCTAGGAACATTTTAATTTACTTAGTGATTAAGTATTTAGTGTACTTACTAAAAAGCGTAAATTGTTACGTACTTTTCATTTAAAGGTATTTATCTTTGTTTTCTTGTCACGGATTTAAATTATTTTGCATTTAATGGTTGGCCTATTTTTTTTAACAAGCTATTGGAAGATCCAAGTTACCAGTGTATCTTTTCAAAAAAACTTTGAAACTGTAGCTGAAAGCATGAAATGCAAAAACATCTGTATATTAAGCCAAACCATAGTTTGTTGAACAAAGAATGTAATCTGTGGAACAAGCAAAGCAAAAAACTCTTATTTGTTTTTTGTCTTAGCTATTGATGTCTTGCATGTCTCTGGATGGTTTAGAGAGAATAGCAGAGAAAAACAAACCACAAAGAAGCTAGGAAGCCACAAATGAACCATATGCACATCACAGTGTTGCAATCAGTAAGTTCCCAATAGGTCATAATTTCAAACTGTGGCTTGTTACTCTAAAGCAAACTAGAAGTATACAGTTTACAGCTGTGACCTGCATGTGGCCTCTGAAATGCTATTTATGGATCCTGGAACCCTGTGAAATCACACTATGAAAATTAGGTGGCCAATGATAAAAAAGATTTAAAAATAAAGTCAGACTAGAAGGGCATGTCAAGCCTGGGAAAAGTAACACATCTAAAATTATGAAACTACCTTATACACTGATGGGCATAGGCACCCAAAATAAACAAACATATAGTACAATCCTTGGCCACTGAAAGACTGTCCTGTACCAAGAAATAAAACATACCATGGCTTATTACAATGTCTGAATTAAAAAGCTCTAAACAGAAGAATTCCCTAATGGGGCATCTTCCAGCTATACTGTATTAGAATTTCCAGAATACCTTGCAATATAGTGGGCAATTGCAGCATGATACATCTGGAGACATTGAACTTGGGGAAGGCTGCTATTCCATAAAGGCACCATGATGGGAAACAGTGCAAGTAGTCCTTGCTTAAGGACTAAATTGTGACAGGCAACTCCATCACTAAGTGATGTGGTCGTTAAGTGAGACATCACATGACTGCAACTTGTGATTTCACTGCCGACTTCTCCATTGACTCTGCTTGTTGGAAGTTGGTTGTGAAGCCTGCAAATGGCGATCACGTGACCATAGGACGCTGCGACAGTTGTAAACGCCTGCTGGTTGCAAAGTGCCTGAATATCAATCATGTGACCACAGGGATGCTACAACAGTCATTAAGTACGAGGACCGGTCATAAAGTTACTTTTTCAGTGCCACTGTAACTTCAAACAGTCGCTAAACAGGGCACTCATTAAGCAAGGACTCCCTGTACTGTGGAGAAAAACTGGAAGTTTATGTGGTCCTGATTCTCTGAGAGTATTTGGCAGAAAAACTGAGATGCCTCTATTAACATCAGTTTATAATTTCATCTGTACATTCACAACGCTACTTTATATAGTAAATCTTCCTTCCAAACTACCATTTTGTGCATAGTAAGATTAACAATGGCAGGTGCTGGCACAAATTAAAGTCCTAATTTCTTTACAAGTTTCACATTTTTCCAACTGTGTGATTCGCTGTACTTCTGTATCATTTCATAATTTTGATTTAAACAGAATACATTAAAAAGTCTTTCCATTTATGCATATTTTGTAAACAAGTTTATCTAATATGCATTTTAAAAATATCTTTAAAATACAGTCAGGTCCAGAAATATTGGGACATCGACACAATTCTAACATCTTTGGCTCTATATGAAACAAACACAATGTGCATTAACTGCAGACTGTCAGCTTTAATTTGAGGGTATGTACATCCAACTCAGGTGAACCGTGTAGGAATTACAACAGTTTGCATATGTGCCTCCCACTTGTGAAGGGACCAAAAGTAATGGGACAATTGGCTTCTCAGCTGTTCCATGGCCAGGTGTGTGATATCCCCTCAGTACCCCAATTACAATGTGCAGATAAAAGGCCCAGAGTTCAATTCAAGTGTGCTATTTGCATTTGGAATCTGTTGCTGTCAACTCTCAAGATGAGATCCAAAGAGCTATCACTATCAGTGAAGCAAGCCATCATTAGGCTGAAGAAACAAAACAAACCCATCAGAGAGATAGCAAGAACATTAGGCGTGGCCAAAGCAACTGTTTGGAACATTCTCAAAAAGAAGGAACGCACCGGTGAGCTCAGCAACACCAAAAGACCCGGGAGACAACAGAAAACAACTGTGGTGGATGACCGAAGAATTCGTTCCCTGGTGAAGAAAACACCCTTCACAACAGTTGGCCAGATCAAGAACACTCTCCAGTAGGTAGGTGTATGTGTGCCAAAGTCAACAATCAAAAGAAGACTTCACCAGAGTGAATACAGAGGGTTCACCACAAGATGTAAACCATTGGTGAGCCTCAAAAACAGGAAGGCCAGATTAGAGTTTGCCAAACGATATCTAAGAAAGCCTTCACAGTTCTGGAACAACATCCTATGGACAGATGAGACCAAGATCAACTTGTACCAGAGTGATGGGAAGAGAAGAGTATGGAGAAGGAAAGGAACTGCTCATGATCCTAAGCATACCACCTCATCAGTGAAGCATGGTGGTGGTAGTGTCATGGCATGGGCATGTATGGCTGCCAATGGAACTGGTTCTCCTGTATTTATTGATGATGTGACTGCTGACAAAAGCAGCAGGATGAATTCTGCAGTGTTTCGGGCAATATTATCTGCTCACATTCAGCCAAATGCTGCAGAACTCATTGGACGGCGCTTCACAGTACAGATGGACAATGACCCAAAGCATACTGCAAAAGCAACCAAAGAGTGTTTGAAGGGACGGAAGTGGAATGTTATGCAATGGCCAAGTCAATCACCTGACCTGAATCCCATTGAGCATGCATTTCACTTGCTGAAGACAAAACTGAAGGGAAAATGCCCCAAGAACAAGCAGGAACTGAAGACAGTTGCAGTAGAGGCCTGGCAGAGCATCACCAGGGATGAAACCCAGCGTCTGGTGATGTCTATGCGTTCCAGACTTCAGGCTGTGATTGACTGCAACGGATTTGCAACCAAGTATTAAAAAGGGAAAGTTTGATGTATGATTATTATTCTGTCCCATTACTTTTGGTCCCTTAACAAGTGGGAGGCACATATGCAAACTGTTGTAATTCCTACACCGTTCACCTGAGTTGGATGTACATACCCTCAAATTAAAGCTGACAGTCTGCAGTTAACGCACATTGTGTTTGTTTCATTCCAAATCCATTGTGGTGGTGTATAGAGCCAAACATGTTAGAATTGTGTCGATGTCCCAATATTTCTGGACCTGACTGTATATTTCTTTCATATACGCATTTTTAATATTTTAATGACTATATTCATTTTTATGTCCATTATTTCTTAATACACTTCTGTATGCATTTTTTGCTTAAAGCATATGTAAAATTTGGAAGGTGGTTATTCTGAAAGACAACTGAATGCCATATTAAACATTTTTTGGAAAGTGCAAATGCAGTACATTTTCATTAAAATGTGAATCAGACCACATTATTTATAGGCAAGGGCACTTACTTTCTTTACAGGACCATAGAAGGTGGCATTAAGATCTGCAGAACCCATGTGATGTTGGAGTGTTAGCTGCCGTCCACTATGTTTGGCTAAATAAAATCTACAAAATTCAAGAATATCAACATACATTTGCCTAACTATTACTGTAGATTTCCCACAAAAAAGGCTTTTTAAAGTCCATATAAAAATTGTTTAATTTATTGGCAAACATCAGTTATTTCAAAAAGCAGATATAAGCAAAATTCCTTCCAAAACCATAGTTCAAAAGTTAATGTTATCTTAAATGTTTCATATTAATTATGATCCTATAATTGTGAACCACCCAGAGTCACATATGAAAGATGGGTAGCTACACAAATCTAATAAATAAATAAGAACCGATAAGAATCCAAAGAATGCTTCTAAGTCTCCACTGTCTACATGTTTTTTTAAAAAAAATCTTGAGATTCCCAAATATTGTTGCAAGAGGAACTTTCAGAACACTTAGTGTGGATGCAGAATAATTTAGAACATAAATACACACAAGGATTTGGCCATTAACTATGTTTTAAAACAAATGCACAAATTCCACCAGCAAGCAAGAAAAAAATCTTAACAATTTCTTACCTCCTAAATATTTCAAAAGCATGCCTGGGGGCTGGGGGAATGTTGCACTTTGGTGTGGCCGACTGAGTGGGCCAGTAACCCGTTGTGAGAACCCGCACTGTCAGATCAACACCACCTAATGAGACCTATAAAAATAAAGGCAAAACAATGCACTGTATCCTCTTATAATCCCCCCCTTTCAATATTCCATATATTTTATGTATTTATATATAGGAATTTATATTCCTAGCTTTGTTATACCGGCACAGAATGTAAAATATGAAATGATGCTGAGAGAAATATATTCTGTTGAAGATAGGGGACTGAAAAATCAATTAGATCAGATTAATATACCCCAAACATTGGGACTGGATAACTATAAATGAAGGCAAATGTTTCAATATATCTAAGATTCCACTGAAGCATTCAGAACTGGATAGCCATTTTCAACAATTTCCCACATATTATTCTTAATTTTCCATGCAATTTTGTTCCAGAGTTTACCACCAATATTAACAACTGACCATTAGTTAAATCCCAACTGTTCATAGTGCTGAGGATAGCTATTAGATATGAAAGCCAGACTTTCCAAGCTCACAGGTAGTATATCTGCTTTAATACTTGATAGAAGCAACAGAGGAGACTGAATATAGGGGATGTGCAAAACATTATGCTTATCAACTATTTTGTGAAGGTACAACTGGTTTTAAGTGGTCCATGTCCAAAGTGAAACATGTACAATTTGGGTACTTTGTCCATGCATGGAACAAAACAGAACTGTTTCTGTCCCAGAAGTAGTTTCGGGCAGAAGGAATAGGGAGAAATGCAAGAAGATAGGTGGCTGAAGGGAAGGAGGGAAAGTAGAGGGAAACTGTGGGAACAAAGATGGGCCAGTGGGAGATGACACACTGATAGCTGCTGAACAGAGAAAGGGAGTATTATACACTAACCCGCGTTCTTCATCTTGCCCAGATTCTGTTTCATCCCAAACCTAAATTCTAGTGTTCTGGAATTTGGTTCTGCCAAACCATGGCTGGCCCAAAGTAGTTTGACAGAACCTCCAGAAGGGAGTGATTTTATTCTAGGTTAAAAAAAAAAAAAAAAGCAATTTTCCCATTTTGTGCACACCCTGAGCTGAATGCTTTTATATCCATCTGTAGATCTCTACAAGAATCTGAGTATCTGCTATTGGAAACAGAATGCTATACAGTATGAGTGCGTGATCTGACCGAACAAGACTCTTAATATAACAAACATAAGAATGTAATACAATGTTAAATTATATCTCTATATCCTGCCTTAACATTTATTTACCAAACAATTATACAATTAAATACACCATGGGCCCCTTCAGGGAGGAAGAAAATAATAGAACAAAAACAACAATATTGGTGGCTATCCTGGGGAAGATGGGGAGGTCCTGATACCTCGGTTAGCTAACCGACAAGTTATTGTAATCTACAGATTCTATCCAAAAAATCAGTTTGACAAATGAACTAAGATGTTCAGAGCCCTCAAAAGCAATTATCATTAGCAAGAGATTTTGTTATGTTTTTTAAAATGCATGAATTACAAAAAGCTTTAAATGCAGAACACTGCTGCCCTTAGTATATAAGATCCTGAATTATTTAATTAGTTTTCATTACAAAAATCAGTATCTGCCATCTGCTGGTGAAGTAGTTCAGTTAGATTTATTTTTGGAATATATCTAAACCAAGTTTAATGTGTAATAAAAGGACTGATTGAGCAATCATATGCAAATTAATGCATACTAATTACCTATGTGCACAACACCCTGTCCCTAAATCCCTCAGAACCACAGTGAAGTTTTATTTTGTAGAACCCAGAAAGAAGTGATTTTTAGAGAGAAGCATCTACAATTAGTACTGGGCTAACACTGAAGGTGGTTTCTCTTGTTGGAACTATGTATTGCTTTCTTTCATCTTGCAAAATTACAGAATTAAAGGGATTAGGATTACAGGAGAGAGGACTCTTTTGTATCTTATGTTTTAGTTTATTTTGACTTTACAAGATAGCAAGCCTTGGGACTGTTGATACATAGTGATACAGTAGAAACTAAAATATAGTCTTTAGTCTCACAATTTTGTTTCTGGAGAATCTTATCTCCCAGTCTATCCGGTTCTGATTTAATATTAGTCATCTTTCGGTTGGTTCGTTCTAGCTTCATGGCACTTACTTGCCCTTCCACTCAGTATTTTATCCCAGCTTGCTGACTGCCTCTTTTTCTCTCTCTCTTATCTGAAACTACTGCTCCTGCACCCAGAAAGCAACTATCTTCCCATACTGTTTCTTCCCCAAGCCCCACAATTGGTTGCCCTTATGCAATCTTGGGGCCCCTGTCTGACAGTGCCAGTTCTGCTGCACTCATCTTTTGCCCAACACCTCTGTCTTAAGGGCTACAGGAGCAGTGCTGGCCTTTCCGTTTCAAATGCTTGCACAGCTGCAAACCTTGTCCACCCACTAACTTTCCCTAGCCTCTCTGGGGCCTTCGTTGCTTCTATCTACTTTTGTCTCACCCA
The DNA here is from genome assembly GCF_059951505.1 of Python bivittatus. Taxonomy (NCBI): domain Eukaryota; kingdom Metazoa; phylum Chordata; class Lepidosauria; order Squamata; family Pythonidae; genus Python; species Python bivittatus. The sequence continues at coordinate 30,467,142 of NW_028277125.1, read as the reverse complement.
ATTTTCTCTACCTGATTAACTGAACGTTCAATATTGCTAGAAAGAAGGAATATTTTTTGCTTTCTTCTTAGAAATGATTTCATTAAGTTTCATTGTCAACCCTTTTCAATTGTAACTTCATGCACTTTTCTTGGCTGGCCTCATAAAATATCCTATCTTTCAGAACAATTTATATGATGCTTACTGCTGGCTCTACATTTAATCTTAGACACTGCCATTTCAAATTAAGTATATCCAAAACAAAAGTTCTTATCTTTCCTCCTTATCCATGGTACAGCTGCAAATACTGTATTTAAAATCCCATTCTTTCCTTGGCTTTGCATAAACAGTATCCTGTCAAGTCATAGATTTCTCTTTATAACGTTTCTCTCTGCCCTTGATAATCATGGAAGAACATGATCAGTCTTCTCTGTGGCCTTTTTTTAAATCAGAACTCAGACCCATTTTAACGAAATATCTAGATTATGGTATTCTACACAGTGTCTCTCTAATTCTCTAAATCAGCTTTATTTTCTGTTTTTGTTAGTATATGTAGGGTGATGAAAATTTACAATTTCTAAAGACGTAGTAGTTGTATGTTGTTATATATAATTTTAGGTTTAAATAATAGCCAACTTTAAAAGCTAACGAATTTAGCTGATATGCTTACATACTATACTGTGAATAGAATAAGAATTCCAAGAGAAACAGTTTCTTTTATAGTTGATTACCTACCCTTTTCCCTTCTAGATGCAAAACAATACAAACTTAAAAAATAAACCATGTACAAGATTGTTCATTAATTTTTGCTTATGCTGGCTTCATAATTCAAATTGGTTGGAAATGCAACAACTTTCTTAGTCCAAAGAGTACAATTTTCAAAATGTGTGCAGTTATAATATTGATTATCAAACTTCTTTGTCTTGAAAAGCAAATGGCAGCAGCATTCATTTCTAAGTGTTAGAGAAAGAATGTAAAGGAAAAATATAAGGACTCCTAATCAGAATCATTGGGGGAGGGAATAGAATAGTTGAAAGTATGTTAAAAAAGCAACATAGCAAATATAAGGTCATTCCAAGCTATGATTAATCACAGTAAGCTGAGGTATATGCTTCCAAATGGTAACCAAAAATCAAAATAAACCTGGTTCAAGTATTTCCACTGGTCTGTTCAAAGTGGGACCATCCCTATACCATGATTCCAACATGCTGATTAAATGTATAGGTTTGGCATCAAACATATGAATCATTGTTCCACCTGAATCTTTCTTAAGGGATTTAAACCATATTCAAATTACAGGGTCTTAAAGGAGAAGTGTATAGTTATTTTAAATTGGCATCTAGTCTTCAACTGTATTTTTGGAGCTTGTTTCAGTGACTCTTAAAGACTGTCTAATTCCATAAAGAAAACCTCCTGAGAAAAGTAGCAGGTGCATAAAATGAGACACTCTCAAATCAGAGAAGTAAAGATGGAGTAATAACAGTAATATAGGATTAGTTTAATGGTAACAATTGAAACATAAGGATTTAGACAAAGACTTTATTTACCAGAATAATTTGCTTTTCTTGTTAATAAAATAAATGTTTTTGTTTGTTATTAACTTTTTAAGGCCTGTTTAATAGATTGTATTTTCCTCTGTATCTTCTATAATGCATGGACATTAGAAATTAATTTCCTATGCAGAAACGCAGCAGTAGAAATAGATCTGAGTGTTATGACAAATTATGCAGTTTTTCTTTAGATGTGTGAGACCACTTGGAATATGACCATAATAAAGATTAAACTAATAAGACTACTGAATCAAGTTCGATTATTTATGTACTGTTTGAAAATGTTAGCTGGTTCAGAGTACTGCAGAAAGGCTACTAGAAGAATATTACTTTGCAAATTACTTCTTAGAGAACTAAGTTTTTCCTGGGCATACAATTCAAAGTGCTATTTTTATTCTTTAAAACTCTAATACATATTTGAAGGATCACATGTTACTCTCTGAATCTAGCCAGCAGCTGGGATTTTCATCCATATCCTTTCTCAAGTTATCATTCTTGCGGAAATTAGGTAAGCATCAAAGCAGGGAAAAGATACTTAGTTTTACTGTCCTCCAATTTTAGAATTTAATTCTCAAGGGGAACTTCTTAGTACTTTTATTATCTTTTAAGAATCATATTATTCATATTTTATTTTTCAGGGCCAGAATACAGTTATTTTAGGATCAAAGGTTTGGTTAAGAAGTTGATTTGGTGGTGAAAGAATTGCTGTTGCTTTTTGTGTTTTGAGCTGTACAGCTGCATACAAAAGTTGAGGAGCCCTTGGTCAAACTATATGTTTCAATAAATCCAACTTAACAGAAGCTGACATAACTTCTACATGGTACAAAGTTAAACAAAATATCTTTCTACAATTTTGGAAAAAAAAAAACAACTGCAGTTGTTTCCAGATACAAAATAAGACGACAATATGTCAGGTGTTTATGACAAATTACTGACTAAATTTGAACAGGACTCTAAAGACATCAAGGATATGCAAACAGCACATCAAGAATCATCCTCATAACAGAGCATTTAAAGGTCATACGGATGCTAGACTACAAATAGCAGGAACAGAACTGCATAGAAATAACTTAAAGTTCACAGGAATATCTGAACGTTTTGGAAGAGAAGAACATTTACTGGAACATTTACTTCATCAGCATATATCACTACAACTTCAAGAAATCTACAGAATAAACAGATGGAGAGCACACAGAAGTTCTCCCAGATATACTGAGCAAGAAAAGAGATAGGAGATTCTGACATCTACTTTGCATGAAAGAAAGATCAAATACAGGTGAGCTATGTCATTTTATCTGAAAGTCTTCATGTATGGCAGCAAAGCCTTTGAATACAGGTAGTCCTATGTTTAAGAAAGAGTTCCGTTCCCAAGGTCTGTCTAAGTCGAATTTGTATGTATGCCTGAACAGTATTATTGTATAATACTGTATAAGTAATATTGTGTAATTAACTCGAACCATTGTGTATTTAACTCGAATCATGTATTTAACTCAAATTTTTCTACAATAAGCTCTGTTCTTAACTACAAGTTGTCCTTAAACTGGGCATTCTTAACCCAGGAACTATCTGTATTCAACAGAAGATGCCAGTAGAATATTTAAGTCAATAACAGTAACAGTACAGGCCAAAACCAAGCAAACAGAAAAACAAAAACTGGATCAAGCAGCAGATCTTTCTTTATACTTTAAGCTGAAAACTGACATCATGGATTCCACTGAAAAGTCCATTTCAAAGGAAAAAAAAAGATTTATTTTGAAAATAGAAAAGGGAAATGCAAATGGCTCCAAGAAATGCATATTAGAAGGACAAAGTTAATTTTGTTAGAATATAAATGTTTAGGTCAAAAATTTGTAGCCTTGGGCAAATGGGAAAAAATGGACTAGTTGTCTATATTAGAAATTTATCACAGAATCCGAAAAAACAAGCTCAACATGAGGGAAGAAGATTTTTACTATTAAAAGTTCAAACTGAACATGGAAAAGTAACAATTGCTTCAATTTATGCTCCAAATGATAATAAAACAAAATTATATGATTTTTTTTTCCAATCATTTTTTGGAATTGGAGAGGGAGGTATTTTGATTCTTGGAGATATGAATGGGTCTTCCCCAAATCCTGACAAATCTGCTTCATATAAACTCAAAAATGTTTCAGAATACATAACATTACAGGTAGTCCTCACTTAATGACCATTCATTTAGCTACTGTTCAAAGTTAAGATGGCGTTGAAAAAAGCTACTCACGACGGATCCCTGCACTTACAACCGTCGCAGCACCCTTGTGATCGTGTGATTGCCATTTACTACCTTTCCAGCCAGTTTCTGGCAAGCAAAATCAATTGGGAACCATGTGATTTGCTTAACGGACGCATGATTTGCTTAACGACCGTGGTGATTCACTTAACGACTACTGCAAAAAAAGTCACAAAATCGGGTGCAGTTACATGATGCCTCGCTTAATGACCGCCCTGCTCAATGACAAATTTTCCAGTCCTTATTGTGGCCGTAAACCGAGGACTACCTATACTCTCTTTTTCAGACATAAAGAGACATAAATACCCTCTAGAGAAAGAATATACTTATTGTTCTTCTGTTCACAAAACTTGCTTAAGAATAGACATGTGTTGGATGTCCAATTCATTATTAACCAAACTTAAAGGTATGAAAACTGCAGCTGTTACTTATGCAGATCGTACCCCCAAAATTATAAGAATGCACAGAAAAACATGTTTCTTTGTCCATGATATGAGATTCTAGAAAAGACTTTACAGGAGGTGTGTTTATTTCTTTGGCTATTTATTTATTATTTATTCTATTTATCTAATACAAAGAAAATCATACAAAAGCCAAAGTATATATTAATGAATGAATGGATTGAAGCAATTAAAATCAAGACATAAGCAAAACCCAATCTTGGATTTAGAGAAAAAGATTAAAGTGAATGTTAATTAACTGGATTTAATAGAAGTAAAAGCAACAAGAAGTTAAATTTTGCTAGAGAAATACTTTGAGGGGTGTAGGCCTATCAACTGTGAAACGACAAAAGGAAACAATTATTGCTTCCATTTAGATGTCAGGATCATGTGTCAACCTCACAGGACAAAGCAATATGTTAATGTGTTAAATATTCTTGATTATCAAGCAACTGACCCAGGTAATGAGTGAGATACAATGAAGTTAAGTAATTCCTTCTTCATGGCAAAAGAGGGGAATTATCCAATTCATCCAAAGTCATATAGGCCTATCACTCTATATTCAATATAGAGAGATTACAAAGGTTTTACAACATTTGCAAAGAGATTAAATGGACTTTAAACTAATTTAATGCATCCTGATCAGACTGGATTTGCCCCCAAAAGATATACAGGGGTTAATATGAGATTTGAATATCACTAATAGTATAAATCAAAAACAAGAAAGTATCTATTATTTTTCTTGACACAGGGAAAGCCTCTATTTGGAATGGTCTTTCATATTCCCAACACTTAAGATGAATGCAGTTCCAATTTTCTCACATGAATACAGAGCATTTATAAGAAACAAGAAACCAAGGTAATAGCAAATGGACTTTTATCATAAAAATGAATTATAAGGAAGGGGACAAAGCAAAGTTGCCTCCCTCTTCTGTTTTTTATTTCTACTGCCATTCAAACCCTTGGCAAGGAAGATATGACAAGAAAATAAAATTTCAGGAATTAAATAGGCAAATGAAGAACATTAATTAAAAATATATGCTGATGATGCTCTACTAAAGAATTACCCATCCAAGGAATTCCCTAGAATCAATAATGAAACATATATAGCAATATGGTGGAGTATCAGGATGTTGGATTAATAAGAACAAGACTCAAATGATCACATGGAATTTATTTGAAGAAAAAAAGCAGTATCTGCACAAATAACAGAGCTTAATATCACTGCTAAATGATCAGGTACTTGCAAACTTACCTAACAAAAAGCAATACAGATTTATAATTACTTGCAGTATTAGAAGAAAATAACAGATATTTCAAGATGGAGAAAGTTAGATTTGTCCTGGTTAGGAAGAATATTAGCAGTAAAAATGAGTATTTTATCAAAGTGTAATTGTATATTTCAAATGATTCCAATTAGAATTGAATATATTATATTGTAGGGAGTCAGAGAAATGATCTTGAGGGAAAAAGGCAAGAACTGTTACATACTAATTCCTGGGAAGCAAGATAGTATCTGGAAGAGACTTAGGCAGGCTCCTCCCTGATTTGCTAGGGTATAAGAAAGAGGGGAGGCAAAGCACAATCAGGTTTTCAAGATTCTGTTATTGTAGCATATCCCAAAAAAGTATAGCTATAATCTTCCTATGGAGTTGGCTTCCTGATGTGATCTACCTTGTAAGACTTGACATATATTAAATGAGTGGCAGAGGCAAATAACTGATTTTATATGGTCAAATAAAGATCAAGAATCACAATTTTATAAGATGTGAAAGAATGGAGTGTATTAGGAATACCAAATTTTAAACTGTATTATCAAGCCAGCTGTATAATTTGGATTGCAGAATTGATTGTATCATCTTATGGCTGGGTTATTTCTACTGAGAGAGCAGAACTCCTACATGATTTGCAAACATATCTTTGGCTGGATACAAACAGACATGCAAAACATACAAAGGAATACTCAAACATAAACGGAGTATTAAAATAATGGAATAAACATAGAAAAAGAATTAGCCCAGACTTACTACCCTTCACTTCAATATTTATTTTCACAAAGATGAATGTACAAAAAATATGATTGTGTGTGTGTGTGTGTGCGCGCGATAGATTGCAATAGTTATTCTTAATAAAATAAAAATGAAATCTTTCAAGGCTGTTTCTTTAGAGTGGTTGGAGTTACCTCCCTGGTTTTAATATCTTGAAAAAAGCAGTATAGTCCAAAAGAAAACAAGGCAGAATACTTAGAGATTTGACTAAATTAAAAAGATAAACTTCATAATACTTACAAGACGTACAAACAAGTTATTAAAATACCATTCAGAAACTTAACAAGTTAAAAGACTATATGATTAAATGGATGCAGAATCTAAATTGATAAAGGAAAATTGATATTCAACAATGGGAATATCAATGGAAGACAAATGTAAAATTTACCATGAATATCAGACAAAATGGGTAGAAGGTGTTTTACCGTTGGAAACTTATTCCAGTGCTGATTTGCCAAAATAGATGTAATTCACTTTCTAAAAACTGCTGGAAATTCAATAATCAGGTCAGATCATTTTTTCAAATCAATGGCATTGTTATTAAGTTCAAGAATCCTGAACATTATTTATTAGGGAATGAAATAAATCTTAAAGGTGGAATTGTCTTTTCTGTCAGCTGTGGGAATATACATCGATGTAAACAAGAAATTTGTACTTGAAAAATAAATCTGATGGAAATATGACAACATGATTATGCACATTTGTATTTGTAACCCGCTTTGACTCGCTGTTCAATGTTTGGTAAGATTTTTTAAGAATAAAAAAGCTAAAGAAAAAAAGAAAAAAGAAAAATAAATCTGATGTAGAATTTAATTCAACTTGGAAACCATTCATGAATTAAAGTCTACATATGGACTTGTACCATATCTAAAGCCATCTGAAGTTTGGGTTTCTCTTAAGGTTTTAATATATTAATTCTTGTATATAAGGATAGAACTTTTTGGATGAGATAGAAACTCTGGCTAATTGTTAATTTTGACCTATAATTTGACTATCTACTTTTATTAATTATTAAATATTATTTTAATGTAATTTTGTTCTCTTTTATATGCAGCACTAATCTAATGTTACTCTGACATTTTTACTCGGTTTTACACAGCTTACAATTTTTTTTATTTTACTTTTGTCTTATTTCTTTTCTGAGCTTTTTTTGGGGGGGGCTCTGGATTGTGTTTTTAAATATCTTTCTTTTTTTTAAAGTATATGGCAGGTGCAAAAGCATGAAAGATATAAGCAGGTATGAGAGGGAGTACCGTATATGTAGAATGGTAGGTAGCATCCTGGTAAACTGGTACTTTGAAATGTTTTTTTTCTTCAGTAGCCATTCTGCAACATAGTTGTTAAGAGACAGTTCTCATACAGTCAGAGGAAAATGACTTGGTATCAAATCTGTCCATTGCCCAAAACAAGACACAGATGGAACTCTAGCCTTGTGCCCAAAAGAGAGTGCTCTCTAGCCTATTGCATAGCTCAGGCAAAAGGAAGAGGCACAGAAATAAAAACTTTGATTTCACTATAGGAATGACTTACTTTTGATACATAATGGTTGCTGGAATTCTTTTGTAAGGCTTCTTAGGATTTTTTTCTTTTTTTACAGTAAATTACTTGCTCAGCCTTGGCAGGGTGATACCTGACAAAGGCTCACACACCCGGTTCTCCAACTTCCAAATGTCTCCACCAGATCAAAAAGTCTGTGAATCCCCGGAGTAAGCCAAAAATGTGCATCTTACCCCTGTTGCCTGTAGATGTTGCCTAAATTCATCCATTGTTGTGTTTGAGATGCTCATGTCCCTGAACATTCCTTCCAATTTTGATGTGAACTGACATCCACATTCAGTCTGCAAAAGGAAGTTATTTATAGCATGATTTTAAATTAAAAAAAAGCATCTTCAGGCTGGCTATTTAGAATTACAGTACAAATATTTAAGTACTTTTCCTCTATAAATAAGAACATTATGAAAAAATACCTCATTCTATTTGGTTCCAAGCACTAATAAAGCAGCAGTAAACATCAACAAGTAATGATGCTAATTTATACCTTTCGACTGTCAAGAGATCTAATTACTCTAATAAAGTTTACTGAAAATAAGAATTTACCATCCCAATCTTTTAAAATTCAACATGGAATAGAGAATGGCAATATTCCCATTAAATCTCTCTAAATCATTAATTTTCTTAGACCTCTCAAAGCATAGATCATCCTTATATATCATTGCAAATTCATATTCATTCAAGCACGTGCTAAAAGTAGGAATGTAAAACTTTGTGGTTTGGGGGATTGGATGGGAATTTTGCCTTCCAGGAGGACTGTTTTTAGGAACCACTAACTTACAGAATCAATCCATCTGCTTCTTCCAAGCAGGACGAAAAAAAAATCATATTCTATGAATAAGGAAGATACTTGCAGCTTGAAGAAAAATACCTTCCCTATCCACTAGGACTTTCTCAGTAGTCTACAATGACAACTCTTGCATGATTTCCCAGATTGCAGCATAAGTGCATACTCAAAGTTCATAGGAAGCAATATCTTAATTATTCGAGCTTCAGATTTTAAAAATAGCATTGATGCTTTTGATTTATATTCTGCATTTCTACTGGAACTCAAGCTGAGATAGCCCACAATAGTCCTATGAGGTAATCTGAGCTGAGAGACTGTGACTGGCACTACATCACATTGAGATTCCATGGCTGAAAATGGATTTGAACTTGGGTCCTCAGACTTAGTCCAACTTTTTAACCACTATACTATACTGACTTAATAATTCTTTGCTGACAAAAACAAAATGTTTGAACAAAATATAGCTGCTTAACATTGTATAACATTTACAATTAATTGAAAGAATTGATTACATTGCAATTTGTCCCATTGAATAAACATTGGCATAAAACTAAAGCTAAGTGGAAAAGTCACTAAGAAATAGTTATAGAGACTGATCTTACCTTTAGCTTAGATATCATATTTTTCTCTGAGTCATCTGAAACGCTTTTGTTTGTCAGAAGCCTCCTTGCTAAGTGCTGCTTATAGTATCGTTCAAATACATCTTTTTCTTGCATAAATCTAAACAAAACCATTGCCTTGTCCAATATAGTCTCTACTTCTTGCTCAGTTAGCTATAAAGAGAAAAGCATTAGTCAATTTATTAATTAATAGTTAAAATAGTCAAAACTATGACTTTTATAGAAAATATTTCTCAAAAATAAATTATTTTATTATTTAAAATAAATGCTGTTAATTTAGGCAGGATTTGAAAAACTAGGAATATTTTATCTGACCCATTCTTGACCTGAACAAAACAAAAACAAAACTCAAACCACTATAAATGCTTGTGTGCAACATTTATAACAAAAAAGTTCACCTTAATGAAATAAAGTTACTTAATATTTTAGTCTTGAATCTTTAAAAGTGACAGCTTAAACAACCATGTTGCCACAAGTAATTGGGTCTCGTTCCATGAAGGGCTTTATAGGTAAGGACCAGCACCTTGAATTGTATCTAGAAGCAAACTGGCAACCAGTGCAGCTCACAAAGAAGTGCATACTGAGGTATGCCAATAACTATTCATGCCTCTGCATTTTGGACCAGCTGAAGTTTCCAAGTAGTCACTAAGGGCAGCTTCAGGTAGAGTGGATTGTATTAATCCAATCATGAGGTGACTGTGGCAGGAATGACTGTGAGCTGGGACTCCCAATTCAAGAGATGCAACTGGTGCACAAGGTAAAGCTGTAGAAAGACCTTGGAGCCACAGCTGCCACCCGCTCTTCAAGCAGGAGCCATGACTCTAGGAGGACCCTTAAAATGTGCACTGGATCTGTTTGCAGCAGTGCTATCCCATCTAGAACCAAAGATACAAAATCTCCAGACCTTCGGGATTCCAAAATCCACAGCCATTCTTACAAGGGATGAGTCTGAGCCTCTTCTCCCCATCTAGACCCCCACAGCTCCCAAATGCCAAAACAGAACCTCAATGGCATCACTTGGAGGGTCTGGATTTGAGATGTACAACTGAGTCTCATCAGCATATTGATGACATCTAACTCGGTGCCAATGGATGACCTCACCCAGAAGTCTCACATAATTGTTAAACAGGAGCAGGGAGAGAACCAAACCCCTGAGGCACTCTGCAAAGCAATGGCTAGATCTCTGCCCCCCATCAACAGTGACCTAAACTGGCTCTGGAGGAAGGAGAACCACCACACCTCCCATTCCTAACCCGTGCGACAAGCATGATCAATATTGTCTTTGTACTGTGCTCAGGTCTGAAAGCTGGCAGAAAGGAATCTAGATAATGTAATTCCTTCAAAATGGGTGATAGCAAAGAGAAAGACATACAGGATGGAATAACTGAAAGACAAAAGTATCTTTCAAAATCTGTTAATTTTTGGCTCAGATACTGCCCACAATTGGCTGAGAGCTCATAACCAATCTTTCTTGTGTAAGGAAAATGTTCTCCATGCCTAGCTTAGTACCTATATATGATTTTGGTATGAGCATATTATTAACTTTTATTAGTAGTTTTCTATGTACATACCTAATTCTGACAAAGAAATGCAGGTATGGAGGCCTATACTCACTATTTAAAGATGGTTTAACAATATATACACATATGCAGTGTCTTTTGCAGAGGTTTACATCTGCAAAAGATGTAATAAAAGAAATTTATTCATTCTTTATTTTCTAAAAAAAAATCCACATCCTTATTGCTTACAAAGTTGTACAATATTTTTTTTCATATTTACAGAGCTTGTACATTCATCTGCAGTGTTTATTATTGCACTATATTAATAAATTAGCACAAAGAAATACATGTTTTTGCAGCTGTTTTGTCAGAAAAACTGCATAGTTATTAAAGAAAGTATACTTACTCCCTTGACTCCTTTTTTTAGCTTGTCATCAATAAATAACGAGAGATACTCTGGAGATCTAGAGTTGAGGTTAAGGAAATACTCAAAATCACCCGCAATAGTTTGTTTGAAGAGCCTGTCATTATTAAAAGATTCTTGAAGGAAGCGGTCAAACCTACTCTTCAAATCCAGTAAGCCCTTAGAACAACAAAGCATATTATTTTTTAGATTTCTACTATATTTTACATGAAAATCACAGTCACTATTATTTTTGGAAGTTATAGGACTGGTAACTTTAATTGTCATCAAGAATCCCGTAACTTGGATGCTGAGGTTTCCCTAGCTGTTATTCCCTAGCACCATCTTATACTCCCATAGATATATTGCCCTTGCAGTACCATAATAAAACAGAGTAAGGCTGGATGAGTATCTTTAAGAAAATGTGTGTTCTTCTATGACTCTTCTGGGGATAATGACTTGGGATTCATTCTCCTGAACTAAGCCTCCATGCTGGTATCGACAATCACAATTATTCAGCTGGATTTTTGAATGGGATTCCCTTGGCTCCAGTGAAACCATCATTTGACTAATACCAGATAGGGCTAAATTATGTGACTTATTTTTGTAGAAAACAATGCAGGATCTTGTCTGGAAATATTATATTTAAGGATATCTCTAAAATTCTATCTTCTGGAGAAGATTATGTGAATCAGATATACTTCTGATTTAGCATTTACCCAAAAGGCAGCCATGGTGATGTGTACAATATTGGAAGATAAAAATCTAGCCTGAAGCTAAGAAGGTATTTTCAAATGAAAACTGTAAAGGAGATGTATTATAAAGTGCTGCTGATTTAAATCAGCTCCCTTAACAAAGAAGGCTGCATCGTCCCCTTGTCTTCTGTGTATACTATAATATTTTATAAAGATCGAAATATTAATTGCAATAGCTTCCCAAATGATACCTTAAAGTGAAAATGAGAGAGATGGCAATCCCTAATACTGCATACCCTAAGGCAATAGACGCCTATGCTTATTGCTATTGGTCCAGAAACGTGCTTCTCTTCCTGGGAAAAGAGGCCTCCTGAAAAGCCTGGTTTGTTTCTCAAGAAAAAAAGCATTTCACTGACACAGACAGTGGTCAAAAGGAGCTTTCATCCACTTGACAAACTGGGTAGAAATTCTGGCTAGGAAAACAGTTAAATTCCTCATAACTCTAACCATCCCTGGAGAAACAAACACAGACTTATTGAGGACCCATAACTATTGACCAAGTATAATAAATTCAGCATCCTCATTTACTATCACTTCAGAGAGTCTGAACTGAGAATCTGGTCAGTTATGTTCTTCAGAGTGAGACTTTCACAAACTAACTTAGAGAAAGATTTCAGAGGGAAGAAAATGGGAGCTACATAGAGTACTTTTTACTGGAGCATTTGTGCACCTATGCACAATAGCATGAACCATATTAAGATTGCCCATCTCTGTTTTTAGTCATGAAAAAGCCTAGCTTATCTCATACAAAAAAAATTAGCTAGTTTGAGAACTTAATGAAGAGTATTAAAATGTAAATACATTTTTAAATTTCAGGGGAAAAAATTAGTCTTAATACTTTCTCTTCACTTATCTCTACCATGAAACATTATAGAATTTGAATTATGTAAGTACACTTCTGCTAAAGGAAATATTTTCATCATAAGAAAAAAAAAGAGTGGTTTAAAGACTTTGGCTACCTGAATATAGTCCACTGGGTTCTTTCCTTCACCTTCTTCAGATACAAGGGCTTTACCTTGCTCCCTCAAATAGGTACTCATACATTCACACATTGTCTTTAGACCATTTGGGACACGGCTAAATAATTTGTACATACAAGCAAGATCTACAATAGAAATATACATATTTATACTGACATCTACTACTAATATATTTCTAGCATTACACAGCAGATAAGCAAAACAAGATATTTTTGAAGTTTCATTAAATTTTCCAATTTTGTTAAATTCATCTCATGCCTTCATCCCGTCGTGGAATACAGACATGCTATCTCAATACTGAATACCATAGTGGTCTTTGACTCCTTCTACACCAAAGAATATTTTGGTTCACAACACGAAACATCTGTTGGGTGAAAACTGAAACACACAGTTACAATCTCATTGAATGCTACTAACAATATTAAGTACAGCATAATTTTTGTTGCAGGAAACAAACCAAATTGGAATTCTATTTAATTAACATACTTTGCTGATTAATTCCTAAATAAACCTTTACACTGAATATGAGGTGCTGCAATATAATCTCCAGGTTTCAAAGGAAGAAGTAATACTGAATTCAAACAAGATAGAGTTGTTATTCATTCCAGGAACTGGACTTCAGGATTTAGGAAATATACCTTTCTGGATAGGATGAAGGAGCAGGTTTACATTTTATCAGTTTTGGCTGATAAGCCAGGTATATCTCTACCTACAGAAGAGACAGCGGGTTCAGTGACTTATATGCTGGTGACTCATAACCTCAAGGTTAGAATCTTGCATTGTGCTCTTAATGGAATGGCCCATGAATGCACTCTAGAAATTGCAGCTGCCCTGAAAGTATTGCCTGTTTTAAGACATTAGCTCCCCAAAAACGTTAGTGGTTTCAAATCATCTTCTAAGTTCAATTTAAGGTGTATACAGCCTTACAAGTTGAAAGACTATGCTAGTTACAGGACCATTCAGTCCTGTATTGTCCTTCTTACATTCTAAAATCATTAAAGAGGTACTTGTTTTAAGTTCTGCTACAAGTATGTTAGACATCAAAGATCAATTATGCTTTCCCTGTGACAGGGTCCATATTATCCACAAAACTACTACTGGAGTTCAGTGAAATCCCCCTTTTATTACACTTTAGGAGGGGCTCAAAACATTTTTATCTACCTAGGTTTTTTAACATTCCTGCTTTAAATTTATCATGCTTTCAATTTGGGATGTGCCAAAACTATCATTTCAGGAACAAAAGGTTCCAGAAAACTCCAGAATATTCTATTTCACCTCTGGACCACACTGATGCATGGACAAATTGCTTCCAATTCTGAAGGTTTACTTGCAGAAAACCATATCTGGAACAGATGGATTGCCATGATCTAGTGAAAAACAGGATGTTCCACTGCTGTTCTCTGAAATCTTCCTTTGCTGGGATGGTAGATTTTACACATAGTTACTTTTATCATTATGGATGCTTTTAGAGTATGTTTGTAAGACAGAGCTATTGACGGATTACATGCCATCAAGTTGTTGTCAACTCTTAGTGACCACATAGATAGATCTTCTCCATGACGATCTGTCCCTAACTTGCTCTTTCAGCTCTTTCAACAGTGCACTCATCACCACTGTAACTGGGTCCATCCACCTTGCTGCTGGTTGTCCTCTTTTCTTTCCCAGAATTAGACCCTTCTCCAGAGAGCTAGGTCTTCCCACAATGTGTCCAAAGTAGAGTAATTTGAACTTTGCTACTTATGCCTTGAGTGAGAACTCTGGGTTGATTTGTTTAATGCCCTGTTTGTTTTCTTGGCTGTCCATGGTATTCTCAGAAGTCTTCTCCAACACCAAAGTTCAGAAGTGTCAATACTCTTCCTATCCTGTTTCTTCAAAGTCCAACTTTTGCTTTCATAGAGTGTCACAGGGAATACCATAACTTGCAATATTCTGATCTTTGTAGGTACAGTCACATCACAACATTTGAATATCTTTTCTAAGGCTTTCTTGGCTGCCCTACCAAGTGCTAGTCTGTGGTGCATTTCTTGACTGCTTGCTTCTTTACTGTTGATGGTTGACTATAAAAGGCAGAAGGTATCCACCACTTCAATCTCTTCACGGTCAATTCTAAGGCTGGTTGTTCTACCTGTTGTCATTACTTTGGTCTTTTTTATATTTAATTTTAGTCCCATTTTTTCACTGTGCTCCTTGACTTTTATTACCAGAGCTTGCAAATCTTTTGCATTTTTGGCTATCAAGGAAGTATCATCAGCATAGCACAGGTTATTGGTGTTTCTTCTGCCAATTTTAAAATCACACTTTTCTTCCAATCCAGCTTCCCTTAACATATATTCAAGTTGAATAAATAAAGGGAGAGTAGTACAGCCTTCCTGCACTCCTTTGCCAACCATTGGAGTTGGGTGGCTAATAAATTTGAACAAATAAATAAAAATGAAATGTAAAAAACTGGAGTCAGTCTTTTTCACCATGTTCTGTCCATACCATAGCTTCCTGGCTTATATTTAAGTTACTTATGAGAACAATGGGATGTTCTGGGATTCCAATTTTTCTGAACGCATTCGAGAGTTTGATGTGATTAACACAAACAAAGGCCTTTCTATAATAAATGAAGCACATAGTGACTTTTTTTTTTTTTGGTATTCTTTGGCTTTCTCAATTATCCAGCATGAATCAGCAATTATGTTTCATATTCCTCAGCCTCTTCTAAAGCCAACTTGAACATCTGGCATCTCTTCTTCCATGTAGGGCTCTAATCTGCATTGGATGATCCTAAGCATGATTTTGCTAGCATGTGAAATTAATGATATTGTATGGTAGTTTGCACATTCTGTTAAGTCTCTCTCTTTTTGGAATGTAGATTGCCCCCCTCCAATTGGTTGGCCACTGTGTCATTCCTCAGATTTGCTGGCATAGCTTGTTTAGAACCTTGACTGATTCTTCTTCTGTTGCCTGCTATATTTCAGTGGGTATGCCATCAATTCCTGTAGCCTTCTGACTTGGTAATGACTAGAATGCTGATCTAACTTCATCTTTTAGTACTAGAGGTTCTTGTAAGTAGGGAATCTCTTCTCAGATATCTTGGATGTTGACACTTCTACTGTACAGTGTTTCAATATACTCCTTCCATGGCTGGTGTGGGTCTTCCGGGCTGTGTGGCCGTGTTCTGGAAGTTTTGTTTCCTAACGTTTCGCCAGCACCTGTGACTGGCATCTTCAGAGTGCAGGAGCACAGACAGGAGCTCTCTATAAATACCCACAAAAAGGGTCACATCACCCTGGGCACAGAGAGAACTGCTCCTGTCTGTGCTCCTGCACTCTGAAGATGCCGGTCACAGGTGCTGGCGAAACGTTAGGAAACAAAACTTCCAGAACACGGCCACACAGCCTGGAAGACCCACACCAGCCATCGTATGCTGGCCATGAAAGCCTTCGACAATACATACTCCTTCCATCTTAACTTGATTGCCTTTGAATCAGTTATTATCTATTAGTGTTCTTTAGCATACCAATTTGAGGTTCAAACCTCCTTCTGAGTTCAGAGTTCTTTGAAAGACTTTCCTTGTTTTTCTATATCTGTTTCCATCTTCACTTTCTTTACAGATGTTGTAATACTGCTTGTCTCTTCTAACAGCTCACTGAAACTCTTGGTTAAGCTCCTTTCTGAGATGTTTGTCTTTCTTGGCTTTGGTTTCTCTCCTCTTCTTCTTGGCAATTTCCACCATTTGTTCTGACATTCAGTTTGTTTTGTTCTGTTTCTTCATCTTTAGCAGTCTCTTTTCTCATACTTAACAACTTCTTTGAGTTCATTCTCTAGTTCTCTATCAATAAGGTTCAGGACTTCAAAGCAATTCCTGATGTTCTCCTTGAAAATGGTGGGTATATGTTCAATATTACATTGTGAAAACTGACTGCTTTCTCTTCTTTAGCTTAACTTGAAACCTGCACTGAGTAGTTTATGATCTGTTCCACAGTCAGCACCTGGCCACATATCTGATGCTATAACTGAGTTCCTCCACCTCCTTTTCTGCTGCACCAGCTGCAGCCTTTTTGAATACTAACTCTCATTACTACCCATTTGTGATGGAATGGAATTACGAAGGCCAGGCTCAGGGAGATAAGCATTTTCTTAGCTCGCCGCAGGAGTGTGGAAACTACAAGAGGATGAGACTGGCACCTCCCTGAAGAATTCACACTGTTGTGGCTGCCTGACTTGGGACCTGGGGTTTCTGTCTGGGAAGATTCTTGCTTGAGGTTGTAGCTAATAAACATAGCTGAACTGATTTTGCATTGTCTCTTGGAGTTCCTTGGGCTAGGCCTGGAACTCCAAGGCATACACATTTGGACTACTGTATTGGCTGTACATGGGTCTGCCTTTAAAGGACAGTCAGAAGCTACAATTGGTCCAAAACACAATGACCCAGGTGATATTTGGCACCCATCATTGGGCAAATACTACTCTAGGACTTCAGGACCTGCAACTTCCAGCTGCAATTTAATGTGCTTGTTTTGATCTATAAAATCCTTTGAGGCTGAGCTGCTGTTTGTGCAGAAGTCATCTCATTCCAGGACAGCACCAACTTTGGCTCTAAAAACTACATCTGAAAAAGCAGGTAGACAATATGGGTGCTATTCTAGACTCACAGCTCCTCCTGGAGAAGCAGGTGGTAGCTGGGGTCAGGAAAACATTTATCTAGCTTCAGCTGGTGTGCCTGTTACAAACTTTCCTGGATCCAGAAGCTTTGCAACAGTAACTTGCGTTTTTATCAACTTGCAGTTGGATTACTGCAATTCAATTGATATGGAACTGTCCTTGAAAACAATTCAGAAGTTTCAAGTGGTGCAGAATATAATCATATGTGTGCTGACTCCTAGAAGCCATACAATAGGATAATACCAATCTTGCATTAGCTGCACTGGCTACTAGTAGGCTTCCAGGTCCAATTCAAACTGCTAGTTATTATCTATAAAGACCTTTATGGCTTGAGTTCTTGATATCTATAGGACAATTTTCTCCAAGAAGAATGTGCAGGGCAAAAAAAGGATGCTGCAATTGCCTCCCCCAGCTGATATATTAAAGGAACAGGAACTTAGAAACAGACATTCTTGATCACAGCCCTCTCACTCTGGATCAGCTTGCCTTTCCCCTTCTTTGTTATCATTTTGAAATCATCTGGAATTTCTCAGTTAGAGTCCATATGAGGCTTCACTATCATTGCAGATGGTATCCACAGACTTACCTTCTGTTTTTCCATTTTTCAACATATGAACTAGACCAGAATTTTCCATTTCCACTATGGTCTTCATATGCTTAGAAATAAGCTCCCTCTCAACAACTTTGACAATTGGCTCTTCAGTTGATTTATCAAGGCAGTGCATCACACGTTCTATTTCTTCATTAATTCTAGCTTCTACTTTCTTTATGTAAACCGAAGCACTATTTTCTGCTAAAAATTTCTGACTTTCCATCTGTAATAAAATAAAGCAGAGGCAAATGGAACACTACAGAAACTATGAAACACTACAAAAAATTAATCAGAACCATTATTTTCCTCTTAGCAGTAATTGATCAAGTGACTAATACCTATTGATCATCACCATACCTATTGTGTTAACTTTATATTTGCTATGCATTAATGTCAGCTGAGACCAAGGCTGAGTGAGCATAGCCTCATGTTCAGAGCAAAGGGAAAACTGAAGCATGAACCACCCTCCATTAGGTGCCAACAACAATTCTCCAGACTGGTATTTATTAATCTGGAAATCAGTAACAGGAATTTGTAAACTTTTGGGAGGATCCATCTTATTACCATTTGTAAATACTGAAAAGCAATATTATACCTGAAAGAATTCTGCTGACATCTCTAGAAATGGAGCTTCGAAGTCTTCTTCATAGACTGATCTTCCTTCAAGGCCTAAAATCATTAACATCTGGCAAGCATTTCTTATTGCTCCTCTGTCAAAACAGTAAGATTTGCAGGTTAGGTTCATTTTAGTGAAAATTAAATTATTTTCACTAAAATTATTCAGTAAGAGTTACCTGTATTATTTCCAACCCTATTCCATGTCTGAGTTTAACACAAAAATAAGTGTTACATTTATCAAACTTTCAATTAATTAAAGAGCTAAAACAGCACTGAGAAAGGCCTTTTTTATTATCATCCTAAGGTAATAGTATACAATGCTTACCAAAGCAAAAGAAAAAAGAAAAAGGCTATCGCTGTCAGTTTTCGGAAAACCACTTACCCCCAACTTCTATTGGTGTGTGTTTTGGAAATCAATTCATTTTACTTCTGAACAATAAATTGACATAAGGCTTCTGGATACAATTGAAGGTGCTGAAACTCCTACATGGCATTGGGCCAGGTTACTTGCAGGACTACCTATCCCCAATTGTTTCTGCCCATCCCACCAAATCTGGCAGAATGGTCATGCTTTGGGTCCCCTCACTGAAGTAGTGTAACCTGGTGGGTCCTTGGAAGCATCCCTTCTCTGTCATGGCACCTGCCTTATGGAACAGACTCCCTTCAGAGATAGCAACAACTCTGACCTGTTGGCTTTTTGGAAGGCCATGAAGTCTTGGTTCTTCCTCCAGGCACTGGGGCCAGGAGGTTAATTCACTGGAACTCTGGAGTGGATGCATGTAAATTGTTTGAAATGAGATTTCTATGGGGACTTCAAGTTGTTTTTTTTTCTTCAACAGATTGGATATGCTTTCATTCTTTTGCTGCCCAGAGCTCCACTAGTAGATGGGTAGCCAGATAGACAGACAGACAGACAGACAGACAGTCAGAGACTACTAAATCTGAATCCAATGGTTATTATGCTTTTTAGCTACCACAATTTAGTTAGGAAGTGGAAGTCCTCGTCTCAATTGCTGTAGGCATTATGAACTCTCTAAATGTCAGGTTGGCAATCTAGTCCCTGAAAACATTTTAACAGCCCTCAGACCTCCCTCATAATAGGCCAAAACAACTAAAATGCCAGAGATGAAAAATGAAATATGAGATTGAACAAAATGCCAATAAAATCTAATAGCAAGAAAATGATTCATGAGTTAAAAAAACACAACAATTTATCTAAAACAATGTCAAATGTAATTCATTTGTGGAGACATACCTATCTACCACTTCTCCTTTCCGTTCCCTTGCAATCATGTCCAACAAGGTCTGTCGGAGATGATCTCTAATGCACCCGTACCGTACAACTTGATCTCGAAAGATTATTAATCCCAAATTGTAGACATTTTCCACATTGTTTTGTTGTACATACACGCGGTCCTAAAATCAAAGTACAAATACAAATACAAAGCTTCTGTTCAATATATCTATATAACAGAAGTTTATCTATACTTGAATTACTTAAACCTGCTTCAGCACATCTCTACAATGTGCTTTTTATCCAGTTTCTTATCAAAAGACCCTTCAATATTATCAAAATTACTATTACATTTATAGCAAAATGTAAACTGGATAAATGTATTAATCATTAATGAGTTGAATGCAAACCAAGTTATACTTGGAATAGGCCTACTGAAATCAGCTGGACTTAAATTAGTAACGAGTTTGCTGATTTCAAAACATAAAATCTAGATTAAACTGGGCTCCCACCCGTTATTTACAATGTATATAAACGTAACATATTTAAGTTCTTTCAAACAGAACAAAACATACAAATGACTTTATATGTATGAAATTATAACATAATTGATTAAAAGGCAATAAAAAGTGTAAAATTGTGTTTTATATGCTGCAATCAGAACTGCAAAAAGAGTGACTACTTGGAATCTTTCAAAGAGTGACCATTTGGAGTCCTTTGGAACAAGGCTAGCATTAAAGTGCAACATTTTCAGGCACTGTGTGTACTAAGCAAAAGGAACTATGTACAAAACATTATAAAATAATGCTACAGGCTACTTACATCCACATTTAATAATCTAATTTATTAGAATATGAAAAATGGGGAAATATCTTGAATATAGTGCTTTACAGTTTCAAAGCCATGAATAAATAAACTGGATGGTGCATGTTCTCCTGTTAATCAGGTAAATGACAAATACTTATACAGAATGGTAACAGTGTTAGTTACTAGGGTTGTGCAATGATCTGGATTTGAAAAGATGTTCTAGCCTATCCATAAATGCGAAGATAATTATCTAGAAGCACATCCTTAAGTCAAAGACATCTTTTTCCTGGAATGAGTACAAACCTAGAAAAAGATGCAGCTTCTTAAAAAACTGTTGACAAGTACAACGTGGGTACTCCCACACACTCCAAATCACTATTTCCTTTTCAAATCTGAATTACTAAGAGCTTTACTAGTTGTAATCCCAACCTCAATATTATACTTAAAGGGAAAAACTACTCCCTTGTATTTCATTGTATGTGGAACTACTACAGCACTACAAATGTGGAATGCTCCTCCAATACATTCAAAACTTCCAGGCTGGGAATAATAAAAGCTTAACACTGAATTTATATACCAGGTTTTGCAAAATTCTTTGTTTCTGCAATCTTGGAGCAGTATTCTTTTAAATTAAAACAAAACAGAGGAACAAGACATAACCTGGGTTGATTAAAACAGAACAGGTATCTAATTAAGTGAGACGACTTCACACGCAAATTATGAATAATTTCAGATGGTGGAATCCACACCCAAGGAAGTGTGGTTAGCTCCAATTTTCTCAGTTAGGAAAACAGCAAAAAACTATCTCTTCATTCAGCCATTTAATTTTTAATTATTTCACTGTTATTAATTTTAAGTTTGGAGTTATGTGCATTTATTGTTATGAGCTTTTTCATTGCTACATGCTGTCTTTAGTGTTGGCATGCACAAAAATAGATAATAGATATAAATTCAGAAATATCAAACAGTATGCAATAACAAGGAAGTATGAAAAAGCACATGTGAAATAATGTATTTTTAAAAGCCAGATAAATGACAGAAACAAAAGTTTTTTTTTCAGAGTATCAGTTAATTATGTCAATTTGTATCAATTTTCCCACATTATGAATATGGAACAATTTTGTTTTTTTAACTGACCATTTTTGTAACAAGAATTTCAGATTTTACTTACCATATACATCAGAATATCTCTAATCATCACCATTGCTGTCTGGTGATCATTCCATGCTTGGTTTAATGTTTGAAGAAAATTGTTATTTAATGAGTTTAACACATCTTCTCGCACCTGCAACAAAATATTTAATGGAATAAATTGTTTAATATAGATCAGAGATGGGCAATTATACCCTGCCTTATCTAGAATGGGTGAGGCCAAACACTGTGGAGTTTTGGGAGGTGGGTGGGGGAGGTTTTAAGGGGTAAAATGCCAGAATAGGGAATAAAATATTTTTCCTATCCTGAATTCATTAATTAGATAGTTACACAGAGAGAGCAAATGACAGTTAACAGGACCCCTTGGTATCTGAAGCAGGAAAACTCTCCTCTAATGACCTGA
The DNA here is from genome assembly GCF_059951505.1 of Python bivittatus. NCBI lineage: Eukaryota > Metazoa > Chordata > Lepidosauria > Squamata > Pythonidae > Python > Python bivittatus. The sequence continues at coordinate 30,444,823 of NW_028277125.1, read as the reverse complement.
AGGAGTCTGCTTTTCTGACAAATAGACAAATGAATACATTTCACAACTAATGTAGGACTACTGCTCCATCAGCCATTTCATTTTTCCTATTACTTTCCTTCTGAACATGAAGGGATGAGAGGAATTTTAAAAAAGAGTAGAAAAAGGAAGTATCCACTTCACAGGCAGCTTCACCACACCATATGAAATATGCTTTTGGCCCTAAAGTCCCCATACATTTCATTTAACTCTACCTCTCTAATCCCCAAGCAGTCAAACAGGTTTGGTTCAGCTCCCTACACTGCTATCCTACTGATTGCCAAAAACCACTTGTGGCCAAATAACTATACAGGTAGTACTCACGTAATGACCACAATTGGGACTGGGAGCTCAACCGCTAAGCGATGTGGTCATTAAGCGAGACATCACATGACCGCATCCTGTGATTTTACTGCCAGCTTCTTCATTCTGCTTGTCGGAAGCAGGCTGTGAAGTGTGAAAATGGCAATCATGTGATTGTGAGATGGTGTGATGGTCGTAAGTGCGAGGACTGGTCATAAAGTTACTTTATCAGCACTCTCGTAACTTCAAATGGTCTCTAAACAAGGCAGTTGTTAAGTGAGGACTACCTGTAGTAGAATGGCTGAGATTTATTTCTTAGTGTGTACATGCTACATCTCCAAATCCTAAAGTCACACTAATTGTGCTTCTCAAGACCAAGTAGTTGAGAGCAAGGGGGGGGGGATGTTGTCACACTGTTTTTTTTCTTTTTTTTTAATTGTTGCACAAGCAAAGTGGGAACACTGTAAAACTCACACGTGACCATTCTGTGAGAATACCATATCAAAATTTCACATGTGCCAACCATCTGAAAAGGACTGAAAACTCTCCACTATAGTTTTTCAATGCCAGAAATAAATTATAGTACAACATATATTCAATCACACAGTGCCATTATCTGTGAACAATGCTGGAATGTAATTCGGATTTTTTTTTTCCATTCTATTCTGTTATAACATCAAATTCTGGCTCACGGCACAAACACATACTTGCCATACAAAATTCTCATGATAAAGTTACACATCTGATATCAGCAGAACAACCTATTACTTCTGACCTCACAGATATTACAAAATTTAACTCTACTTGCAGCTGAAATGCTCTAAACATACTCAATAGTTACCAATAAATATTAGTACAGTTTAATTCTTTACCTGAATCCCTTATTACTTATCAAGTTCTTATATTTTACCTACTTATCTGAGGTTTATGCTTTCCAGACAATCAGCAATATCATGTACTTTGAAGCCCATCAATGATTTGGTCAGCAAGCACAAAAAGATCTAAGCTCTTTGACTTTTTCCACAGTCATCCATGTACGAGACACAATTACAAGCTTTAAATTTTGTTTTATAGCAAATCATCTGCTATTTCATACAAATTTGGCAAACCATATTTTTCTGAATACAAATAATTTAAAAAAATGGTTTGCTGCAAACCAGAACTAGAAACTTCAAACCTCGGTATAAACAAAGGGGAAAAAAAAATTGCAAGCCTGATACTAGACCACTTCTGCTCATAAAGCAAAATACTATTTTGGGCTTTTTTCCCCTCAGCATAACCAATATCTCAGGTTATGTTAACCTATACAACCGGATGACTTACCTAGATAATAATGTAATTGTTAATGTAAATTATGTAAAGCTATAAAACACTCTAAACTTAAATATGATTTATAAATAGTTTATGCTAATAATAGTTACATTATATATGAAGGAGATCCTAGAAAGATTTGCTATTTTTCTCTTTCAGCAAACATGACAGAAAGCTGTCATCACCAACTACATAAAAGTTTTGCATAAGATTCTCTAAACAACAAACGGACAATTCGCTGGAAATGTAAAACCCAGCATTAACCCAGTATCCCATCTGTGGTCCCTAGTGCCCCACTGGAGCGTGTAGGGCCAAAAAAGCTAACTTTTTGTTGTATTTAGGGTATTAAAAGGGTAAAACGGATGTCTTAAACTTTGCAGAAGTTTAAATATGCAAAGCACCCCTTAAAAATCCCTAAACTTCATAAACTGGGCTAATTCCCCCCCCCCATTTTGAGGAGCTTAAGATACCAATTCTATCCCTTAAATTTCCCCCAAAGCAAAACAAAAAGAAAGCAACAAAAAACAGATTCCAAAATTTCAGCCCCTTCATCCATCAACATCATACTGTCATCACCCACACTCTTCATTCTCCAGGCAGACAAGAAAGTAGAAGGCACCCCAGGCCAAAGTATACCCATCTCTTTTCTAAAGACAGTCAAATGTTCAAAGCAGATATCGCTTTCTATGTTTTCAGTAAATATTATTGCATTCAGATACCTTATTTATAAGATGCTCAGTAACCACTTCTCGTAATCCAGTGTATAATTTCTCTCCATGTTTATGTAATACCATAGTATATGCATTCCTATACAGTTCCTCAAAGCTGAGACCACTGTTGTTCTTACGCTGAATTTCTTGGATTGCATTTTTCAGTAGATCCCAAATGCTGTTAACATATTTTTCATCCATGGTCATCTGTATGCGGACATAAAAAAGTAAAATTAAGAGTTTATTGGTGTCAGATTTTCAGAATATATTTCTTCTAGAACAGATTAAGGACCAATATACCTAAAAGGTAGATGCTGCTGCATTTAAGAGAAACATCCCAAAAGAAAGATTGAATTGGGGGAGGGGGGAGATAAGTACAGACAAAATTCCTGTAATACTGCCCAGCTTCCCTACCTTGTCAATTATGGTTCCCAAAGCCACTGAACCCAGTCTTGGAAAACTTTCCCCTCAATGTATGTTGCTTTCTTGAATAAGCATATGTATACATACGTGTGCCATACTCCAAAAAAGAGCAGGATCAGGACAAAATTTTAAAATAAATTGTATTAATGTCTATTGTATAAAATTGTCTGTAAAATAACTGATCCCATTTTCATATCCAGACAAACCATTCTCTCAACATATAACTATGCATTTTTACATAGAAAAAATATTGCAGAAATATGGATTTAGCTAGCATGAAACTAGAAATATTTTGTGTGTCATAAATTCCAATGAGCTCAATTATTCTTTCTCTGTGATACATATGCATAGACTCTGCTGTGCTGGGGACTCCTTAACTGGGATTGGTTTTTAAATGATAGGACCAGATAAATTTATCTAGATTCAGAAGCTAACGAGGCCTGACCAAGGCCTGGCCAGTACTTGGATTACGTTGGCTAGACAGATAATTTGAAAAATCATCCTAGAAGACAACAATGACAAACTATTTCCATACTGATGCCTAGAAAACTATGCTATATAGTCAATCAAGCTTGACTTGGAGATTTTATCTTCTTAAACTGGGGAAGAAACTGGTCAAGACATTATTGAGGTATTGAGCCATTTTTTCCCTTCTTCTGGCAACAGAAGAATGGGTTGAATGAAGTTCCTCTGAAGGCCATTTGCTGGGAGACTAGTGGGTTTCCTTGTACAGTGGGTTGACCACTGTGAGAACAAACTGCTGGACAAGATGGGCCAGGGATCCAATCCAGCATGGCACTGCAGCTTATGTTCTTATGCTTACATTCTCAGGTTCTTACAAGATACAAACACAAGGAAACATATGAATATTTATTTTGCATTAGATCCCACTGAGTGCAAAGGCTTTTACAGGTAGTTCTTGCTTAACAACCATTCGATCAGTGACTGTTCAAAGTTATGATGGTGCTGGACGAATGGTATTTACGACCAGTAGTTATGCCACTGCAGCACCCTGCAGTCACATGATCAAAATCTGGGCACTTGGCAGCCCGCCCACATTTACAACTGCAGGGCGCACTTCAACTTCCCCCACCTGCCTATCTGGCCCCCACCTCTGCCTTTTGGCCACCCTGCCCTCTGCTGCCCCTCGCTGTCTCCAGCTGACCTTCGCTGTCTTCTTCCTCCCACTGCTGACAAAGTGTGCCTGGCCAAGGCAGCTGCTGACAGCACGAGGCCTCTGTGCAGCCTTGCACAGCCGCCCTGAGGGCTTGGGAAGGGTGCACTCAGTCAGCAGCTGCCTCGGGCCAGGCCGGGCACACCTTATCAGCAGGAGGAAGACAGTGAAGGTCAGCTGGGGGCATCAGAGGGCGGGGTGGTGGGAGCAGTGAAATGCAGGACAGCCAAAAGGGCAGAGATGATGGGGGAGATAGGTGGATGGGTGGAGTTAAAGCAGGGGTGAGCACAGCACAGCAGGGCAGGAGAAGTGTGAGGTCCTGGTCTAATGAAGGTGTGGTCCTGTCCTAAGGACCACAACTGGGACTACCAGAATTGCCGTTGCTGAACGGTAGTCACATGATGCTTCGCCCAATGACTGTTTCGCTTAGTGACAGAAATTCCAGTCCCAATTAGGGTTGTTAAGTGAGGACTATCTGTATTCTTCAAGTAAGTATGGTTAGGATGGTTAACCCTCTTCCATTGTTGCTCCTTATCAGCTGGTATTTATGGGATTTTGATTGTGATCCCAGAGTTAGCAAACAGGTATCCAAATTAGCCAGTCATCCCCTGATCTTCCAAGAATTTGTTTTCTGCTCTTTCAAAATCATTTAAATCAATGCCCATTATAATATTTCATACCAGTAAATCCCAGTTTAAATATGCATTGTGTAAAAGAAGTATTTCCGTTTACTGGTCATGAATCTCCCTGATTTATTTTCAGTGGATGATCCCTAGTTGCAACACTGAGAGAAAAAAATCTCCGTACCTACACTATCCATTTTATGGTTTTATATATCTCTCCCACATTACTCTTCACCTTCCTCACTGAGAAACAGCTGTTCTAGCCTCTTAATTACTTTAGCTGCCTCCCTCCTTTTGCATCTTTTCTCACGCTACAAAATCTTTTCTGAAGTGTGATTGCAACATCTATCCATAGTATTCCAAATATAGTGTCATCATAATATATAAATGAATATACTGGCTGTTTTATTTTTAATTCCCTATCCAATAATCTCAAAAGTGTAATTTGCCTTTTTATGTACTTTTTACTAAGATCAGTCAGATATAGTTCATGTATGGATACAATAATTTTTTTGCTCCTCCTACCAGCACACATTCTCTTTACTTCAGCTTTTTTGTAAACAGATTGAACAAAGAATTCTGTACATTGCCTACAGTTCAATTTCAACTAAATCAGGAAAGTCTGGTTCCCAACTTTAAAACAGAAGAGAATCTAGTCAGATTTTGAAATGGGCTGAAACTTTTCTGAAAGTGACTAATATTTCCAATTAAACTAAAATGGCAACTATTTGTTGATTATAGATTTATTCACTGAATTTAGCAATAGCAGAAAGAGAAAACAAAGGGGCTGTATGTACAAAAAAGGGGGGTTTATTCACATTAAGAGGAAATACAATCACTCAATCCATGCTACAGAATCAATGTTGAATAAATTGGTATTAAGGGTGTATTTATTCTTTCTAAATCCCCTACTTTTCAAGCAGGTTTACACTTCAAGATAAAATTATAAAGACAACTAGAAATCCTATGCTGAATACAGAAATCCATAGCAGCACACTATGTTGGCACTGAAAGGCTATTGGAATAAGTTCCTAAAAATACAGAGTATGTGGTTGTTTTAATTATTATGCCTTCAGAAGAGATTTTATGGTACTATATAAATATTTAATTTCTGGATGGATCAAGAAGCAGCAGGCTGCCAATGGCTAAAGAACAGGCACATAGTCTCATTACTTCTTCACTGCCATGTTGATAGCAACTTGACAACATATTTTATTAAAAGACATGGAACATAATGCTGTAACCCCAATTTGAAGAGAATTCAAAATCATAGTGATCTTGTCCAAGTCAACTGATTTTTTATAGTAATATCTCAAGTATCAACATTAAGTATTTCAGTAAAAGATACTTGTTTGAAATCAGACATTATGATAGAAAGGTGGGAAATGCTTTAATTTAGATTGAATCTTTGTGGCTACTTGCCTTTTAAATTATTTAGAATTTTTCTTCAGGAATTTTGTAAAAGTTATTTTACAAAGGTAATAATGTTTTAAACTGAAGAATGTAAGAAGTAGAACGTACAGGATTCCTCAGAAGATTACAAAGATATGCCCAAACCCCTCTGCTTATATTAAGATACATGAATTATGGATGAACAGAGAGTGAAATCAGAATCCAGTTTTGGTATCTACCTTTGTGTAAAATGGTGTAAAGAAAACCAGGACTATTTTTACCACGGTTTTCTGAAGAAGCCATAGTAATTGGTTCTTCCATTACACTAAGTCAATGGAATGTATTATTAAGTCATAATGAGCAGGTTCAAACACCAGAGTAAACTAAAATAAACAAAACACATGAAGACCACAACTAATTTCATATACATGCGCACATGCACACACAAACACATTTTATTATTTGTATATATCTAAATGTCAAAATAAAAATACAACATATTCCATATGTATTCCATTAATGTACAAACATCAAGGATAATCAAGGAATCAAATGCTTAATGTTAACTAACTAAACAATGGAAATATAGTATTCATTTTAAAAGTCAAACACAAAAAAATAGCTGAATGGTGATGCAATACTAAAATATAGTTTAGAATCAGTTGCTGGTGTGTTTCCCTCCCCTAACACAGCCATGGGATATCAAAAACTTTTGCTCCTTTTTTTATTCAAACATACTTTGATATTTATAACCAAAATGGGACAAAATGGTGTATAATGAATATGTGTCTGAAAATGAAAACTTCAAACCAGGGTTTATAACCCTGGCCTGGTTACATAATTAAATTAAAACTATGTGCAGTTTCTTTTTTCAGACATTATGTTACTCTGAAAATGGAAGAAAATACAAGTATTATTCTCTTTATGGTCAGCCAGAAGAAGAAATGGATGATCAGGATCAAGAAAGTAATAGTAAACTATGGTTTACTGTTCCCTCTCAAATAGTCTAATGATTTGCTGAAGAGAAATATTACTAATCAGAATCAAGCTGATACAGTTCTTCCAGAGAGACATATTACATAAAACAGCTGACATTACAACATGGAACAATCTTAGTGAATATATTATTAAACCAAAGATTAGCATGAATCAAGCCACATGATGTGTATGTGTCTGTGTCTGCTTTAGAACTGTACTGCCTAGGAAATACTATTGGAAGACACTGCACACAATTTGCTGTATACAATAACATTACAAAATAAAAGTTTCATGCACTATTCTTTTTTCTAGGTAATTTCTCACAATCTGAATCAACTGCATATCTAACAGATGAACAGGGGTATTCAGAACTAAAATCCAAGATTTTGTTCTAACTGAAAATATGCATGCTTTCTCTGTAAGTTAGGAAACAAGGTATCTTAATACAGCTTTATATACTCTAACTGTCTAGTAACCATAAATATTGATATGATTTTTATTTGTGCCAGTGAGGTTTATTACAATAGTTTTCTCTATAGATATTCAGAAATAGTTCAAGTATTATATATCAGGATTTACCAATGTTTAGGTACATCAACACAACATAAACAGAAACTTACTCAGCAAATTAAGAGTCTAATTGGTTACCAAAGTTCTAGTACAGATAAGCTTAAGTTCAATTCTGTCCATAATCATGAATTACTTTCAAGAACCCAGCAGCTACATATAGAATGACCTATCACCATTGCTAAGAGATACACAAGGGGCTGGGTAAAACAAGTCAACCACAAAACTGAAGTTCAAGACCGCTGAATCGACTGGACTCCAATGCAGTAAGCTTAAGAACACGAGCACTGCAAAGTTAAAACACAGCAATTAAAGTAACTAAGCATCATGCCAATTAATGGACCATTTAAGACCAGAAAGTTTCTAGGCAATATGCATACTGAGTAGATATTCCTTTCCCAAATCAAGCATCTGCAATAATGTATTACCTCTGAAGTGTTTTCTTTACAATTATTTTCTAGGAATCCTTTAAAAGGATTGTTTTCAAGTATTTCAGATAGTTTTATAAAAACTGTCTTCATTAAACATGTGTACACCATTCATACAGAAACTCAAAGTTCTAATTTGGTTACTAAGAGGCACAAGACAGTCTGTGACGTCATTAGAATGTTGAGGTAGCTCTTAATGAAATGTAAAGACTATAAGTGGCTACTTGTCACAGTAACACTGCAGCAGAAGACTTTGTTAAACTCTGAATGTTTCAGTGTAAAATGAAGAAAGTTTCAGTTATATTTGGAATAACCAGGTATGTCAACTTAGCCATCTGAAGAAATAAAGCCATCTTAAATAAGCTCAGGGTATGGATATCTTCATGACTACCTTCTCTGAGCTGTCTCTACCCATCCAGTAAGATCTGGGAGAGAGGGTTTGCTGAAAGTCACACCAGCAGGGGAAAATCATTCTCAGGGATCCTGGATTCAAGCCTTCTCAGTGATGGCTCACTCCTATGGAAAAGCTTTCCACAGATATCTGGACCACCCTAACTACTGCATTCTCAGAGTGCTGTAAAATCATAGATCTTCTAAAAGGCGTTTGGGTATGAGTAAGATCATGCTACTCTGACTGACTGAAAATTTTGAACTCTGTAAATTGTTCAGAAGTTCTCAGGAAATATTTCTCTTTAAATCGAACACATAGATGCAAGCCTATAATGTAGAACAAAGAAAGCTGTCCCACCCATGTACCTTCATGGTGACCAAAAAGGCAGATTAAAAAATGTAGACACTTTTTCTTCCCTAGATCTTTATTACTGGCTCAATGATTTACACTTTTTTTAAAAGAAAGAATCTTTAAAGCTTTTAGGCCACCAATGAAGTCCAAAGTATTACTTCAGAGTCTTTTTTAATCTGTCACAAAACTGATTATTTTGAAAATAGAAAAATAAAGAATACAAAGTAATCCTTTAATTTATTTACTGATAGAATGTTTCTACTGCCCCAATCAAACCTCTAAGTAGTTAACAGTTAAACATAAAATAACAATCCACAGAAAAACCCAACCTCATAACCAACATATAGAGGTAGAAATGGTGGCCCAGTTAACATCAGCTCAGACCAAATGCTCATTTAGGACACTTTCCCAAAAGCCCAAAGCAAAGGGACTTGTTTCATTTCTGGGGGCAACGTGCTCCACAATGTTAGGGCAACAACAGAGAAGGACTGTCTTCTGGTGCATGTCTTTTTACCTCTTGGAATGACAGGATTTTAACCAAGTTCTCTTTTGCTGCTGTTACAAACAGAATGACTTGCAGCAAGGCAGTCCCTAATGTAACCCAGTGCTGCATCATATAGGATTTTATACGTAAAAAGCAACACAGTAAATCTTACGGGCAATCAGTATAGTGACTGCAAAATAGGTGTTATTCTGCAATAGTGGGTATAACCCACTGGCAGTCTGACCACTGAATTTTGTATCAGTGGTAGTTTCCAACACCTTTTCAAAGGCTACCCCACATTCAGCATGTTGTAGTGGTCAGTAGTGATGAGTTACCATCACCTAGGCTTTCTGGTCCAGGAAGGGCCTTAACTGGGTTACCAAAATCCTGAGAAGATCAGCTTAATAGGTCTTTTGCCTGCACAGAGCTTAAGGGCACTGACAATCTGACTCTTGAGCAGAAAATGATCTACCTGTGACAAAGGACAGATGTCAATTTCATAACTTAGACCATAACTCATCTGCTCCAAAATAAAGGACAGATCTAGTTTGTGTCCACCTATGTATGTGGTCACTGAGATTTCCTGGAACACAATCATGATCATTATGGAGGGCATAAATACCCAAGCCATTCAAGACCCTCAAAGGCTTGGAGACTGAAGTCCTGTAGCACCAAAAGCCTGGGAGATTCCAATACCAGCCCCAGAATAAAGTCCAGAAATTGCAGGAGGGCTGTCCCCAAGTAACAGGGCAACTGAACATCTATTTTTTAGCCATTGTTGGAGGGATTGGTGTTTTTTTCCTGTTTTGTTATTGTGAGCCGCCCAGAGTCACCCGTTGGGGGAGATGGGCGGCATACAAGTTTAACTATGAATGAATGAATGAATGAATGAATGAATGAATGAATGAATGAATGAATGAATGCCTTATCTTGTCCTCACAGCCCATCATATACCTATTTTTAGTCATTCATCTCTGGAACAGTGCTACTAGTCACTGCCAAGGTGCTGATCCTGTCTCCCCTTCCTATCCTTGGTATTGCAGCTGCTGCTGTAGAATCTGAACCCCAGGATAGTCCTTCAACAGGGCAACATCACCATCATTGCACAACCAAGTCTCAGTAATACATGTCAAGTGTACATCTTCATTTGCCACTACACTGTGGATAGATGTGGTCTGGTTTCATACGGACTTGACATTTACCAAGGCAACCTAAGGTATCAATGATTCAATCAGCCAGGTGTAACTAAGTTAGAAAAAGGGCCCTGTACCTCTGTGTTGGACTCTCTTCTCCTGTAAAGCCCACTCAGTGTTCCTCACCATATTCTCCTGTGCCTGTCACTGTCTCACTGACTTTACTTCCAGCACAAGTACTCACTCCTTTGCTTTTCAACAATCCATTCAGTTCAGACACAACTCTACGTATTCTCAGCTCTGGATTGCAAAATGCAAGGCCCCTTTGTATAGGCGAAATCAAACACATCACAAACTCAAGTGAAAGCCCACTTCTTCCAACCATCCATCCAGTGGTATTAGTATACCACTAATAGGTATACAGTAAAAATACCTACTCACATTCAACTAATCCCCAGTCCTCCTAGACCTATAGTCTGAAAACCACTCAGCAGCTCCAAGGATCTTTGCATATGTAACTCCTTCTGCTCCTCTTCTCATGGAACTGCAAATCTGACACTACTGAGAAGCCTCAGGGTATAGTATATAAATACAGTAAAACATTTATGTTACCCTTTTCCACTACCCCACCCCTGCCATCCTTCCCTCTCTTGACCTCATTCTCACTCTAGCCTAAAGAAAGAAATAACTTGCCCCTCTATGCTCTCACTGTCCTTGCCCCTCCCTATACTCTTTTCTTCCAAGCCTGGCTTTCACCCAGGGTGCAAGCACAGTCCTCTATTTTATAGCAGATCATTTTCATTCTAATTCAATACTGAATCAATCTCACAATAGTAGAAGCTATCTTACACCTGCTGCTTGCTTCCAATCTGGCTCAGAGGAGGTATCTACATTCACCTCTCTTTTCACCACACTCTCCTCCTTCTCCTAGCTTTCTGGCATTTCTAAATCAGCTGATCAGAAAACGTCCAACAGCAGCCTAACTCTTCATAGTTCAACTCTTCATAGCTGCAGCAATCCCAGAGCCCATAAAATGTATTCTTGACCAGCTGCCCCTGGCATGAACCAACCAGGATTTCTTCAGCCATCTGCTCTGACACTATTAGCAATCTTTCTTGGCCTCCAATACTACTTCTGCACTGCTTTTCCATGCTGACATCCTCCCAGAGATAAGGATAGTGTCCTCTCTCCTGGGGTTCCGGAAAGTTTTGAAAAGCTGGCTTTGGTCCCAGCCTGGGGTTGATGTTTATTATTCATTTAATTGCCCGTTTTGTTTTGTTGATTTTGTTGTTTATTAGACCATTTAAGTCTAGGCTGTCTGTTTGATGTTTTTAGCCATTTTTGTTTTTTCTAGTTCTGTATGCTGCCCAGAGTCCACTGGAGTTGGGCAACCAATAAATCTAAATAAATAAACAATTTCTTTCCCTCCTCCCTTCTCAATATCAGCCATCGAATTCCATTTATCCTTCCTATCATCTATCTAGGCCCAACAATGCTTCACTTTCAGTCTTTCACTTCCACACCCTCATTTTCATGATCTTATAAATTCCAATTAACTTAGTATTTTCCAGAGAGTCTACAACCTTACTTCTGTAGTTGTACCTAAGGGGGGGGGGGAAGCCCTCTTAAATATTTCTATAAAAATTTCATATTTGCACTGTGCATTATTACAGGAAACCTCCAATCATGAGTTTTGCTTTGGTTTTTAGTTCACCATATAGCAGTAAAGAAAATAAGAAAGATTTCACACATAAAGAAAGTTAACTAATTTCAGATCTCTGGATAGCTTAATATTTTTCATGAAGTTTTTGATTTACTCTTTAATTCTGACTCTTTAGACAGTGATTATCAGCTTGCCAAGCAGAATGAACTGTTTGGATTTTTAACTAGTTATACCCCAACACACTGTTTGACAACATGAGAGTGTAACTTGCCCCAGTTATATGAACTTGCTGCAAAAAAAGGTATGAAAGCTTTGCTTATGTAGCATAGTAAGAATGATTCGAGGAAGAGTTAGATACAGAATTGAATGTGGTCACTACAAAACTACATATTAGAGATAGCCTTGGCATGAAAGAAGCTATACCATTGACACTGGGAAGGTTTGCATCATCTTATAATTTATAAGCATTTTATATATTTAAAAAAATATTAAATTGAAATTAGAAATGCAGATGTATTTTAGGTTACAAATTTTTGCTCCTCACTAGTCATTGCTGGAATCCTCAAGTGCTGTTTTCTGCTCCTCCCTGTTCCCGTCCTATCTCCCATCCATCTTACAGCACCCCATTTCTCAACCAGCTTGGTGTGAATGGTTTGGGCACACTCCCCATGTATTCTTTGGTGTACATAAGGAGGCACATTTCTCCCCCACCCCCATCCCTTTGGCTTGCCTCCAGCCTGAATTTTTTTCCTGTCATTAGATTCTCCCTTCTTTTCTCACCTTCAAATTTAATGGACATTCTGCTTTAACAGACATTCGGTTCCCTAAATGACTGTAATGCTATTACATATTCCTTTTCTTCAAAGGTTTCCTGCCCCCCCCCATTTGACCCTTACCAGTATTTCCATGCATATAATCACATATGGGTTTTAGTACTGCGAAGCTAACAAATAATCAATTCATAATGTAATCCCCCCCGGGACATGGTGGCGCAGCGGCTTAATGACCCTGGAAGTTGCCGGCCAGAAATGGTCGACGCTTCAGCGGTTCAAGTCCAGCCTTCACGTTAACAGGGTGAGCTCCTGTTTCCTCCCCAGTTCCTGTCAACCCAACAGTTCGAAAACTCACGTGAGTAGATAAATGGGTACTCTCACTCCAGTGGGAGGAAAAATGCTGGCGGCGCCTTGCAAAAGGAGTCAGGAGCAGTTGCCGGTAAGCGTGAAACCGCGCTCGCCCGAAAAGGGCGCAAAGCAACGGAAACTCCGCCTCCTGCGCTCGCCAGCTGGGCTCTGCTCTAGGAAGGAGGCTCTGGCAAATCACTTCCGAAACTCCTTGCCTTGAAAACTGCAAGGACTCGTCCAAGCAGTCACTGCAGAATCGGTAACGACTGAGCGCAGATAAAAAAAAAAAAAAAAATGTAATCCCATGACAACTTGCCAGATTTCATGCAATCATTTTTTTTCCTGTTTGATGTACACAGTTGAGCTTGTATAATCATATCTGAGACATAAACTCAAGTATACAAGAGCCACCTTGAAGTTGGTGATATGGCAAGGATGAAAACATCCAGAAGTATGTTTTCAACTCCCTGGAATTCTTCAACAAGCATAACCAATAGCTAAGTTGGCTGGTCTAGATGAATTCTTACATTAATTATTGAAGTATGAATGGTCATCAAATTATTTCATTTTATATATGGCGCCTTTCATTCATACCTATACTATTCCTCCAGGGTTCTGGAGGAAACGGATTATCTGGATCCCTTCCAGTCAGGTTTCAGGCCTGGTTATGGGATGGAAACGGCATTGGTCGCGCTTATGGATGATCTCTGGCGGGAGCGGGATGGTGGAAGTGCGACCATCCTTGCTCTCCTTGATCTCTCAGCAGCTTTCGATACCGTTGACCACGGTAACCTACTGGAACGGCTCAGGGACTTGGGGGTGGGCAGCACAGTCTTGTGCTGGTTCACCTCCTTTCTTCAGGGTCAATCCCAATCGGTGTTGATAGGGAGTGAGAGGTCCCATCCTCGGCCCCTCCTTTGTGGGGTGCCGCAGGGTTCGGTTCTCTCTCCGCTCCTTTTCAACATCTACATGAAACTGCTGGGTGAGATCATCCACCACCATGGGATGAGGTATCATCAGTATGCTGATGATACACAATTATACATCTCCATCCCAGGTGAAGTAAGTGATGCCGTGACTGCCCTTTCTCGGTGTCTGGAGGCTGTAAGGGTCTGGATGGGGAACAACAGGCTTCAGCTGAACCCTGGTAAGACGGAGTGGCTGTGGGTTAATGGCTCCTCTGTATCCGGGACTTTGTCATCTTTGGTGCTCGATGGGGTGGCACTACCCCAGACAGACCCAGTGCGTAATCTGGGGGTCCTCCTAGACTCATGGCTCCTGCTTGAAGAGCAGGTGGCAGCTGTGGCAGGGAGGGCCTTTGCACAGCTTCGGGTTGTGCATCAGTTACGCCCTTTCCTGGATCGGGATGCCCTTCGAACAGTCACTCGTGCCCTTGTTATCTCCCAGATAGATTACTGCAATGCGCTCTACATGGGGCTTGAAGAGTATCAGAAGCTACAGCTGGTCCAGAATGCAGTTGCGCGGGCTATTTTTGGAGCCCCAAGAAGGGCCCATGTAACACCGTTGCTCCGCAAGCTGCATTGGGTACCAGTTTGCTTCCGGGTCCAATTCAAGGTGTTGGTTATTACTTTTAAAGCCCTACATGGCATGGGGCCAGGTTACCTAAGGGACCGCCTCTCCCCTATGTCTTCAACCCGTCCCACCCGATTGCACAGAGAGGGCATGCTTCGGATCCCTCAGTAAAAGAACTCCATCTAGTGGGGTCCAGAAGGCGGGCCTTCTCTGCGGTAGCCACCGCTCTTTGGAACATTCTGCCCCCAGAGGTGCGATTGGCCCCCTCACTCCTGGCCTTTCGAAGGGCCTTGAAGACCTGGTTCTGCCACTTGGCCTGGGGTGGGGAGGGAATACTTCAAGCAAGGGGATGGCTAGCCCCATAGTGGTCAGCTCTCCCCAGCCTGATTTTCCATCTTCTTGGATCTTCCTTTTTTAGTATTGTTTTAAATTTTGGATGTATTATGTGTTTTAGATATATTTATAATTTTAATGTTTTCTGTAAGTTGCCCAGAGTCCCCTATTGTGGGGGAGATGGGCGGGGGAGAAATCCAATAAATAAATAAATAAATAAATAAATAAATAAATAAATAAATAAATAAATAAGGCATTGGCTCTTAATATATTTTATTCTGTTAACATATATGTCTAACTTCATCTCTAAGTGGACAAAATTTTGAATGTATCTATCATCGGAAATACTTTGTCCTCTAGTTTTTTTAATTACACAAAGATTTCACACTATTTATACTAATCAACCCGTATGTGATTGAATGTTGGGTTGATTCAGAGGAGGAGGAGGAGAAAGCCAAGCTGTTAGAGGAAAGACATTTGAGTTCTGGGAAAATAGAAAACATGAGAAACTTAACTCTGCCATGACTGGGATAGGTATAAACTGAAGTAGAGAGGGATTCTGACAGGTTTTCTAGATTCTGTTACAATACCCTAACCAAATTAAAGTACATTCCAAGACTTATAGCAACTCCCGTTTCCTGACTTTTCCCATCACAAAGGGCTGATACCTTGCTCTTTATAATCTGATGTTGGTATATTTTACTATCTATGTCTTTTCAAAACATTGTGTACTTAATAATTTGAAAAAACCAAAGAATGCAAAACTCTGTGACTGATACAATTCCTCTGATCTATTACATCAATCAAATCAGTTGATAGTTTCTTTATAAATACAGCTATACTGATTTCTAGCCATAATTCAGTTTCCATCTGGAAATATACTGTTCGGGGTATTTTGTTTTGTTTTTGCTCTAATATTTTTCTAAGCATAGACAAGTTTATAGGTCTTCCTTTTGCATTTGCATTTCACGACTCAAAAATACAGTATTTAATGAATGGTTGACATTTAATGTTGTCAGATAATATTAGATTTAATGTTTTTACACTGTCCAAACATTCTCATACACTAATTTCTCTTGATCTGGAACTGTTTCCTTCTCCATCAGTGCTAGGCAACCTATATCTATTACTGCTAAAATTCAGCAGCATGATTTCCCTGTCAATTTGAAGCAGCGTATTTACACATACAGCTCTACACTTCAGAATACAAATGCTTAAGGCCATTACCCTGAAGAAGGAAACACAGAATTATCAACAAAGATAATTTCAGATCAAGCCTAAATTCCTGTATTGTTTTCCAAACTGTCACTTACAAGCTAATTTTAAAAAAATAGCAAAAGAAATACTTCCAGGAAAGAAAATCTGAGTTTTGGTTTTACACATCTGCTTTAAAAAAAAAAAAGAAGTATGAAGCCTTTTCTTTTCTCATACAAAAAACCAATTAGTCAAACAAATGTAACCAAATTAAGTCAGGAATAAAAATGTAAAATAAATAGACTTCCATGCAAAAAATTAGGAAAAAGTCTTAGGATATTTGCCTGTATATATGCAACTTTCACATTACAGTTCATAACCCTGGTAACAACCCCTTCATCCCAAAAGCACAGTTCTGATTTTGCTAATCCTTGCCATTTTTAACTATACCAATAATGGAATACTAATGGTAAAAACAAATTGTACTTGGGAAAAATCTCTCCAAGTCTCTGCTCATCTAATCCAACGAGAATGACAAGCCCCAACAATCCTTCTAACACTGTATCAGTGAGAAATTAGGCTATGGTTTTACCAGTTGTGAGAAATGACTGCAAAAGCTGGATCATAAGAGGGGCTGAAAAACTGATGCCTCTGAATGCTGGAGAAAATTGTTGAGAATATCTTGGACCAGCAGAATAAATAATTCAATACTAGATCAAGTAAACAATTGAAAACACTAGTAATGAAGTTAAAGCCTTAATATTTTGGACATACAATGCAAAGGCAACAGTCACTAGAAAAGAACAGATATTTGGAAAAACTGAAGGCAATTGAAAAAGAGACTAAAACAAGACAAGATGTCTAGATATTATTACCAATGTCACAACCATGAGCTTACAAGAACTCATCGTAGTAGTTACTAACAGACAATCCAAGCAAATGTATGTCCATCAGATCATGATAAGCCTGAAGTGAATGAATGACAAATACAGGTAGTCCTTGTTTAACGACCACAGTTGTGACTGGCAATTTGGTCGTTAAGCAAAGTGGTTGCTAAGTGAAACCATGACTATGCTTACAATCTTACTTCAGCTTACCTTTGCTTTACAGACTTGTGAAGGTCATAAATGTGGGTCACAAAGTTACTTTTTCAACACCACTGTAACTGAGAACAGTTGCTGTCCGAGACAGTCGTTAAATAAGGACTACTTGCACTATACTTGCATTGTATTTTTCAGGAGTACCATAAGCCATCAGATACAATGTAGAGCACAACCTCAGTCTTTTCTTGAGTTTGTTGTTCATCTCAACAGTTGGTTTATACTTTAATACTTTAATAATTCTTAATTCACTTCCTGAATAAAAACTGAAAAGCAGGACAAGAGTTATGTTATGCTTTGAACAAATCAACAATGGGATTTTTTCAATGTAATACTTTCCAGGAGAAAACTGCATTGCTCTTTTGCAAGAAATACAAAAGAATCTGATGGTACTCTGAGTCAAACAAACTAATATATAATAAACTGATTAGTTTTCAGGTGCTATTAAACTCTATGCCTTATATGTGAAAATGACTGTTTTTACCCCAGGTCAAACATGAGCAGTGGCATCCATGGGGCAAGAGGCAGGGGGTGACAGAACCACCAAAATGTCAGTTGTGATAGTGTCATCAAAGCCCAATCATTTTGTAAGTGCACTGACATCATATACTTGTCCAAACGGGCAGGGCTTTGATCACATTGCTGCAACCATCACCATGCCTGTTTTGATACTCCTCATGCAGATATCACTGAATATGACATTAGCAGAATGAATCAGAATTTATGGAGCGATGCTAAAGGCTGGGTACAGCAAGATAACCATGTTTTCTTCACAACTGCCCCAAATTAGTGATAAGTTATATAAGTGATAATTATATCAAAAAGTAGACCAAAGACTGAACTATCCTTTCTCTTATATCTTGTATTGTATATAATTACTTCAGGTTCTTTTTCACAACCTGCAACCAACACCAGAAGCAAAATACTTTGTAGTAGCAAAGTATAAGACTCCGTATCACCTATAACTCCCTTTTCTGGCTAGTATTTGAATAATCAAGTATATGTGGTTAGATACTGGAAACATATTTTATAGTCTCAGTCCAAAGAAACAGAAAGCAGTTTAGGAACTTTAAAAATATACAAATGTGAAACATAAAGAGCAAGTACTTCAACACAGATTTGTATAAATTGAAAATAATTCTATTAAATTTAATTTTGAATGTTCTGCTCATACAGCATTATATAGCTGACATTTTATATAACTTAATGAGTGAAGTGGAGGTTGTCATCTTAAATTGTTTATGCTTTAAAATTGCAATAAAAGGGGGAAAATGTGAAAGAGAAAGGAAAAAATCCAGACCAACGCATTTACAATATATATCTAGCCCACGCATCACATTATGCCATAATTAACTAAATAAGCAACAACTGGTTGGATTCTCAGTGTAGTGTGAGAATGCTAGTAGTTGTTGCTTCAATTAAGCCATAAACATAGTTTGTAAACCACAATAGTTGGATTCATAAAACATGTTAAATCAAAGCCAAGCAAGCTATATAGTGTCTTAATACAAAGTCCACAGCTGGACATATATAGCTTTAATTTTGATTAAGAAAAATTTGCACACCAAAAATACTTCTATATAATTTTCTTTATACAAATATGGTAATGATAAGCTAGATTTTGATTGGGTACTACATTCCAAAAATTTTAAAATGAGGATAATACTTTAGGCCAAAAACGGCAAATCAATGAATGAAACAAAACAGCATAGAATATTACAATATGATTCAAACTACTCTATTTCTTCCTCCATCATGCTAAGAAAAAAAAATTAATCTGGGATCCCACTGCAATCATTTATATTTATATGTAGAAAGGCCATGCAAAATATTTGCAAAGAACATTGGTGTAACATCTTCTTGAAGTGTTAAAACAGCCATGTTCTCCAGAAGATGGCTGCTTCAAAGGCTTTCCTTGACAGTATGCTCATACATGTATAAGTATAAACAACATTTCTATTGTGATCACCAATGAAGCAGCTATGTATGCAGGTATTCCAACTTTCCTGGAGGATGAAGATACTTTAATGCTTAAAGAATGGGTACTTTCTTTCAGCCAACATGCTTTGTGAAGCAACTTGACTGAATGCTTTGTGTAGCATTATCTAGTCATCATAAATAGAATTATTCAGCAAGCATTTATTGGAATTTTATTTAGACATTGACAAGACTATCCCTGGCCTGATTTCCCCTGAGTGAGTCAAACTGAAAATCTCCCAATAAAATCCAATATATTTGAGAACTCCTGGTTTACAAGGCAGAAGAGCACCAAAAATAAACTAAACTTATTGATCACGGAGAATAGCAAAAATGCTATCTATGAGTATAGTCCTTATCAGCAATGTTTATGTCAATCTACATGACTTTATGGTGCAAGTTACAAATTATTTAAGACAGAGTGGTGCAATGGATGAAGTATCCTTACGAAGCGTTTTGCATATTTGAAACTTGAAGGTCCACGCCAGAATAAAGCTCACTTTTTCATAAATGCTTACCAATCATAAATGCAAATCTTTAAGGTATCACAAGAATCTCTGTAACCTTTTTGTTATACAATGTAATATTCAGACTGAAATCACTGTGAACACTGCAAAAAAGATTCTCAATCATCTTTTCTTCTATTATTCATATTGTTATATTTCTAAAAGAGCTTTTTTAAAAAAAAAGAGGGACAGAGTAACTCAAATACATTAATTAATCTATACATTTTCATCTCTTGACCTACGACAGAGGTTGCTTACAATTTCTAAACCACAGAAGCCTAAAGTGAAGCACCTTCTAAAAGATGCTACTAATCTGTAATTTTTAATGTGATTTAAAGGGAAAAATATAAAATGGACAGTAAACTATAATATGATTGGATGGTAATGATATTAACTATATTTAATTAAATGTAAAATAAATAACAGGGTTTTTTTTGGTATTTTCAGTACTATTACTTTTTGCAGTGCTAAGACCATGAAATTCTCATCCCTGAGAAAGTGTTATACCCTGATCTACATAAACAAACCGACAATTACAGACTGACTCCATGTATTAAATATGAAGTAATTACAATGTGAATAAAAAGCAAAGCTACAGAAATATGATTCAAAGAATGTTGAAAATATATCACTATATATGACAGGATACACTCAAAGAATATATATTATATATTTTTCAATGGCATATAATTGAAGGCAATGTGACATTTCCACTTTTGTTCACATTACATTCCTGAAATGCATGCCCACTAGTATTTATTCCAGAGTATTCAACATGGATGGAGAAGACATAATATAACCTTTGACACCTTGACTGGTCTCTCCTTGCAAGGAAAATATGTTCTTAAGAACTTATCACTGAAGTCTCTTATTGAGGGTGGGAAGGAGACGGAAGAAAGCTCACAGGCCACCAAGGCATTGCACAAAACATACATCATAAGCTCCTTCTGCAAGGAGAACAGGAATAATAGATAGGACAGACATGGACCAAGAAGTGTCTAAAAGACTTCTAGCAGAGCAGCAGCAGGTTAATTTCATCAGAATAACATATTAAGAACCTCTTCCAATAATTGGCAATAAGATCCTGACCTCACAAATTAACTCATTGCCTAATTATATGTTCACACTTGTAAGTGACCAATATAAATAATCTGCTATCAAGTCTTATGCATGTGAATTTGGCATAAGATAGGGTCACTTTGTATACGTAATTAAATAATTGATACTGACATTATAAATTGTGCAATTCACAGTTACAGCATTGTTCTATACAAAGCCAGAAAATTTAGAATTATTTCAAAAATCGCCATGCTACTGTACAATAAATTTAATGTCTGTCCAACTCAATTAATACATTAAGATGTCAAAACTTAATATGCATTCTACCAATGAAATGTTAATGATAGCCAGTTAAAATGCATATGCCATAATGAGATTTAGTTTTCGCTTAACATAATGTGCAAACCTATCTAGAGTTGTTTGTAGATATCTGTTTCTTTTGTGGGATGATCTGTGTATCAACTAAGCAAAACATGCCATGCTATGGTTTAGTGCTGTGTATGCATCAAAAAAGAAGTTCACTAATTTTACTGTGGGTCTTAAAAATTCTCTATTGCCAAAAATACAAAATCTTGCCCACATTCAATACATTAACTTAATGACATTTTCTGATAAATATATGAATACTACACTACACATATTTTATATACCAACAGTGTAGCTCATTCCATATTTCTATAGTCCAACCTCATTCCTCTTGATTTTCTAAGATTGCTGTTTTCTTTGCTTGAACATACAGGATACTGATAGATAATCTTTGCTTTGAACACAGAATCAGTAACTTTTATGGTGATTTCTATATACTCTCCCTATGCATGCTGTAAACATTCTAAGCCAGTTACTTTCAAGCAAAATATAAATGAAAAACTTTTAACAATCACTAATATGAAACAATTTCATGGGAGAAACAGTAACGCTCTGTTTTGTGTGAAAACAGTTTGTGAATAATCTTCACCCACCAACATTTTACAGGCTCATCTGTAAGAAAGAAAGCAGAATGAAGAATATTTATCCTGACTACAAACTTTGTTTCTCTTGTTCAGTTTAACTCTTGTACACACTGAGGTATTTGCTGCATAGATCTCATTTACCATTGCAGAACATGCAATGAACATTTTCCTCACAAAAGAATAATATTAAAACTAAAGTTGTTTTTAACATGGTTAGACATCTTCATTGCAGCAAAAATGACAAAACTTCCTTAAAAAGTAACACCTTATCCCTGAAAAAAATCCCACTGTTTATGCAATCAACACTTCAAGTCAAAGTCATTTCAAAATTAACTAAATTAACAGAAAAATACTTGAGAATTTCATTGGTTCCTATGAAGCTGCTACTAGAAATACAGTTAGAAATGCAAGCTTTAAAAAGCAACTTGAGAGCAAATCTCATGAAATAAGCAGGACATAAATGTAATAGTTTTTTTTAAAAAAGGTGACTTGTTAAAATTGTGAATTACATGAATGCAGGAGAAAAGTATATTGAATTTTACTAGGTTTCTGTGTAAACTGGAATGGACACTAAGATTTTATTTTTAATCTAACTACTGCTTCGAAACATATTTTCAATAATGGAATTGTAGTCTGTACTGCTGTGACAGCTGCCAAATTATTTGTGTAATTGGGCACAGTTTCTTTCTTCACAAAGGCCAACAATTATTTGCCACTACTTTCCTGAATCAATAATGAAACTTTTGCTTAGGACAAAAAGAAAAGGTATTGCCTTTCAAATGTATACATATATGTACACCAACATAATCAGTGAAACAGATTCAAATATTGAAAATCCCCAAGCGTTCAGATTACAAAAATCCTTGATGAAAGAATGTCTTTGTGTTTTCAACCTTCAGTTGAAGCAACTGTCAACTGAAATCATCACAAGGTATGAAGCAATGTATGGAAGAAATCATCAAAAAATTCCTCCCAAATGACAACTATGCCCTACTTCAGAACTAGGTTATTTTGCCTTCTGATTTCAAACTGTACTGTGGGCAGTTTCGTTTATCGATACTAGCGTCCAAAAACAACTTTGCAAACATCCAAGGTGGGTCCGTTGACTGTCTGAGGCGCGACAGGTATGAGGCCGGATCCCGTGAGTTAATTTATTCTTCTGTGTAAAAAGACTCACGCGCTTATCAGTGTGATTTAAAAAAAAAAAAAAAAAGCTAAGAGCAGACCGGCCCCTTACAAAGGCCTGGGAGAAGCGTCCTTCCCTGGGGCAAATGACGGGCCCTCTAACCTCCCTCTTCGCTTCCTGGGACGGAAACTTGGGCTCTCCATTGCTCGCCCAACCGCGGCACCCTGGCTCGCTGGATTCCCAAGCTGCAGGGCCGACTTCCTTCCCCCACCCCAACCTCAAGAGTCGGTGACAGGCCGGGTCGAGGAAGCGAGAGAAAGAAAGCAGCGAGGCTTCTAGGCAAATTAGCCAGGCGAGGCCGGCGTCTCGTCCCATCGCCAGGCCGAGCCAAGCGGAGCCAACCCAGGCCCTGCGCAGCGACGCAGCCTCAGTTCACTCACCGGGAATGCTCGGATCCGCATCTTGGTGTCCCTCCGGCTGCCCGTCCCCTTGCTCAGGTTCGACATTTTGGGGCTCGGCGAGAGCGGAGCCCCTTCCTGAGGACCAGGAAGAAGTGGAGAGGGAAAGGGATCGGGGAGAAGCTCCTCCGGCAACAACAACAGAGGCACCGGCGACCTTTATCCCGACAGTAGGCAGTAAAAAGCCGAGCCGTGGCAGGCCCAGGCGGCCGTCTATTCTCACTCAGCAGCAGCGGTAGCAGCGGCGGTAGTGGCGGCGGCGGCGGCGGCGGCGACTCCCTCAGCCTCCTGCGCCTCCTCCTCCTCCGCCGCGATGGCGGCCAAACATCGCTCAGTGCGCAGGGCCGAGCAGGCCCCCTCCCCTCTCCCCGAGACACAGACACAGACAGATCGGGCGGGGGCGACGGCGCAAGAGAGAAGGGGAGGGAGGAGGAAAGGGGAGGAGCGCAGCCGGCGGGGAGGAGGGATAAGGGGGAGTGGCGTGGAAACCCAGCGAGGAGGGGAAGATTCGGCAGATCTCGCGAGAGCTCCAAACGGCTGCCTCGGTAAACGAAGAGTGGGGCGGGGGAGGAAGTATTGTCTTTCTCCTCGACTGCCGCTGGGGGCGCGCGAGCGAGCGGGGCAGATGATTGGACGACGGCGGCGGCGGCGCGGTGGCGACAGGATTTCGTTGTCACGCGATAGAAGCTCAGAAAGAGGAGGTCTGATTCATACGTAGTGTTGCTCGACTGGTTTTTGTTTTTTTCCTCGGTTCATGTTTGCCTGACACGTATATGAATACCTAGTTTTGGTCACCCACACATCTCTTGAGTTCTATTTAGTTGCTTCGTGAGGGAGGCTAATGGTTTTTGACTGGCAAGAAACAAAAATGGCAGTGTTAGAACTGTAGGGCTCGGTAGCTGTCACAAATTCAATAAATCCAGTGAATCAAAAATATATAACGTTAGCTGTTCTCACGAACATGCTATTATACTGCAAAACCAATTTACTTGTTTAATATGTATGCTATAATAACCAATTCAGGCTTCTGCTAAACTTAGAGCAAATCAGGTTGGTTTTAGATAGATGCATATATAAAAATGATTGTAAACAGTCGCTTTCATCAAAACTGCCATGTAATTCAAAACCATATGTGTTTTGAGATAACCCTGTGAAATAGCTAAAAGTATTTAGTTTTTACATACGTTAAGCCAAAATGTGCATTGTCAGCTAACGGGCATAGTAGAATGCTTCCTGCCTGAATACAGATCTGAACTCAAGTCTCCAATTTAAGAACAAGTTTTATCTATCACTGTGAAACCAAATTAGGATTTCAAGAATATGCACATATCTAAGTTCTCTGTCTGCAGCTTAAGCCAATATTGGTTTGTAAGCCTTAAATATGCTCCAGAATGCTGTGCTTCTCTGTCCTATAGGATGACAGGAGACAAATCCTTAGTATTTTCAAAGAGAATACTAATCCAGAAAGAGATGTGTTAAACAGCACATACTATTATTTCCCAGAGGAGTAGTATGTTTTTAAGGTCAACCATAATGGAAGCTAATAAGCAGCTACAAATAAATTAGATATGTTTGGGAGAAATGTAAAGATGCTGTGGTGTGACAGCTATATATAGAAAGAAGCATTATGTTTAGGTGAACTGAACACATTTCCTATGGCAAAAGAACCATACAAAATCATAGCAGAAACTTTATTTTGTTTTTGTTTACTTTTCTATGAACATAGCTGAATCCCATCATTTCCTATTGGTTTCCAAACTAGCATATGGTATAATCATAGGCTGTATCCACGTATTTAAAGTGGGACAAACTTTTGAGTAGAGATGTATAAGATTGTTCTGCAAATCTCATTTGGAATCTCAAGCTACTTTCAGAGTTTGAATCTTATCTTTTAAACCATTTAGATACTTAAATGTTACTGGAATCGAAGCAATAAAACGCAAAGATTACTTTCTTTGGAGAGAAGTGCATTAAACACAGTTTTCTGATTTTCTGTTTGTAGCTTTGTTAAGAAACACTAATATTCCAATGAGGTAAAAATAATAAATTATTTAACTATGTCTAAGGAATAGTTTGTGCTTGGTCAAATAAATAGGCCTGGATACTAGACTTAAATCGTTATTGGCTGGCTGGGTTCAGACAGCATAAAGAATTGTAGTGTGTTTAACCATAATTTTTGCAACATGGTTTACAAAACACAGTGTATGAGCTGATACACATGCTAAGCCAGAGCCAAGCCAACTACAACAAGGCTATTGCTGTGAGTGAATTCTGTTACAGCATTACATTTTTAGTGCAATAAATAAATATAACAAATAGGCTTTCAGGTAGCCATTGTGAGGGACAACAGTACAGTGGGCTATACACTTTCTTTACATTAAATAACAAACATTTTCAGAGTCCATATGAGGGACATAAGCAAGTGGGTATTTTGCTTCTTCAGAGATTCATGCAGCAGGTTTTGAGGGAGGATTTTTCCCTTGAAATTGTTTCAAATTGGCTAAAGAATATGCGGGAGAAATTAAAGTGCTGCTTGTAACAACTGCTTCACAGTAAAAAGCTAAATACGAGTCACACAAATAAGGCTATCATAAAAATAAGGAAGGACATTTTGTGAAAACAAAGTTTAGCAAGCCATAGATAGGTGTGTCCATTCATTATGCAGGCTTTCTATTAAAGGTTTAAAACTGAATGACACACCAGGAAATGAACTGCTTATGCCAAAATAAAACAACTGCATATGTTTCTTATTACATTTTTTTTACTAGTAATCAATATTCTTTTAATAGGAAGCAAAAACATATTTTACAAATCAGTAGTGTTGGAATATGCTGAATTTAACAATTCAATTGTAAATATATTGGCATTTCTCGCCATAATCTGGAATAGACTACCAAGATTTTAGAAAGCAATTTTTTTCCCTAGAGTTCATCAGATTTAATCAGAATGCTAAAAATTAATTGGTGGGTTAATTAATTTTATAGGGCCATCAATGTAGGTATTATTTTTAAGAATGTAAAACAAATAAGCAAACAAAATGACGTACTCACTGCCCTTTGAGACCTATATTTTTATTTTCTTGATAAAGTTGTGACAGCTATACCAAAAAAAAAAAATTACATTAATTAATGTGTTTGAAATCTGTAGAATGGCATAATATAAATGTGAGTCTGTCACTATGTATATCAGCTTTCTCATAAAATGGAATGCTATTCAAACATCCTTTACTGGAGATGTCATCTCAAAAGTTAGCAAAACTGGCTAGGCTTCAGATTCATGAATTCCTTCCTCCATCCATCTTCCTGCTTGGAGAAATGAAGAATTGAATTAGAAAAACATTTGATTTGATTCTCTGGAATTTGCAATATATATCAGAAGATATGCCCTATTTGCATTTACTTCTAGCTGTGGTGAGAAAATAAAGGAGAGGAATACACAAGGATCAGATCAAATGCTGCTATCTGTAGATGAATTCCTAAGGCATCTATGTACCAACTTTGTTGTTTGACAGATTCATCACATGGACTTCTTAAATCAAGAATCAGAACAAAAAGGGATGCTGAGATGATACAAGATCAGTCCTATATCATTATACACAGCCTCAAAGAAAATACACAATACAAATACAAAAGTTAAACGTGCTAGGAAATAGCAAATCAAGAAAGTCCCAGTTATCAGCTGAAAATCTGGGACAGGAAGTAAAAGCATAACTTCCATGTTCTTATCACAGCCATCTTGTTTCCATAGTAACAAAAGAAATATGTTCAGCATTTCAACAACTATCAAGGAACTGAAATGGATAATGAAAAAGGTGTTTTTTAACCAAGCATTACTAGGAAGTTACACAGAAAGTTTGATTCCCTGTGTCCATATGAGTCTTATATTTTGAGATTATCATCAGAGGCCTTCCTTTGAGTTGCATGACATAAAGTACATAATTAAATGCATGTATAACATCATAATATGGAAGAATTAAATATGCCTTCAAAATGGCAGACTGAAAAGAATCATATAATTCGTAATTTTGCAAAATTGATTCATAAAATACGTAAAGCTTAAAAGTGGGCTGCATCATTTCAGACTGATAGAGGAAAATCATTGTTCTTCTAGATCTGTGTATTGTGTGTGTACCTCTAACCATATAAAATTATCTATTACTAATGTGTAGAGACAAAATTTTGCTTTTTGATATCCAAGCCTGCTATTAGATTTGGATATGGAGCCAGTTTGGTGTAGTGGTTAAGGCACCAGGCTAGAAACTGGGAGACTGTGAGTTCTAGTCCCACCTTTGGCATGAAGCCAGCTGAGTGACCTTGGGGCCATCATTCTTTCTCAGCCCTAGGAAGGAGGCGATGGCAAATTATTTCCAAAAACTGCATGGAGTTACCTAGTCACAGGAATCAAGACTGACTTGAAGGCATGTGCACACACAAGATATTTAAAAATCTGCAAGTAGCAGAAGGCTGGCCCCAAGCTTGCTGGCCCTGTTTCCTGACAATTTTCAGTAGAAGAGGTGTGATTCATATTCCTGGCTGAATAGAGAATTATTTTTGTGTTCCAGGACATGCAGATAGATGACAACATAAAATGGCTAAGTTTGGAACTGAGGGTAGATGGAGGTCAATTTCTACAGCCTCAAACCCTTTACATGCATTTAAATATCCTGAGGGAGTTTGTAGTTCACAGCTAAACAAGGTTATAGGTTCTCTGTGAATGCAATTTTGTTCTGCAAAGGATCTCATTCCAAATCAATGACCTTGTATTCAGGTTCATGTTCACAAAGGCAGGACTCAAAAAGCAAATAACTATTTAAAAGGAGGGAATAACTCTTAATTAATCTGAGTTTTCATAATGAACAGCTTAAATGTAAAGGATTTAAGAAGAGGATTTGAAAGCAGTTGTAGTCCTGTTTTTATTCCCTTCCTCTGCTCTGTCAATGACTGTCAAGGAAAATCCAAAAGTAGCTGGTATGTCTGCCGAAGTGAAGGAATGACTTGGCTCCTCTGCTATCTATTCTGCATTAATGATGGCCGTTCCCATCCCTGCTGAGATTGCAATTAAGGGCTTCCAAAGCCGAGTGGATGGTATGCGGCAGATTCAAGTTCCAGTACCAATGATTTTAAAACATATACTATATGTCTTTGTGTATATACTTATATTGTGTGTATGTATGTGTGTGTGTTGATTTCTTTTTGAATCTATGATACATATTCAAGAGTTTACCTTTGAAGTCTACTTAGAAGTGATAATTACACCCTGATTTCTTGCTTGTTATGTTTAATATAGTTTAGAGTTTCCTTATCCCTCATGAATGTGGAAAACAGAAATTCCACCCTTTTACTATCCTGTAATGTAGAAGTGATTATTATTTTTCATTCTGAAGGCCACCTTTCCCACCCTCCATTCACCTACCATGAAGACATATGCCAGCCCTGGGGCAAAAGGCAATAGTAGGAGGTTCCCAAGCTACATATAGGCTGTTATTGTTGTTCAGTCATTAAGTCGTGTCTGACTCTTCGTGACCCCATAAACCATATTGTG
This sequence comes from Python bivittatus, assembly GCF_059951505.1. NCBI lineage: Eukaryota > Metazoa > Chordata > Lepidosauria > Squamata > Pythonidae > Python > Python bivittatus. The sequence continues at coordinate 30,415,976 of NW_028277125.1, read as the reverse complement.
CCAGGCCTTCCTGTCTCCCTGAGTTTGCTCAGTTTCATGCTCATTGCTTCAGTGATGCTATCTAACCATCTCATCCTCTGCCGTCCTCTTCTCCTTTTGCCTTCAATCTTTCCCAGCATCAGGGTCTTTTCGAAAGAGTCCTCTCTTCGCATTAGGTGACCAAAGTATATGAGCTTGAGATTCAGATACTTATAGGCTAGAGGTGTACTATTCCTCTCTAGTATTCCCCCCAATCTCAAGATATCCATCCCCATGCTGCAATTTAAAGCAAGGTGTTGCAGGGTAGTGGGTCAGAGGTAGATGTTATTAACAAGCTTTGGAATATTGATTCCCTGGTTCTTGTTAAATTTGTATAATTACATTTCAAGGATGGTGAATGCGAAGTACAGTAAGCTACGTTATTTTTAGGGTCCTGGTCTTGCTATCATGGCTTCCTCTGTCTGATCTCAAGGGATAAGAAACAATGATCCAAAATGTATTGTCGAAGGCTTTGCGGGCAAGTATACATCGGGATCACAAAACGCAGCATCCATACCAGGATAAAAGAACACGAAAGACACTGCAGACTACAGCAACCAGAAAAATCTGCAGTAGCTGAACATGCTCTCAAGCACACTGGACACAAAATCCTATTTGAAAACACAGAGATACTGGACAACACCAACAGGCACTATACCAGGCTATACCAGGAAGCCATTGAGATTCACAAACACCAGCACAGTTTCAATAAAAAAGAGGAGAGTCTAAAAATCAACAAAACCTGGGTACCAATCCTGAAAAATACAGCCTGCAAAAGGTCAACGAACTCAGCTCAACCACCAGGACATGTGAACAGTTCACACAATGAACTTGCTAATCACCCCCAGCAGCCCCTCGTTAACAATTCAATAGAAGAAAAAATCCTGCCTAATCCCCAGGAAGATACACACAGATTCTGACACCAAAACAAGCAGCCACTCAGTAACCCAACACACACACCCAATCCCCCCTTCCCCCCCCCCCCCAGATCTCTATAAATACCCACAAAAGGGTCACATCACCCTGGGCACAGAGAGAACTGCTCCTGTCTGTGCTCCTGCACTCTGAAGATGCCGGTCACAGGTGCTGGCGAAACGTTGGGAAACAAAACTTCCAGAACACGGCCACACAGCCCGGAAGACCCACACAAGCCAATGATCCAAAATGATTCATCATGTTATCAAGCATTAACTACTATTAATAAGATCTTAAATTTATATCAATACTTACTGAAGCAGCAATAGAAAAACAACAGAAAACTGGAGAACCGTATAATTCATATATTAGGAAACAAATGATTTTTAAGATTTCTCTACGTATATTTTTCTACATATATTTGAAACAATATATTTATTTTATTTATGTATTTGTTACAGTAATATCCTGCTTTTTCTTCGGGAACTCAAAATGGAATTCTTCCTCCAGTTTTCCCCATATTAACAACCCTGAAAGTCACCCAGTGTGCTTACATTGCTGAGAGTGGACCTGAAACTGGATCTCCCTAGTCCAAGTCTGACAACCTAACCACTACACTGGAGTTGTAGAGTTGTGAAAAAATGGTGGGTATTATAACACTGTCCCTTGGTTGATATGCTACAGATATCAAATACAGATATACTGCTGGCAGCTCAGCTACTGATAGAGAATACTATGCCAGAACAGCCATTTTCTAGTCTCCTATTGACTTTAGTGAGAAGGGAGATAAAAGAAGAAATTCATTTAAATATATATGTTTGATTTTCTTTCAAAAGGATTTTATTTTTTTTTAATGTTTTTGTTTTTTGTTTTGCATTTTAATGTGCATTGATGTATATACCTACATGGGAATAAAATATATGTTAATTTATGTTTACTTAGTTAAAATATTGGCATTCATTTTCACAGTCTTGCATTTGAGTGTCAGGAATTGCAGTTAAATAAATTAGCCTTGGAAGTGGAGGATTTTCCATTAAATGATATTTAATCTAATCTATAGTGTTATTTATAGCAAGCTTCAAAAATGATTCAGAATAAGTCCTTGGATCCCATGGACAAGTCCAGCATCTCTCTGCTATTCAATAAACTGTGCACATCTTTTTTTCAAGCTTCTTCATGTGCCTAAAAAAGTATAGTTTTAATGAATCAAATCACTGAAGTGGCACATCTTTAATGTGACTCTTAAAGGAGCTCCATCTTTTTTTTCCTGCGAAATGACATGCATGCTTTAATCAACAGCCCAGAGATGTGGTATTAATTCAAGATCCAAAGCATGAGCATCCTTATATTTATTTAACAGGAAGGGAGCATTCCACAAAGTAATGGATACATATGCCCAGAAATTGATGTATTGTAGCCTAAAAATTTATAGCGGTTAAGGCACTAGGTTAGAAATTGGGAGACAGTGAATCCTAGATCCACCTTAGGCACAAAGCCAGCTGGGCACTCTCTCTCAGCCCTAGGAAGTAGGCAGTGGCAAACCACTTCCAAAAATCTTGCCAAGGAAACTGCATTGACTAGTCCAGGCAAGGAGTGCCTGGTCCAGACTACTCACCAGAAGTCAACACTGACTCAGAGGCACCAAAAGCAAACAAACAAAAAAGAAAAACCTGAAGAAGACAGAAAGTTTGTGTGCATCAGGCAATTGCTTGTACTGCTCTATTTGTGTATTGAAAGAAATATTGGCAACTGAAGATTGTTAGGGGAGATTTGGAGTGACACAATAAGGTTCCTGATTATTGTCCTTTGGGTGGCCTATTTTTTTCAAAGAAGTGTATCTATATAGCAGCTCATTTTGGAAAAGTCATATCACAGTTTTAGCATCTTCTACAATCATATATTTCCATTTACCTCTGTACATTCAAAATATGACTTTTGGGCTTGATCTGTGCAGCTTTTCCCAAGTAGAATAGTTGTAAACAACCAATTAGCCAATTAAATCCAATATTTTAGCGCAGGTGAACATTCTTGGGAAGTGACTATATAAAACTGTCATTACCTACTCTTTATCATAATATACATCCATCACAAACAATATGTAGGATGAAAAAAGAAATCAAATGTAAAATTCAGGACATTTAAGACTTCGGTCCTCCAAGGATTGGAAATGTCACGTTCAGCTTAATAAGACTTCCTTCCAGATGCAGGTGCTTAGGAATATGCTAAATATACTACTGTCACAGAGCCAATTAGATTTCCATACACATATCTATGGGCTGGATTATGCCCAACATTTGTCTTGGTACATCTTCTCTCTCTCTCTCTCCTCCTCCCTCTCCCTCCCTCCCTCCCTCCCTCCTTAATTTCACAGGAGAATTTCACATTATTCTACTAGACTGTGTCTACATTATTCTGAACAATTTCTAGCGCCCAGCTTCCTTGAAGTCTTAACTCATGAAGGTGTTCTAATTACTGCATCTTGCCATGACACATTTTCAAAACGAGTTGAGCAAGAGAAAATATGCAATGCAGAAGCACGTGGGTGGAGTTTGCCTCTTTCTTTTTGGTGTCAGTATGCCATCCTCCACAGCTTCCTCATGTAGTAGATTCTGTTTCCCTATTTCTCTCACCCATGAAATTTAGTTAGGACTAAAGATTTGAGCTGCAAAAACCAGGATAGCTGCAGTGGTCAGACCATTAATTCGATGTATCTATTTAGTGTCATTAGTGGTTGACCTGGTTTTTGGATCCTGAATACTGTGACCTCAACACCTCTGATTGTTTCAAACAGTGCAAGGGAAGGAGACTCTGGGTAAAGTCAGAATGATAAAATTAAAACATTGATAGCTAAATTTTTAGGAGTAGCTAGGATTTGGAATAAGAAGCTACCTCCTGCACAACTATCAACATGTGCACAATGATTTAGTCACATAAATGCCATGACTTATATACTTGCATTACCTATCATGGCACAAGTACATAATCATGGTGCTTCTGTGATTTCATCATCAGATGTGTATCATTCTGGCACCATAGCTGTTTACTGCGGACATCACTGGCCCCAATATAAACATTGTGAATATGGAAATAATTGTTCTGATTACAGTAGCAAAAATCTTTGGCTCAGATCAGGCAAGATTCATTGCTAGCTGGTGTAAACTTCCTAAGGTGGTCATGGAATGTTGAAAATACCAGTAAGCTATGGCAGGGAGCTGCATATAAACAAATAGATTATATTATGTTGTTGCCACTGCTCAGTTTATCATTGATCCATCTTATTAATTAGTTGGATACAAATTATATGATTGAAGTATTTTATGATGCATCCATTCATAAAAATGTATTTATCTGAAGAATTATACCTTTATTATTTATTTATGCATTTGTTTAATATGTTCTTATTTATTTATTATATTATTATTAAATTAATAATAAATAAATAAGAATAATCCATGGTGCCAGTAAGGGGACAGCAGCGAAGGGCAGAAAGGGTGACTCTGGGCAGCTTACAATTAAAAACAAAGACAATAGAAACAATAAAAATATAAATACCCTCCAATTAAAATCACAAGTAACAAATCTATAAAAGACAGTATACTTATGCCATCTTTTCCTGACCATGGGCTTAGTTAGTGGTCTGGATCAACTTGAATTGTATTTCCAAAGAAATATCTTAATCACATGGAAAAATAACTGAAAATAATTATTTCACACTACAATCCTATACACTTGAGCTGCAAGCAACCCACCCAAAACATTGGTTATGAGTTCAGAGCCTGTCCTAAGGTAAAACTGAATTGCAATTTTTGATATTTCAAAAGGGAATAATATTCAATATATGGAAAGTAGTCAAATTAATTCAATTCAAATTTAAGTTTTGTTCTGAGTCTGCCGATCTGTTATCTCCAAAGTACTACTTGCAGCAAATAAGAACCAGCATCTTGGAATCAGAAGGGGTTTGACAAGAAAACTATATGATGCAAATTGCTTCCCTTTCTGCTGTCTCCTTACTGGCACCATGGATTCTAATTTACACTGAACTTAATGAATTGACTGATCTTAGGGACACTTCCTAGGTATGCAGTTAATACAAGGATAGATTGCATACTACTCCTGAGCACCCAAAGAGAATTATCCTTGGTACTCTTCCAGTGATAGAAGCTAGATCAGGCAAAGTCAGGAGCAGAGGGTCTGAGTTCAGACTGAACCATCACACTAACAATGCACAAGTTTGAACCACTCCTGCTGAGAAGCAAACAGGTCTTAGCCCATTTGGATGCAAAGGCAGGAAAATGGGATGCAAGCTTTGAATCTTGGACCTGCTGTATGGATATTACATTTAATTATTGTAATTATTTTTAAAAGGTAATACAGGGAAAATGTGCAAAAACAAACAAGAACAGTACTATCCAACAAATTAGTTGTGAATTTGTATTATCAAAACAAAATTCAATTCAATTCAATAAAAAAAGAAAAAACTTTAAAAATTACACACCAAATTAATATATGAATATATTACTAAACAGCATATCAAATTGTGCATAACATTTGATATATTTTGAAATCTGTACTAATTGAAAATACTGTGTCATTTTTTATTAATAGAAAAAGTAGCCTTTTCAAAAATGGATAAATTACACATTTTCTTAAATCCAGTATTTGTTATCAGGACTAACAGTATTTTTCCAATTTTTCAGTATAATTCTCTTGTTTTGGCTATTCTCCATAGCCAATATAATCAATATTCTTTAAAAATGGTCAGATTCCACAATTTTGTAATATCATTCAAAATAACACTGGCATCTGTAACTTGAAAACAAATTTATTTCTTAGAATATTCTTTTATCAGTAATTGAAAAATATCTTTAAAGTCAGTCTGATTTTCAGAAAAAGACTAAAAAAATGATGGCATCTCAGGTTTCTTTGAGGCAACTAACTAAACTAAGGCATCTGGTTTATTTCAAGGAATCAGTACATGCTCAGATTGATTATATTGCCACTGATGTGTATTAGGCAAAGGGAATTCTGTTTACAATCCTTGAAGTAATTAAAGTAACTATTCCAGACTCTGGCCAATCTTTGCAATAAAGCATCTTACTATCTATTTTTCAAGTAGAGTTTTTAACACAGACTTAAATATTTGTGAGACTCAGCATCAAAACCCAATCCACATCCTAGTAGGGCCAAATACTGCACGTCTAGTTGCATGTAAGTAAGGAAATGCAAAATCTTTTTTGCTACACATTGATCCGACAAATTGCCAAGATCATAACAGAGATACATAATACAACTTTCCAATAAAGCCCATAGAGGTTGATATTCAGTTCAATTCTCATTCCACATAAATATAAATGATAAAATAAATGCCTAATTCTATTTTTGAAAAACTGGTGAATTAAAGCATTCTTCAAGAGATAGCTTCATCCTAGCCAGTGGAATCCTTGGTGGCCTGTCTTGCCTTATACATTGCTTTTGTAGTCTCACTGTTGGCAGTTGCTCGTTTTCTTCATTCATGTGGCTTTTCTAGTATCTGTAATAAAAACTGTGACTGTGGTTACGATCTGACTTCAGTTTTCTTTTGCTTTACAGAAGGTCATAAATGCGAAGATTGGTCGCAAAGTTACTTCTTCATCACTGTCGTAACTGTGAATGGTTACTAAACAAGGCAGTCGCCAAGCCTGTAGATCAATGGATGTTAGTAAGTTGCTCTGCAGAGAAAAAAAAATAAGTAAAAATAACTTTCTTATTATCCATTTATAGATGCTGTAATTCAGTTCCACTGTGCATATTTAATATTGTATGTTGCATAATACTGCCAGATGACAATGATGCTTACTTCTGGGTCATGTTGAAACTGGGTGGATGGTGAGTAGTTGCTCACAAGTGTGCTAATTTAATTTATTACTTCATGCTAATTAGTGATATACATCTACTGCCAATCCTGTAATTGCCCTCTTGAAGCTGACAGCCTGCTAAAAGGACATAATCTTTCCTCATGATGAAGTGAAATTAAGGGAAGTTGCTTGTCAGTCTCTTTCTGAAATACCAGATGGAGACTTCAAAATAGTAAGACTGCTTGTGCCTTTTGACTGTTTACAATTTCTTCTTATAGTGTCTATAATTTCCTCTTTGGTATTATTTTTACATGTGGATGTGGGTAATATTAATTCCTTGATTTAATGGATTTACAGAGACCCTAGTATGGATTTAATGATTCTCTTTCCCCAACCCTTTAAATTACTTCATTTATTTCACAATATGGCAAACCAGCCCTGCTGTGTTTAGAAATCTTTCCTGTCCATCCTGCTAAGTAGGTTCCTGGACTTCTACCCCCAAGTTTGTTTTATTTTTATCTAGTGTAAGCTAAGCATATTCTTGAAATCATCGGATTAGACTGGACTGTTGGTTTGGCTTTTTCTATCCATCATAGCAGGAATATGCAGGTCTTTATAATTTAAAGAATGGTTCTGCATACAATAAAAATAAATTTGTATCAAAATGTTTAACACAAAAGAAACGATTCCAAGGCCTAGACAAAATCTGAGAGTATTAATTTTGAAAAACTGGTGAAAAGGTAATACTGAGTCAGTGAAAAAAAAACTACACCAGTGAAATAGTTACATTAAACTTATTACTACAATTTAGCACAAGGGCTAGCGATGCAACATTCATTGGTCCATAGCACTCACAACATCTCTAGATGGAGTTGGTAGTGCCTGTTTAAGTTATTGAGTTTAATCATCTGCTCAGTGCAGGAATCCAAATTAAAGCACCCCTTACAGCTGCCATTTGGACACACCTGTTAGAGACACACCATCATCATTCTGTGTCCTGCACTCTGTAACAACAGAGAACAAGTCTTTCTTCTGTGTCACATCTGTTCATTTGAAACCCAGTAAAATATTCCCCATCAGTCTTCTCATGGCAATAGTTCATGACAATATTTTTCTCTTCTAAGTGAAACACACATTAGTGGGGAAAGAGTGCATGGAGGTGGGGAAGCCAGTGGGGAGAAGAATGAATGGACCTGTTTGTAACACCCAACAAATACTGAGCACCAATAACCTGTATTGTATATCCAGCATTAAAAAAAAATACAAATTCCATCTTTACAATGTCACGTTTGAACTTCAGATTTTTTTCACCTTCAATCTGCTTAGTTTTGGTTTGATAATTTGCATATACACACAAGGAAGAATTCTATTTGTGCTTTTCAAAGGCTTCCCTTACTCCACATTCTGATTTCTAGCTTAAGCAATGACAGCGGCCTCATCTGAATTCCACCCATCCTTGCAAAATATTTGAGAGATGCACATGGTCTCTGAAGTCAAAATATATTTGAGGCCTTTTATTTCAATGACTGCATATCATATGTAACTGTTACTCATTTTTTCCAGGGAAAATCTTATTAACTTGATGGTCAGTGACCTCCACACATTAAAGTTTGGAGACAGTTGCTTTTTATTGCCACCTATAGTATTAAAATTAAACAACATAGTGGGACCTAAGTAAGTTAATTATGAGTAATCTTCCAGCAGAAAGAATGGTAGAGACTGAGCAGTTGTTGTGGGGTAAATGGAGTAACAGAGAAACAGAAGTCCTAAAGGATGTCTATTTGAGTTGTGTTTGTAGAGGCTGGCCTGAGAACAATGTTCACAGGGATGCTGAGTCAGTTTTAAAATAATGTGTTTCCTCTATAGTTTTTAAGTCTAATAACAGAATAACGCCTGGGGAGTCGTGAAATTTCAGTTCCTGGACCAGGAGGGTCTTGAAACAGTCACTCGTGCCTCAGTCACCTCTCAATTGGATTACTGTAACACGCTCTACAAGGGGCTGCCCTTGAAGACCACTCAGAAGCTACAGAGGTCCAGAATACAGCAGCATGGGCATTGATGGGTATCCCATGGCACTGATGTGCATGTGTTCCCACTGCTTTGTGATCTGCACTAGTTGCTAGCTGGCTTCTGGGTGCAATTCAAGCAACTGGTTATCATCTACATAGCCCTGCATGGCATAGGGCCTAGTACTTGAGGGACTGTCTCCATATATTCCTCCCGTCCAGCCAGGTCAGCTAGAGTAGGCATACTCCAGGTCCCATCTGTTAAGCAGGGTCATCATATGGGACCTAGGAAGCACTCCTTCTCGGTGAATGGCTGCTCTGGAATGACATCTATAATGTTTCCCCGCCTTCTGGCCTTTTGTAAACTGTGTAAGACCTGGTTGTTCTCCCAGACCCTGGGCAAGAATGGGGGTCCAGCCCCTTTGGTTAGTTATTGGCTGCTTGGTTTTGGGGTTTGGGTTCCTGTTAGGTGTCTTCTTTTTCCTATTGATATGTTTTATTTTCTTTTGAATTTTATCTGTAAGCTGCCCAGAGTTATTACAGAGTCAGGCAGCCTCAAAAATGAAATAATAAATGAATAAATAAAAATACAGAAGGATTTCTGAGGGAGAATAACATTTGTTAAGCTATAGCCTATTATTGTTTGAACATGATCCCGTTAATATTTTGGCTTTATAAAGTTCTATACTTTCACTGTTTTTTACATTATTTAAGTGGGAATTGTTATACTGAAGACTAGTGTATCCATAAGTGCCAGGTTGAAGAATAAATAGAGTAGATATAATAGAAGCTACGCAAACACTGTCACCTATTTTGCCTTGCCTTGATAATTAAAAAATAATAATTTGAAAAAGTCACTGTGATATATTGAATTAGAATACTACAAGTGAAAGCATTCCCATTATTTTAGTAATTAAGCCCTGAATTAGGATGAAAGTTAAAACATTGAATTATACAAACGTTTGGATTTTATAAATCTTTTTATTACATATGAACCTCATTTTATTCTGCAAGAAAAAAATCTGTAATTTCTCTATTACAGTTCATTGGCTTCTGTATATCATATTTCATCCACATAGGCAATTCTGTTGTTTCTGCAAACATACAAAATCAGGAGGAACTTACATATTAATCTGACTACATAGCATTAGCTGATCTTGATTTCTCTTTCTTCTCTTTACCCCCACCCCCACCCCATCCCCATTTATATTCTTATTGTGATCAGGTAATATTTCTCACTAACCAATTATATGTTGTGCTTTTCTTGGCTTATTTTTGGCCTGGTTTTATATCCTATTCAGGTTTCCAACCAATCCATATGCATGCAAGAAATGAACATCTAAAAGGAAAAGAAAACAAACAAGGAATTGGCCAAACAATCTGTGCTTACTTTGCTCATCTGCAAGACTGAATTCTGCTGGGTTTTGGCTTCTTCAAGTAATTATGGTTTAGTACCACGTATGAGTACTGTATAATCTTTCATTTACACCAGGATATGCCCCCTGATTCCTTTCAAATCTCTTCTCTTGTATTTTATGCTGTTTGGGTTTTTAAAATCCAAAATACACTTTGTACTCCAATTTTAGTATATGGGCTGCTGAAACAAGCACAGATATAATGGATAACTATGGTAATCCTGGAGCTAACCCATGACAATGAGTGCTGACCTCTGAGGATAGGTGCATTTATCAGACTATTTTGTACTGCGTTACACATATTACTACTATACTTTAGATTTCACTGTATGGCATATTTGCTGTAGGAAATTGTCGTGTGCCCATTATATTCCTCATATTTGCCAAAACTGCAACCGTCTACGACATTTTAAAACTTTGTTAATGTAGCTTTTATGCAACATTTAACTGCTGATTTTGTTACGCATTTCAGTTTTACTGTAACTAATTAATACATTATTCTTTCAATACTCTTCTCTCCAGTGTTCTAATTCCTCCAACACTAAATATCCCTTTCCAAGTACCATGCACTGAAATGATCTCGTAGTAGATATCAATGGCATTCTCATCTCAGTCCCTGTTAATGCTTGGACCCCAGAAAATGATGTTAGAGGTGAAACAGAGAGTCTTTGACTTGGCCTGCAGAATAACAGATGCAAAGCTTCAAACTATTGTTATGGGGGCCTCTCCAGTAGAGCATTCCCAACTATTTTTCTAATATACTCTCTGTTTCATGTATGAAGATGTTTATGTTAGCAAGGTTTGACACCTTATTGTCAAAGATGTTGGCAGGGAAGTTCAGTAACATCCCATATGCAGAATGCCTCACTCCATGCTTGGATAAAACCATTGAGACACATGGCATTCTGAGTTAGTACTACTCCTACTCCTACAGTCGTGCTTGCTGTCAGAAATGTTGCATTTGAATTACACGTAGGCTTAGATGGTTTAGTTACCAATTTTGAGCTAGACCATTCATAATTCTTAATGTTTGTTACCATCTGCATCTCCCTAATCTGCTAATTTCTCACTTTTTATTGTTTTATATTGTGTATTATATCTGTACTATACTTTTGGCCTTGGGCTCAAAATTCAATACATACATAAATACTTGCTCCATGATTGGAAAGCTCCTCATGTGGTAAGACAAATATGTTGTCACTCTATGCATCAGCAGTGAGTAGTAGTTCCATAAGAAGGTCAGAACTAAGCCTGCTTTAAATTACCTTGGAAACTAAATGTGTCAAATAAAGCCAAAGTAGCTGTTGGTATTCTCTTTGAAGTATTGGCTGGAAATCATCTGAAGGAAATATTTCCTACAGCTCTGGCATTTAAGACTGCAAACTAAAATATTTAGAACATGAGCCGTGTAGGCAGACAATTTGGGAGTAACTATTACAGCTGTAGTCACCAAACTTTTTATTATTATAGTAGTTGGGAGAGAAGATAGCTAAATCCATAACAGCAGAAGAATGAGAGAATAATGGAGGGAAGAACTACCCCACTACTTCAGATTACAGAGATGAAGATGTAGACTGGTTCTCCTGGGGGTTGTCACTACTATAGTCTGGGAACTATGCACTTTTGTGCGGTATAGTAAAATCAGAATGCAAACATGTGAGGAAATATAACAAAGAGCCTGGGCTAAGGGCATAGGTAGTCCAAATTCCTGTTACCCACACTGACCAACTACAGCCTTAAGAGGCTAATTTGCTACATAGCCCTTTCCTGTTTTTGTTCCCCAACAGTTATTCAGAGGATACGAAGGACAGAATTAGTTCAAACCCTCTTAGGCCATATAAAACTTGAGTTTTCAACCACAGCTTGTGAAGTACTATCATGGGTGGCCGTGGATTAAAGCAGCCTTCTCTGGTTGTGCTGCCAGATGCATTTTACTTCGACTCCCCAAATGTGTAGCCATCATGGCCAAACGTTAGGGAAATTAGATGAAAGATTTATGACAGTGCTTGCTAAGAGCTGACAATTTTCTACTGTAAGTATGTATCCTGTCTTTGGAGTCCAGTTTCACAAATTTGCAAATCTGAAGAGGAATAGTAGCCTGTTATTAACTGTCCTTTGTTAATGTGCGGCCGTAAGATTATGTTTGGTGTCTTCCTAAGTCAAACGGATAGCTTACTGGGGAAGGGAGAGAGATGGTATCTCAAAGACATGCTAGATGTGAACTGAGTGTGTGGAAGGGCATATCTCTGCCCTATCCAATCCTTTTACCAATATAGCAGGCTTTCCAATTCTGCAGTCCCTGAGATCAAGCATGATTGAGGTGTGCCAATATCCATGTAGTTAATATGCATGTGAGTAATACTCCAGAGTCTCCTGGAGTAGGCAGCTATAATACATTTAATGAAATTGATAAAAAGATAAAAATCTTACTCTTTTCCATGATTGTGCATATATTCTGTGACTTACAGAGCAGTGTGGGACTTTTGTAATAGGAAATTAATACCAAGAATGCACAGAAAATGCTGGAACTGGAGTTTAAATCCTGCCCTTTCAGTTTGTTTAATCAGCCACAGGCAATTAAGTAATTTTTAAGAGCTAACTTTGAACAGCTTTAAAAGGAATGTTTTTAATGCCTTTTGTATGAAAAGTAGGTGAGAAAAATGATGGGGAAGAAACATCCAGTGTCATGTTTGCCTGTCTGATCAGGAAGTATATATCTCTGTGAGCACTTAAATTTGATCCAATGGCACAAACTAAATCTTTGTCATTCCAGCAAAGATTGTTTAGAAAAGAGGATTTAACCAGCAGATTTGCTGCTTAGAGCAGGACATCAAACAGCATTTTCCTTGACTAGGAAAATCAATAATTGGGCCTCCAAAGTGGCTGGCTTTCAGTTATCCTCACATTCTATAAAACTACTAGTGTTCAGGAATAAATAAAATAATGAAAGAGAAAGAAAAAAAGAGGAGATCTTGCTGAACAACTTCCAAGCAGGCAGACCAGAGGGACCCTCTCCAACCATTTTCTTGTACTCTGATGTACTGAAACAAATATTCCCTTGTTTTCCCTATATTTTACCTTTTTCGGTGCATTCATTTTATATTTAAAGATTTGATTTCATTGGTTTTAAAAGAAAATTTCTCATTACAAATTACAAAACTGCATGCTTAGATACCTGTTGCTAGATTTTCCAATTTGGTATAAGGCTTGTTAAATTCTGTATTTCTGGGCTTTGGGCAAGAAGATCTACAACATCTTCCTTTTTATTTTTATTTTTTTCTAGAAATGATCTGGAGGGCAAAACTTATGCTGGAGCTAAGAGTTCCCTAGCTGGAGAGACTAGGGACCTAAATTTAAGTCCTCTCTCAGCCATGGAAACTCACTAGGGGATTTCCAGCAAAGTATTATTTTATAATCTAACCTTCTTCACAGGGTTGTTGTGAAAAACACAGAAGGCAGTGCTGTATATGCCTCCTTAAGGTATGGAGGAAAAGGCAGTATATACCTTGAACAAACAAACAAACAAACAATGATAACATTAACTAGGCTCATCATTGGGTGTATCAACTTTCTCATTTTAGTTTTGGAATGTGATAGGTGGAGCCTTTACTTATTCATGTTCAATATATACATTAAGTAAATATTTTCTTATGAACATATAATTACTAGCATGTTTTACAATGTTGAAATGTTATGTTATTAAAAATATGGTATTTTGCTATTTTGTGACACATGTAAAGGTACATGTTGGAAATTCTCCCTCTAGTGGGCAAATTGCAGCAGTTTTCAAAGTTTAACCTTATCTGTATGAAAAACAAAGGATGACATATTGGTTCATAACAAAAAAATCTCAAGTCCATAGAGAACCGCCCAGAGTCGCTGGGAGTCAGGCGGCATATACATTTAATAAATTATTATTATAATTATTACTAGCGGTTATAACCAAAGGAAAAGAGCATGACTTTAGTATATGTAGTATATGTCTTCTTTCTTCACTATTTCTTCGCTGTTTCCAATAGTAATTATATTTTAGGACATTCTCCTTCATAACATGGAATGTTAAGGGACTGAGTTCTCCAGCTATGCAGAGTCAGCTGTTAACTTTGTTTAAAAAGATGGAAACTGAAATTGCTTTTGTGAGGATATTTTTTTCTAAGGATAAATAGCTTTGATATAAAGCCAGGGAGTGAGACAGTGCAGTTGATTTTCTGTTTGATCATTAAAGAAAAAATATATATCAGATGCAGAAGGTCATTTTATTTTCAATGTTTATATACTAAGTCAATGGACCATTTAATATTTGGAGGTGACTAAATCAAATTCTGGATCCTTTTTTAGATCATACCACTACCCAATTATATTCTTACATTTGTAAAATCATAAAATTCCTAGTATTTTATAAATACTTTCAGTGCAGATATAATTCTTTTGTTAATAGAAAATGTATTTGCGAACATTATTTCCTGATATAATTAAAAAACATTCTTCAGTGGCCCTTCAATGTATCTTTATTGTATAATTAATATTTTATTAAGAAGGAGGAAAGGAATTCCCTTTTATTAAGAGGGAATGGGATGGAATTAGTATTATCAGGTACTTGATTGCATCACTATTGTGAGTATATGATATTGAGAAAACAAACAACAATTCTAGGTGAAATTATTTCATATATTTATAAAAAATAACAATTAGCTAAAGTTAAATCTTTAGAGAAAGAAATTAAAGAATGATTAATTCTTTATACATTCCATCCATCTCATGAGTGATATAGATCTTTGGTTTCTCTTAAATATAAAGTTAACAAGCTTTATGCTTCCAAAATAGAATATTACATTCACTAAACAATAATCCTGGGAAAGGAGAGAGATGATCTAAGCAAAACCATATAATATTGTAACTTCTGTTTAGAATATACAGACTCTAGAGTTAGTAATCAACAGTTTTTTTTTTAAAGATTATTTTAAATTGCATAGTTTATATTATACCTTTTGCTGGAAAAATAAGGATTATTTCCTACAAATTGTAAGATTACCATTGTTATCACAGGACCAGGCTACTAACTTTTTTGCTTCCAAAAATTGTCACTACGATAAAATCTATGAAACTGGGAAAGGTTCTTGGATGATATTTTTAAATTGATTGATACAAAAAATATTTTATATATATATATATTATATATATATTAATATATATATTAATGTATGTAATATATATACATTATTACATTAATGTAATATCCTAGGTTTTTTTTTTAGAAGGCATCTATTACAGTTGTTCCCAAGCCTAGCAAAAATCCTACTATATATTTTTATTTTAGATTTATATTTGATAAATGAGGATGTTAAAATTTCAACAGTAACTTTGGCTTGTAGATTATAATTTATTCTTCAAAATGTGCTACATCCAAGCCAGATTGGATATATACAGCTGTCAGGTGTCAGAAAATATTAGATTTTTAATTGATTTTCTTGCTGTAGCTGAAAATAACTTAGAATCCATAACTATAATTTCTTTGGATTCTGAAAAAGCTTTTGATACAGTTTCTTGGAAGCTTTTGAGGGTGATATTGAATTAATTTGATGTTTTCCCAAAGTTTTCTATTTTGGATTAGTATGATTTATTCAACACTTAAATTCAGAAGTGATTATTAATTGTGTGCCTTTTCATTCATTACATTTATGCTATAGTGTGCATTAAGGATCTTATTTTTCTTAAAAAACTGGCTTAAAAACTCTTATCTGCTTTAGTGTAAATTCTGAAAATACTACTGTGATTACAGAGGAGTTGTAGTGCATACAATTATGCTATATGAAGATACACTCATATGTACATACACATCTATTAGTAGTCTCATTTTATTACTACACAAGTTTAGCATTTCCCAGTTATTCTATAAAAATAATGGAATATCAAAGGTTCTACTGGTCAAAGAAAAGCTAGCTAACAGCCTGACTCACAGAGGGAAAATTGCTACCTGTATCTATAAATTCTTCCTTAACTTCAAATAAGGAAGTAGGAAGGGATAGAAATAGAGCAATATTAAGCCAATATTATGGAATGCATATATATCTAGATGAAAACATTTATGCAATATAGTAAATAAAGAGAAAAAAACTCTGAAGTATAGAATCACAAGCCTTTTCTGAAAAGGAGATATAACAGCTTACCTCCTCTCTAGCTGTAAATATCTTTGGTGGCTCTGCTAAGAAATGTGGCCAAGAAATCAAAAGTCTGAACAAGGAGAACTTGCATTTTTGCTTTTATATCTGGTTATTTAATAAAGATGAACATTTTGAAATGGTATTTTGTACTGAGTTTCTATCAGATCTGAAGAACTCACAGAAATGTTAGTGACCATCTTAATATAAAGATTTGTAGGACATTTTTTCAATTTATCCCTCATTTTGATTCAAATAGAATAACTTCTAAATGGCCCAGAATTAATTGATGTATATTTAGGATAAGATAATTGTGATAAGCATGAATTTAACTCTGATTGATTTTGAGTGGTCTTTCTATCTTTTAAGCCATCACTTTATTTTAAGCACATATATATGATGCTGAATTGGCAAAGAAATCCTAAAAGATTTTCACCTCATAAAATAAAATTATCTCTTGAGAAGAATGGATCTAATTTTTCACTCTTTTGGGCTTACCATTTAGCTTTGGTCATTGGTTGGAATAAGAACTCAGCTGTTCTTTGACTTCATATTGAGAGATTTTTGGCGTGGCTGAACTTCTGTCAAATATTGGAATTCTTGTTGGGGGGGCTAACTTTCAATACATGTACTTAGTGCTGCAAGATATATATAGAAAAACTTGGTTACATTTATAATTTGACCATTTAGCTATGAAAAATTTACATTGTGACATAACTAGTTTAAAAATAGTGGGTAAATCTGATTTCTGGGTAAAGTGGGCCTTTCATAATATTATTACTTTAATAATATTTACTTTTATGTTCTGGTAAAAAAAACTTCTGTAGAATTAAAAACAGCTTGGATTACTATACAGTTACTTACTTGGTAGCTACAACTGGTCCAGGATGCAGTGACCCATGTATTCACTGGCTCCTGGAAGCACATAGCACGGATTCTGAGGGTCCTCCAGTAATTACTGATTGATTCTGGGTACAATTTAAAGTGCTGGTGTTGACCTAAATGGCCCTTTATGACTTAGCAGTTGAGGATCTGCAAGATTGCCTGCACCAGCTGGAATTAATCTGATCCACTGAATCTTGTAGAGGAAAATACTTATAGTCCCACACTTCCAAGTATTAAGGGGGACTGAAGCTATAAGACTTTACTTTATAACAGGGTTGATACTTGGAAATACTTGTTTATCTTCAGGAAAAATTGAATTGTTTTGGAGGTTTGTTTTTTTTTAGTATAAGCACTGTACTATATTTTACTTTCATTTTTGTTTTGTACTTGTTTGTGTTGTTCTTTCAGGTGGGGGGGCTTAGGATGTTACTTGTTGTCGTTTTAATTCTGCTGTAGATGTTATAATTTTTGTTAAATTATATGCTATGCAAGCCAACAAAAGTTGTCAGATTGATTGAATGAATGAATGAGTAGATAAATAAATAACACAGAAAAAACAACTGAAAGAACATGACCTATTTCTGAAAACAAATCAACTATTTCAGTGGAAAGCATGACATTCCCCCATAATCTAGCACTAAACTTCTGAAATATGTGGTTACTTATTGAAAGCGTTCATGCCAAAATGATTATTTCAAAAGATGGTTATACAATATTACAAAATGTAAAGGATATTTACATATAAGTACACATAATGAAAATATTAACCATGTGTGCCACAGGAATTCAAGAACATATATTTTTAATAGCTTAATTTCTTAATAATGTGATTACATGAATAAATATGCATAGGAATATGAGAAAAGCCAAACTGAGTGAAACCAAAAGTTTGTCTAGTCTTCATTCCATTCCTGTGTGGGAATGGAACTGTGAGAAGTGTAACAAGGACAAGATGCCAATAGTGATCAGCCAATCATGTTCCCCAGCAACTGCTCAGCCAATCATGTTGCACATACTGCCTTTCATCCAACTTGCTAGCCATCATTACATTTTCCAGTTTACTACACAAATCGTGTACCATTTGGCTTTATTCAACAACTGTGGGTAATCTGAGGAAATTAACTTCTCCTTATGCAGTTCCTCCAGAATCAATGTGTTACTGTTTAGCTTGAAATTGAAATGGTAGACAGAGAGGACAATTCCATATTTTGGAACTAAAGAAAAGATCTGGATGCAAGTGGTTTAGAATTATTTAAAATAAGGATGCTGAATACGTGGACTTTGAATTGGAAGTAGGTCCCTGTGTGTTCATCAGGAACTAAGGGCTGCACATTCCTGATCCAAGTTTAAAATAGTAATTTTCTCTGCCAGATTTTTCACCAACAATCTTAAGGGGAAAACAATCACATTTTACCTTTTGGTTTACAATTGATTGTTTTGCCATTTGAGTTAAAATATTTCTAAGGTTGTATGATATATGTAAATATTATGAAAGTAGGAATGGGATTCAAGCAAAGGAAAGTAAATGGGTCAATTAGTTTTGTGAAAAGTTACAGCCTTTTTTTTTTCTTGCTCTGTTTTGCTCTTGCTTGATGGTAGTAGCATAGAATCATCTAGTAAAGCTGGAGGATTTTGGCCATGTTTACATTGCTTGAAGCCTAATCTTAATTTTTTCGGCTTTGGCTTAGAGTGATTTTTGAGTCCAGTGCTGTAGTTTAAAAGATATCATTTATGGATTGTATAACAAAAAGACTGAAGAAGAAAGTATATTATAAGCAGAAACCTATATTATTTAGGTTTGCGGTGTGAGTGGAAGATGGCCTTAAAAAATTACTATGCCTGGCAAGGTTAAGAGATGCAGAAGAAAAGGAAGAGAATGGATAAGGTGGATTAATGGAATCAAAGAATACTGGAATATCATTAGAAAAATACATGTTGCTGGTGACATGACAAGATGGTCAGCCTTTATCTCTGCAATCACCGGGAGTCAAGCATGGCTTGATGGCACCTGATCAACTAACTATGTTTCTACAGTCAGTTCTACATGAAAGGCTATTGCTTAGTTACTGGAGTCTCACAGCAAAAAACCTCTGAGCTGACTCACAGACAATTTAGGAATTTTGCATGCTTTCAAAGTCTACTGGCTGCTCATTAGAAAGTCTGTCCTTACCTAAAAGATTCAGTTTGAGGAAAGGGTTAAGTGAGCAATGCAATTGCTCCCACCCCATTGAAAGGCACTTTAGAGTGCTGAAGTTCATCTGGATTTTCTGCCTCCATCGGAAAAAAAAAATCTTCCGCTCTTTCCTTGGAAATCACCCAGCCACCCTATATTGCAGATTTCACCTTCAGCACCACAGACCCCTGGACAGCGATGTCCATTTCTTGGCACGTTGCAGCTTAAATCAGAGAAAGTTGGGGGGAGGTGGAAGGAGCGAAAGGAGATTTTTCCGCGCTGGCGTAACCCAGTTGCTCTGATCGGTCTTTACCTCGAGACAGGCCGATACAATCTTGCAGCGGATACGAGAACAGAGTCATTAGATCGCAGCGGGATGCGTGAGCGCATTGTGGTGGGGGAGAGTATGGGGACTGTAAGCAAGCCGCGCCAGTTTTCTGGCTCCCCGAGTAGCTGCTGATTCCAACCTCCCAGTCTGCGAGAGAAGCTGGTTAACCGGGGAGTCTAGGTATCATCTGGCACTTTCGGGAAAAGAAAGGCTACATCCACCGTATCCAGAAGGGTAGACGATCTGGCTCTCTAGACCAAGAATCCTAATCTACGGGAATAAAACAATGTTGCACAATTCGTTCTTTTGAGTCATGCGCCAGAATGGTAAGTAGCGATTGCTCTACCACCACCCCTATCACCCTCCATGGATATATTTAGATTTGGAGGGGGATCTAAGGATGAGGGGAAGAGGGGATCCGTGGACTTTATGCCGATATATGCCAGTTCCATTCTGTTACCTTTCCAGGACAGAAAGCAAAAGAGAAGAACGGATGAAAAAACTAGATCCTCACAGCTGTCACTCCAGAACAGCTCTATTAACTTTAGAGGGAATGTTTTCGGACCAATTGCTTTGAGGATCCTAAACTGATGCCGCTTTGCTAGTGGTACCTCCGCTTAAGTGGTTTGCGATCTCATTCCAATGGCTTCTGGAGGGGGCGATGCAGAGTTGTTCGTCCCACCCCACTTCAGCCCAATCTCCAATAAAGTCGCAGGAATACTGCTGATGTCAAGCGAAGGCGTGGGGTCAGCCTTTCTAGAATTAGGAGAGAGTAAATATAAGTACTACGAGTAGTAGAATTGTCTGCTCACGCGAGTTAAAGTCAAAGAAATATTCCTCATTCTTCTTGGAGATGGCAGTTGTTCCTTCCGTTCAAAGGATGGTGCTCGCTGTCGTAGTTGCTCCCACCAAATCCCGAGTAGGTGGAATAGCGATAGCAGGGATTTGTTTTAGTTCGGCACGCTGCTCCCAATGAAATGCGTGTTAACCCCGCTTTGGGGCTGTATGGTTAGCGTCTCTGAAATATAGCCGCGTAGCTGTGCTGTGGGACGTTAGTTACTAAACCTGAATTCCTAAACACAGTCTTATCTGGACTCACAGCTGGTTAGAATTCATGGGATTGAGCGTCGCCCCTCCTGGCATTTAATAATTTTACCTTCTCCTCGGGGACGACGATGCAAATAAGCAAGCGTGGTGGAAATAATCGTTTCCCTTTCTCATTAGTACGTGGCAAGGTTATAAAGTCTGAAAAGGGCTGGAGCTAACGTTTAAGACTTTCAGCTCTCTCTAGAGGGCGTCCATGATGTTAAGGAACACACTTACGTATCGATTTTTAAAACAGCAACAAAACAAGGAGTTCATGCCACAATAAAGTGATTCACTGGATACCTGGTGTCCTTCAGACCTGTTCAATTACAATTCCCTGCCAGAAAGCTTTCTTGGGATAATAGGGATTGTAGTCTAACTCATCTAAATGGCTCCAGATCGATGGGATATAGTGATCAGACACTTTTTATATGAATCATATAAGATGTGGACTATTTGGATGATGAAAGCTGCGTTGATCTTGCATGTCTTGAAGCCTAGTGTTTTCTGATTTTTTTTTTTCTTTAACAGTGTCAAAAAGCCACTTGGATAATATGTGGTAATCTGTTACTAAACGACGAAAAATGAATAGCAAGAGGACAGGTTTAAAAGCTACTTTACTGAGGGAACAAAATAGTTGAATGAGCCTACATCTATTCATTCAAATAGTTGAAAAAAACTACACTTAAAATCAAGTAATATTCTCCAGATTATGCTACAAATTACATAAGCCTTTATATTTTCTGTGATGATTTCGTATAAGATTAATTTGGTTTCTAAACCAAACAACTCTGCCAATCACAATATGGCTAGATAGGACAAGTATTTCAAATATTCCTATTGGATCAACAGAGCAAAAATGTTGTTTTACCACCAAAACCTATATGCATATTTTTGCAAAAATGTGTATCTATGCAGAATATGTGTAAACAGTATAGATATGTTTAAAATACAGTGGCCTATACATATGTCTTTTAAGGGTTTTTTCTTTATATCCCTCCAAGGAGATGTACATAAATATTTAAAATAAATTATTTTATGATATAGAAATAACAGAATTAGAAATGTCTATTAAAACAAAAAGGGTCGCAGTTTTAAAAGGATGACAGTCTAAAATAGATTAGATTAGTTGGGATTCATTTATGAGTAAATATGCACTGGTTTGTTTTATTAAGCTTTAAAATGGCAGTTTAATTATTCTGCAACTGCTACTTGCTTACCTTCTATATGCTAGATAATTTCAGACTTCGAACCTAATGTTCTTTCTCTCTTTGCCCCAGTATACTTTTAGATGGGAATATATAGCATTCCTTACTCTCCAAAGCACAGTACTCTACCATTCAAATGCTTGCAATACCAGCTGCAAAAACAAAGCTTATTTAAAAGGAGTTCTTGAACTCATAAGTGATGGAGCTGTATATGGAATTCTGTGTAAATGCAACTATACTCATTTGCTCTAAGAAACACAAGTCAAACATTTTAATTGATGGTATAATTGTCACCACGAGGTCTTGAAGCTAGGAAGCACAGATGCTCTGAACAATCCTAATTTAAAACCCATTTTCCCACTCTTTTAAAAAATCAAATACTATATGCCACAACTAAATATGTTCATTTTTAAAATTGAAGTAAAATTGATATTTATTTGGTATTATTTAATACCAAAAAAGCAATATAATGCAAATTTCTCCAAACCTAACAATTTCACCAAAAATGGAACTAGAATTACTAATATTATAGGTGATAATTAAAAAAAATTAAATTAAAATTAAAAATTAAAAATTAAAAAAAAAAGATGCCCAAGGGTTATCGTTATTTGATCGACTCCTTTTCTTCTTTTAAAAAATTTATTAAAAATTACAATTACAAGGAGAAAAACTAATACAAACTAAAAAATAAAGGAGTAAAAAGAAAAAATAGAAAGAAAAATAGAAAATAAAGAAAAAATAACAATATAGTAAAGGAAAAGAATATATAAAGAAACAACTTCCCCCTTCATCACAACCATACATTGTTTTGAGAAACAACAGTCAGCGTTTAATGAAATCATCATCAACAGGTTTACCAGTTTATCATTTCTTTCTTTCTATATTTGGTATTACCTTTCAAGTCCAAATAATTCAATAGCTGAAGGATGGTCTTCTCTGAATTAATGTGATCTTTTATAAGATGTACTGGAAAAGTTCTTCCATGTGCCACACCTGTGGCTGAGGTATGGCTAGCAAAAATATACAGATGAATTAAAAAAACCAAAATATACAGATGAATTAAAAAAAACAAACCCAAGCACAACTGAGTACAGACCTATGGAAAACTAGTCCTTCAGATAATGTAGTTCCAATGTAGGCTTTAAAAACTAAAACTAGTTGGAATGATGTAATCACATAAACTGACCTCATATGTAGTTTCTAATGTGGCATTGAAGGCAGCCCCACATAGAGTGCTTTATTATAAGTCAGCCTGAACTAAAAGATAGCAAGACTTCTCCAGCAAAGTGTTAAATTGATTTCCCACTTGATAGTCAACATATTCATGCAGGGCATGTGGCCCTTGTTGGCAGGCATCCTTAATAACCCCACTTAACATTGTGTTCCTACTGTCAACAATGTTTATGCAGTATATAATTTGCCTTGAAACCAAAAAATTGCCTTCAGATTATCACACTATCAAAGAATGGTCAAACCACTCCTTGATAATTGCAATGAATTCTTGAACAGAGAACCATAGCTCAGCCTGATTAGCATATTATTTTTCATTTTAAACTTTTAATTTCTAGGGTCCAGGGCTCTTGTTTAGATGGCTGATAATTACTCTACAGACTGTGAGCCACCCTCTCCCAATGCAGTCCCCTGTACATGCATCCACTTTCACCCAAATAGGAGCAAACATTAATACCTTGGTGAAGCCATGTGGCAAAATACAGATAACACATTTAAGGAGTAATAATAATAGTAATTATTATTATTATTATTATTATTATTATTATTATTATTTATTTATTAAATTCATAAGCTGCCCAACTCCCAGCTACTCTGGGCAGTTTCCAATTGTTAAAACATTTTAAAACAAAGAACAATACAAAAACACAAAAACAACACAAGACAAAAGAACAACAATGGCAAAGAAAACAACCCCAGAAGGGAAAAGAAATGAAGAAAGGGACGTCAGTCATCCTCTCCAAAGGTCTGGGCGAAGAGCCAGGTCTTTAAGGCCCTTCGAAATACCGTAGGGTGGGAGCCATTCAAATTTCAGGGGGAACCTAATTCCAGAGGGCAGGTATTGCTACAGAGAAGGCATGCTTCTGGGGTGCAGACAGATGGCATTGTTTAATTGATGGAACCCACAGCATGCCAACACTGCCAGATCGAACCAGCCTGGCAGAAACTATGGAAGACAGGAGGTGCCTCAAGTCACCAGGCCCTATGCCATGTAGAGCTTTGTAGGTAGTAACCAGCACTTTGAATCGCACCCAGAAGCAAACTGGCAACCAGTGCAGCTCGCAAAGCAGAGGTGTTACATGGGCATACTGAGGCACGCCCATTACTGCTTGGGCCGCTGCATTTTGAACTAGTTGAAGTTTCTGGGTGGTCTTCAAGGGCAGCCCCATGTAGAGTGCATTGCTGTAGTAAAGCTGTGAAGTATAAATTTTTTACATATGTTTACTTAATTTTTTTTGGCAAATATTATATAATAGGCATATAACGTATACAGTAAGGTACAGACACAGTAAGATCCAAGATATATAGTAGCAGATATAAGAACTAGATGGCCATTTAGCTCTTTATTCAATACAGTTGCAGCCTTGGCTGGAAAAATGCAAAGAGGCTTCAGTTTACTGTTATCTGGAAAATGAAAGCTAATGTCCAGCTGAGAGGGCAAGACATGTTCCAGAAAATAGACGGTCCCTCTGCCAAGCAGGTTAAAAACAAAGGCCTTATATTTCTTCAAAGTCTTGATTGCTTCAAAGATTCTCATTCTACTGTTATTGGCTGAAGTTCATCTCTTCCCTTTCTGATATTTCAGATTGGACCCCCTTAGCTCAGTTTCACTCAGGACTGGCTGTTTTAAGGCAACCATCCAACTTTGAGTTATGATTAGCAGAGAAAATGCTGCATCTTCTGAAACATGACATATAGTCCACGACAAAAATCTGTGAGAGCTATACCACTCTCAACATTCCTTCATTATGCCATTAATCTCTTGTTGACATTATCTGGACTCCAACTACTATCTCCTGCTTTCAAAGATATAGCATTCTAGTCTATTATAGACTAGCAATACAAGAAGGTCAAGTGAGTATTATCAGAATAGTAGCAACTGTAACAGTTCATTTCTCCTTCTAGTAAAGAGATATTTCACAATGAACATTTAAATCTAAGTACAGCAATTTTATTTTTCAGGCAAGGTATAACAGTACCAGTACCTACTAGTAGTCTTTGATTATAGCAAGTAACAGAGCTAATACCTCTGAATTAATGTTATATTCATTAAGCAGAGACAAAACAGCGAAAAGGAGTAAAGGAATCAAGAGTTCAAACATGTACTTCAGGCACAATCATTGAAAAACAAACTCAGATGGAAGTGAGTTCAATACATAAACATCAAAAGCAGAATCAAGAATAGAGTCAAATCAAGAATAGATTCAGTTTTCAACCTAAGCCTGCAGTTGTATCAGCTAAAATTGTTTAAAAAAACAAAAAACTTTTCTTAGCCACTCAGGTTTTACCATTGAGTGATAACTGTGGGAGAAATAGCCACCTTGGATAAAGATGATGGAAAATGTAGTAAAATATTTCTTGAAGATGCTTATTTTGGTGTTTTTAATCCACTGAAATTGCTTTGTTTATGAATGTTAGTAACTTTCTCCAGCTGACTCAACCACACTAAAAGATCAAGGTATATGATTTGTAAATAAGTAAAGAAATATAATACAAATGCATGAATTATCCAGAATCATACAGTGCCGTGTTATATCCCTTTCTCCATGTTTCTTACTTCTATTTCTACAGTATGGATTTATAAACACATGCCTAAAGTCTCTGGTGGTTGAAAAATATGGTGAAGAAATATGGGAAAATTTAAGGTAAGTTATCCCTAGAAAAATTATTCAGAGTTCAAGTGTTAGAAATTGCTTAAAGCCATTACAATAAGGTGTCTCATGTCCTTCGACAAAGTGTGAACAATGGCCTTACCTTAAAGACTACTTTAAAAAATTTCAGGTCCTTATTTTGGTTATTGTGGTTTTCTATATTTCTTTGCAACCATAGTGATTGTTTGGATTTTTGCAGGCTAGACATGACATGCCTACTGCATTCTCCTTCCCCACATCCCTTTACAAGCAGAAAGAAGCAAGAGAGTGATAAAGGCCAGCTATAATCATCAAGGAAGCCACTAGGACCTCTGAAGTCTCTGCTTTTAGCACATGCCACTGCTGCTGGGGAAATGGCTAATTTTGAAACAGTATCAGAGGAGGTGCTTCCTTCCCTCATCCGTTTCCCCCTTCTTCACCTTGTGCTGAGGATTTAATTGGGGTCCCATGTTTAGGGTTCCATATCTCTGCTATTGTATTTGATCACTCAATATGATCATCTAGATTTTCAGATATGGCATCCTTATCCCTCACAATCAGATTTGTTGAGTGTTTGGGCAAGGAATCAGGCACAAGGGAGAACACAGACTCCAAGGTGGCTGTCACACCTCTCTTCACAATATTTACAGCATTGCTTTTTTGCTTCTCTCAGTGCACATTTGCAGTTCTAGAATAAGCAGAGTTGTACATTACATCCACTCAATGTTCACTTTAAAATAAGATCAAAATCCTTTCGAAACCTTTGGAATAAGATTGCATAGGGTACAAACCACCAACACATCCGTATAGGAATAACAACAACAACAACGACAATGCAAAATCCAGTCTCAACATCTGGCTGACTGTGTGACCACCACCACCACCACCAATAACAATAGGAGATTGCACAGGTGACTGTAAACAAAGTCATGACAAAGTAGCAACAATGGCGCATTGGAATATTTGCAAGAAATACCATTTGCCTGCAAGCAAGAACTGGTGGGGCCATAAAATAGACAAAGTAATCAAAAATGAAGGAACTAAAGTGCTCTGGGACTTTAGAATTCAAACAGACAAGCAGCTGCCACACAACACCCCAGGTTTAACAATTGTTGATAAGAAAGACAAAGAGTCTGGATAGTGGACATTGCAATACCTGGAGACAGCAGACGATAAGAGAAAGAACTGGAGAAAACCACAAAATAAAATGACCTGCAAATAGAAATAGAAGGACTGTGGCAAAAGAAAACAAGGATAGTACCAATAGTAATAGGGGTCTTGGGTGCAATCCCAAAACATCTGGAGCATTGCTTGAAGACCATCAGTATTGACAAAATCACCATCAATCAATTGCAAAAGGCAGCCTTACTTGGAACAGCTTACATCCTATGATGATACCTTTAATATTATTAAACAACACCTGCATATCCCAGGCCCTTAGGAAGGAATTGATAGGATGGGAATTGATAGGATGGGTATTGATGGGAAGGAATTGACTCACTTAACAACCCATGATCCTCGCTTAACAACAGCAATGGGGACTGCCAGGATTGCTGTCGCTAAGTGCAATTACATGATGATGTACTTTATGACCACATCACTTAGTGAAGGAAATTCTGGTCCCAATTACCGTTGTTAACCAAGGACTACCTGTAGTGTGATGGGCTCTCTGACGGTAACATGAAATGCCGACTAATAAGATTAGTCGGCACTTCAATAAAGTCTGTATAGTGGTCTTAGCCTTAACTTCTCTCTCTCTCTTGTTGGTTGAATTGATGCTTCCATGCTGGTCTTGCCTTCACAACTGGGAGCTCAGCTCAGCTCAGCTCAGCTCTCAGCATTCTAAATATGGGCATTGGCCCAAACTTCTACTGCTCTTCAAAGAGGGTTGAGGTGGGAAGGCTACAGGTGCTAGGCCTTTTCTCTGTGCCTTGTCTATTTTTTTCCTGTTTGAATGGACTTTAAAGAAATTACTCTCTCCTTTCCACCCTTTTGTTTGCTGAAGAACATTTCTACAGAAGCATTCCTTTGGCTGATAATGGCATTCCACTGTGGTCCACAGATGGGTAAAGATACAGGGTACCTGCATAGTGCATTAATAAGCAAACACTGAAGAAAACATGTTCTATCATTATGTAATGAATAAGTCATAATAAATTAGGTTATAATGACATCGCCCATTCATTGTTCTCTTGGTGGTTTCATAAATAATATAACATGATGCCTATATTGTATTACTGCTGAATAAATAAGATATTATTGCAATACAAATATTAATACGTATGTTAAATTTGCTAATGGTATGCTATCAGTGAGACTTGGCTTTTCTTTGATTAAGGACTTATAACTTTTGCAGTGGCCAGAGAATGGAAACCAGGTTTGTTTCTTCCCAAAATGATCAGAAAGTATAAGCCCTAATTTTGTTATTAGTTTTGGAAAAACATAACTCTATAAATATTGACTTAGGTGCAGATAATTCACAGATATAAAGTATGAATTTGTTACTTTTAAGTCCTACTCAAAACAATGAAATTTAACCTAATCATGGCCGGTTTTATTTTTGCAACTATTCCACCTTTTTCATTTTCAACAAAAACTAGAGATGGTTTTCTAGATGCTAATTACTATAGAAGAGTATGAATCAATCAGTTGACTAAACAGAGATTATGAAGAACAAAACACAAGGTAGAAACTGGCATATGGACATAGTGAAAGCAAGGATGGTTTGTAAGAATAGAAATAAATGCAGGGGTTCAGTGTTGAGGTAAATGTGATTCAGCTATTTTCCTTTTGTTTTCCTTATTTCATCGTCCTACATAGCTTACTCTTTTTTGCATGCTGCGTAATATACTCCTGAAAGGAATAACATGATGGCCATTTACTGTATATATGTATAAGAGGCTAAATTTTAGAATATTATTATAGCAACATTTTTTTTTGGCTTTTTATTATAGAGTCCAAACTGGAGTACAGGATACTTTTTTTACTTTTGAAGTTTATAAAGATGAGATCACAATGCAACTAATTGACAAGGCATGCAAAATGCTAGGTATGTATTATTTTGAAATAATGCCAAGATCCAGGGATGCATCATCATCATCATCATCATCATCATCATCATCATCATCATCATCATCATTTTGGATTAAACAGATCTGGTGGTCTATCATAGGAGCAGCAACTTTGTGGTGGCTGAGGTTTGCACTTAACATTTGGGAAGAGCCCAAGGAAGGCAGTGGGTGGTAGGATGATGCTAATGAGTGCTGTTTTTGGTTAAATATTCTCAGACAGTGCTTTTAAAGCAATTAGAGTCGAAATTTCAAGTAGGCACTTCTCCATGAGGACTTTGCACTATCCAGAATCACTTCTAAACCTGTCCAATTACATTGGCAGTTTGGGGAAATTTATTCATTTGAAATTGTAGAAAAACTAAGTTTTCTCTTTGAAATGTTATGGTTTGGCAGAAATTGGGAGCAATCTCTTTTTCTATTGATGGGAACACTTGCCTCATACTGCCTCTTGGCTTCTGGACTCAAGGCAACCATTATTCCTTCACACAGACTTCAGTATCCTCTTCCTGCTACCTGTGTGGAAGTACTTTTTTGGAATGTATCTTCTCATTTACCCTACTGTAACCTCTGCACCATAGTTACAAGTTATAACTATTGGGAATGGGGCCCAGTTGCACGTTACTGAAATGCTGTCATTTTGCTAACATCACATTGCAGTGGGTTTTGAATACAGGAGGAATGGAGGCTTTGCAGCAAAGAAACCTCCTATGATAGCAAATGCTGAGAAATTTTGACAAACAACTGGACAAATGCACATAGATTGAATTGAAAACTTGTGTGTGTGTGTATACATACATACATATATACACACACATACTAGCAGTTTATTTTATTTTTCTTTTGTATGGAATGAGGGTAAGGCAATTTTTATTACTCCAGGAATGATGGTCGTGCAGGGAAGGACATTGATTGAATAATATTCATTGTACTCTCTTATTAATTAGCTGGAGAGTGAACATTGATTGGCATAGAGTGTTCCTTGTATGTTTGCAATATCTTTTGGTCAGAAAAAGTAAATTATGAGTGTACATCAAAGTGCTTCTGAAGAATTGGGGAGTAATAACGGTGGTGATGTGGAGCTGTTCTGAATTAACCTGGGTTCCTAAACTTGAAACATGAACTTCTAATATGGTAATATGCTTGTTTTCCTAGATGTTTCCCCAGATATGGTCCTGAAACAATTTGGAGAATATTTCTTTGAATTCTGTAAACAGTCAGGTTATGACCATATGCTGAGAACACTGGGAGGAAATCTGTATGAATTTATAGAGAACCTGGATGCATTACACAGTTACCTTAGTCTGTCTTACCAGGCAAGTGGAAATGACTTCTGTGAAAGTAGTAGAGAAATCTGATTCCTCCTTTTGAATTCCCACATCTTCCTAATAACACAATGGACAAATTATGATGTACAGTATATGTATATGTATATGTATATGTACGTATGTATCTATGTTTTGGAGTTATGATGCTTTAGTTTAAAATACTTGGTTGCTAAAATCTGATTTTCATTTTCTAAGATTTAAATTTGCATGTTTTTTTTTATCAAATCAAATTGTCTTCTATCAGATAATTGGCAATGATACCTTTTATTATTGTGACATAACTATCATCAGAAATGAGGCAATTCTGTTGTAATCTGAGAAAAACCCATCTTTGGGAGATTCCATTTTATTAAGAAGACACCAGTGGGGTAGTCTACCCCACTTCCTATAAAATGCCAGTTTCAGAGGACAGATTTTTCTTAGGAGTGCAGCAGACTAGAAAAGGTTAAATTCCCACAATGTCCAATTCAGATAAGGATTTTCTAGATGATGATGTTTGTCTTTCAAAAGAAAACCCATATAACAAGTGGAAAGTTGTTTAACAGAAAGAATGGAGAGGAGACTTAGGTTAGTGGTAGAATCCTGCTTGTACTTCCATCCTTGGTTCTCCCAATTAAAAAAAAAAAAAATTATAGCATGCAGTGGGAAAGAGATCCTCTATTAATCAGTGTATGATAGTTGGTTAGATGGATAATTAATCTAACTTAGTATAAAGAAGTTGCACATGTATAAAGATGTTCAAGTGTTCCCATACTGCTATCAAGGAACAGATTTCTGATGCCTCAAAATGAAGGCAGCAACTGCATTATTTCTTTTACTGAGATATCAGTTATTGAAATATGCATATGGGGAGATTGTTGCATGGTAGGATGCTTGGAAATCTCACAGGAGACAGAAGGAAGGTCCATCAGAGAAGTTGTTGATCAGTTCCTTTTGGGAGGAATTTATCATGAGGACATCATAATTGGAAACATACATGCATGGCCATGGCTAGGGCATTGCAATAAAAACTCCAGAGAGATACATTAATGTGTGGAACCATTCTGTTTCTTAGAGAGTGGATAAATAATTTACTATTAACCGTACTGTGATTAAACTGAGGTGGGTCCAGTGCAATTCAGCATTATAGCTTAATCATACTCTCAGATCACTACTGGCTGTTTATGGTTACTTCAGGACACCATTAAAAAGTGAGTTTGGGAATGTAGCATTCTAATATTATTCCTTTTGAGTGTTTTTCAGGAAATGAACGCTCCTTCCTTTAGGGTAGAAAAGAATGAAGATGGGTCAATGTATTTGCATTATTATTCAGACAGAAGAGGCTTATGCCACATAGTTCCAGGTAAGTTGGTGTGTGTGTGTGTGTGTATGTGTGTGTGCATGAACTAATAAGACTTATATTTCTTTGAAATAAAATCTGTTTATTAAGGCTGATAATTTAGGCTGAATCTGTTGGCAAGCTTACCGTACAAGGGAACAAATGCTGCTTGAGTGCTTCAGCAAATATGCTAAGGATTGTACTACAGGAGCTTATGTAATATGACCTGGATTTTTTTCTTTCAATTCAGGAATCATTGGTGCAGCAGCTTTGGACTTTTTCAATACTGAAATTTCCATGGAAATCGTCAATCAGACAGAAGAAGAAGAAAGAACAGGAAAAAAAGAACACATTATATTTCTTGTAACACAAAAGCCTGTATTTTCATACAAAAGAAGAAACAAGTTCTCTTCCTCACCACATCACCTTCCAAATTCTGGAGTTCAGGCAGAAAAAAGGCTGAATAAAGAGGTACTATAATACTTCTTTGTGCAGAAATATCAGTGTGTGTGTGTGTGCGCGCGCGTGTGTGTGTATAGAGACACACATGCATGTGTGTGTATTTGCGCACATGTGTCTAGCTATGTATAAAAGCATCAATGGAGTTTCAGAGTTAAAAACTCTAACATCAATTTATACATGCTATCTCTGAAAAATGTATTTGTAATTGAGATGGCACTTGTACTGGAGGAGGGGTGTCTGCAGGCTACAGTACAAAAATTCAAGATGACAGCCACAAAGGTGAGATTGAAGCTTTACCTGTTTTTTATGAGCTTTGCTCCTAGTGGTTTTCCATCCAAGTACAACCTAGGTCTGTTTCTGTTAGCTTCTTCAAGGCTGATAAGCACTTGCAGTCATGTATATGTTTCAGTGGTCAAATTTCTTTATAACTGTATTTTCAAAGGTAGGTCGTATGACTTGAACACTGAAAAATAAGTGTGTTAAGATTTTTCCGAAGATGAGCCTAAACTGTAACACTTGCATGTGTTGTAGTGATGATGCTGATAACCCAGAACTGAATAATCAAATGAGCATGCTCACAAATCTGAATGTATACATGGATAAAAGTACTTCCAAAAGTGCCTTCAATTTTTCTGAAATAATGAGGCATATTTGTACTTATTTTAAGTAGTTCCAAATATGAAACACATTTTAAATGTTAATTATCTTTCATAATTACACTTTTTTGTTAGGAAATAATTTATTTCTTAGTTTAAAAATATGTTTAAAAGTTTTGTGATTCCTTTAATGTATTCCACAGGAACTTGAAAGAACCATGAATAAAATCAGAGATAAAACAAGTCTCATTCCTGTCAAAAGGAGCCACTGGGAAACAATCAGAGGAATTGTGACAATAGGAAAAGGTAAATGGTTGGGTATAACATCAGTCTTTCATTAATAGTTTTGAATATGGGATTGAAAAACTGAACTGAAAGCATTTTACAGCAAAAGAAAGATTCATTCTTATAAAAATAAGAAGGAGAAGGATAGCTCAGTGCTGTCAACTGGAAGTTTATACGTTCCTGCAATTGCTGAAGTGGGATTTACCTACCAGTCATATTTATGGATTTTGGGAAGAATGCTATCTTGTTCTTTGTCTAAGACAGCAACCTGTTTTTGAGCTGGCCCTGGCTTCTGATTATATAATCAATCAGCTTAATTTAAAAATGTGAACTGTTGGTAGCACAAGCCAAATAGGTCAAGAGATGAGACATTATATATTTTAAGAATAAATGACATGACTACTGCTGTGCAAAGATGTAAAGGAATTTATTTTCATTTTTACAGGCTCTTATTCTTCCATTTCAGCCAAATTAGATATGCTTTTCTTTTAATGCTCCAGTTCTAAACTAACATTAAAATAAATAGTGAAGCAGTTCAGTATTTGCCTGCAGAACACAGCGGTTGGAACTGTACCATATTCATATACATAAAAAATCCCCATCGACAGTCCTGAGGTTCTTGAAAGACAGGAATGGATAGATGAATGAATATTTGTATATAAACAAGTACTAAGTCATTTTGAAGATATCACTTTTTTCATATTGCAGGTCGACTTCTTAGAGGATTTGATCCTGTCTATCCTAGGACCCTCTGGATTGACCCAAAGACGTTTTGCATTGGGCTTCCTTTCCATATTGTTTTTGATGAACAGGTAAGAAAATTAACATTAGTGGACTGATGTGAAGTGGAGTCTCATGTATGTCTTTTCATAAATAGGTAGGGTTTACTCCCATCTTAATAGATATTGGACATAGGATTTAGCAGCCATACAATCCTGGAAGAAGGTGCAGCTGTGTTAATATATTGCAGATGGATGTTACATTCACACTCCTGCATGCTCTGAAAACACTTTTGAATCTAAAGTACTTAGATTCTATCTATCTATCTATCTATCTATCTATCTATCTATCTATCTATCTATCTATCTATCTATCTTGTACTATTTATTACTGAGCTTGTTTACAGGATCACTAATCTCAGGATAATAATCCCTTATATTTTCATCCTATTTCTAGTTGTGTTGTTAAATTATCCACTGGAGTGCTATCAAATACATGCACGCACGCACGCATGCACACATGCATACATACATACAAAAAGTGTACCTAGCTTACTTTTTCACATCACTCATGCACCTTAATGGTTGTACATAGCATGGCGATGTGGTCTTCCAAAATGCAAGGTAAAGGATGAAGAAAGGTTAAAACAGTTACAGAATGAAGGAAAGATTAAAAAAACAGCTGTAGAGCTATTTTCCTTAGTAGACTATATGAGTAAGCGGGCTGAATCCCATGAATTCAAAACTTGGCAAACTTTATTTGACTCAGGAAGCAACCAGGCAGCTGATCAAAAACAGGGAGAACAGATTCAAACAGAGGCTTATACAATAGAGCAAATATGCTTAGGAGTAATACACAGTATCTGCACAAATTATCCACAGCATGCGGTAACCTAAAACAGCAATGCTAAGCTTTTCTTTTATATGCACAGAAGGGCTTTAGACATGCATAACAAGGTATAATGACATCAAAATAGCATATGCATCATGACCTCCTCACATGAATGAGTCAGTCATGTATTTGTTTTATGATATTTGATATAAGTACATATATTGCATCATTAGTGTGATGATGTCATGATGAACCTGTTGTTATTTGCTTCATGCTTGCCTGCCCTGCAGTTGCCTATGGAAGAAGCCCTGTACAAACATTTTTAGTTCTACCTGCTGCTAGACAACATGCATACAGAGAAGTTAATTAGATCTGCCCTCTGGCTGATCCCTTCTATATAGACTCAAGGGAGAAATGAGCCCTTTGGCTATAGGTGGATTGGATATGATGATGAAGATGGTGATGATAGCAGTAATAATATAATTCAACAGTTTTGGACAATATATCCAATTATAAACAATTATAAAAGGCTACATGCAATGTTTAGAAGATGAAATTCTATTGGCAACGGAATAAAAATAGGGACAGGATAAGCAAGAATCCTGTTTTGTTTTCTTTTTAAAGCTTAGAGTGAAACAAGCTGGAGTTAGTATTCAAAAGATTGTGCCTGGCCTTCAAACACTGGGCATCCGTCTCAATCAGTACTTCACTATCGTACGCCCTGAAGTGAAATTTACCATCTCCAGTGTTCAGAGATTTATCAACAGCCAATTTGTTTTCCGGACCAAGAGAGAGATGATGCCAGACTCCTGGAAGCAGCGTCCTATGTTGGAGCTAAGAGGTAGTTGTTTCTTTTCTCAACAGCTATTATGTCTGTGACACACTGAAGAGACAACTATGTTATGGGAAACAACTATTTCTCTCTAAAGTGACACATCTGCTTCCAAACTGAATTGCTTCAGGCTATAAGTGACAAGGAGCTCCTCCATAAAATATAAAATCTGTGAATTCAAAAACCTGATATTAAGGAGAAGCCTGCCCTTCTCCCTGGCAGTTTTTCCATAGGCAGAGCCTGAGCTGGCCTTTCAGATAAGAATATAGATCAAAGGTAGACATTATGTCTGTGCAGGGCCACCGCAAGCAGGTGTGCAAGTTGTGCACTGCACAAAGCACGATGACCAGAGGCACCAAACAGTGGGAATGGTGGTAGCCCAGTGCTGCATTGCAGGGTGCCAGGTGGGGGGAAGAAGCCCATCCAGTGACTACTCCATGCATCTGTGCATGCGCTGTAGAAGAAAAGGGAGAATGAAGCGCCAGGAAGCCACAGCTGCCATGTGACTTGAGGTTCTGGTGGCAAAAAACTTTTTGCACAAAGGCGCCTTACAGGTCAGTCGCAATCCTGTGTCCATGCCCACATTTTGGGGGCTGACATTGGAAACAGAATTATGGCCATTATATGGCAATGGTGCCCTTGGCCTTTGACTGCCTTCCCAGTAAGTGGGGTTATGATTTTGTCTGTTTTGGATGGATCAGAAAGGAATCAGATTGGGAAGACTGATAACATATTTCAATATTTTAGTGCCTGACCATCATTATTCATTTGTTTGAACCAGGGCAGATGATCTGGATGGAGTCTGTTCAGTGCATGCTGTACCTTTGCTCCCCTCTGCTGCGTACATTGCATGAGTTGGAGGAAAGGCACATGCACATTTCTGACATAGCTCCCCATGACGTCACCAGAGATTTGATCCTGCTCAACCAACAGCGGCTGGCAGAGATGGAGCTCTCCAATCAACTGGAGAGGAAGAAAGAGGAGCTGCGGGTCCTGTCTAAACATCTGGAGGAAGAAAAAAAGAAAACAGAAGCCCTCCTGTATGCCATGCTGCCTAAACATGTTGCCAACCAGCTCAAAGAGGGGAAACGAGTTGAGGCAGGTGAATGCATGAGATACAGACAAGTTTAGACATGTTCAGGGCTGTGATCAGTAATTGCTATGATATCCAATGTTTGGAATCAGTGGTAGACATTTAGGGATGATGTACTTACAAGCAAGTGCAGACATGTCTTTATCTTGAAAATGTAAGCTTGAATAAAGCTGGGCTAGGTCATTTTCTCCCCTGATATACTGCTATCAATGAAATTTGGTATATTCACTCCCTTTAAGTATTGATTTATTTTTCCTTCCAGTGAAATTTAAATACTTTTAAACCCCATTGCTTTTGGTCTAAGAATGTTACCGTCTATTGCTCAGAAGAAGTGAACTTCAGAAGGTGGGAATTAAAAGCAAAGGAGGGCTGCCTTGTTTTGTACATTTCCAAAAAACAACAGTTGATATAATATATCCAGGTTTTTCTTATGAGATTGTATGCCAGTTTTTGTAAAGCTCGTATTTTTTATGTTGTATCCACTGGAACATTAGCTAGAATAGGTCTTTATATAACACACGGCTTTGATATTTTTTTGTGCAGCTTTATGGACTTTATCACTTGCCTATTTTCTTGGCTGATTCTATTTGCAGTGTAACAAATCCAAAGCTGGATTAATATATTTTGAAAAAATATTTTACAATTGATATTTTATAAATAGATGTTAAAATACTGAGTATATTAATGAATTTGTGCAGAATTGGTATGTTTCATGATCAGCTTAATTATTAAACTAGAAGACATTTCTAAAACTCTCCTCTCCTCTTTCTCCTCTTTAACTGCAGGAGAATTCAAAGAATGTACTATATTATTCAGTGATGTTGTGACTTTTACCAACATTTGTGCCCAATGTGAGCCTATTCAGATAGTCCTCATGTTAAATGCAATGTATCTACGATTTGACAGGCTAACCACAGTACATGACGTCTACAAGGTATTTGCAATAGATACCATGAAAGTTGATATCATGAAAGTGATGTTATGGGGTGAAAGGAATAGAGATGTCAAGAATAACTCCTTCGTAACCCTGCTCTGATTTGGCAGAGAATCATCAGAGACTATCTAGATTGTTTTGTTTACTTCCAGGTTACCAACAGTCTCTAGGAAATAAAGCATAAATTAAAACATAAAGTGTCTACACCATTGAACAGACTGGACAGACTCCTGTCCAGAATCTTGGAATAAGAATACATCCAGATGCTGATGCTTCTTTTGCCTTGTTCTGCCTTTGCTCTCTCTTTATGCTAACTTGTTGCCCAGTTTCCTGCTTGTTTGCTACAAACATTTGTTAATGTGTTTACATAATTTTTCTAATAAAACACTAATGCACACTGATATATTTAATATCTAAAATGTGAAAATTTCATGCTGATAAAAATCTGTTAAAAAAAATGTAAGAGAACAAATCTTACAAATGTAAGAGAACAAAAATCTATGTTTAAAAAAATATAAGAGAACAAATCAAATATATGTCGCCTTTTGCAATGGCAGGAAGCTTCATCCTGAACCTCACTTTGATCTCTCACTCAGATTGTGAGAGATCCTCTTCTACAGCAATCTTTTTGCTATCCATTTGTAGGAAGATGCCTGAGCTCTTTTATCTTCAATTCAGGTCTAAATAATATATTAAATAATATATTATATATAATTAAATATATATTAAATTATATATTTAATATATAATATATTTAATTAAACTCAGCATGGTCTGTTGAAATGAAAGGATTTATCTGTTTATTTCTTTTCTTTTCTTTTTTAAGGTGGAAACCATAGGGGACGCCTACATGGTTGTAGGGGGTGTCCCTGTGCCTGTATCAACCCATGCTGAACGGATTGCCAACTTTGCCCTGGGAATGATCATAGCAGCCAAAGACATAAAAAACCCAGTTTCTGGAAATCCAATTCAAGTGAGTAGAAAACAGACAGAAAACAGAAATACAGAAACACATAACTTTTGTCTATTCTTTGTGAAGGAAGATGTTTTGGCACAAGTGGGAAAAGTGTATATGACTATTAGCCTTGGACTTTGTGATTTATTGGCAGTCAATTGGCTTCTTGGTCAATGTTTTAAAAAGCTAACATCTAAGAGACTTATTAGTTTGCTTGGTAACTCTAATGAAATAGCTGAAGATTGATCAAAGTCTAGAGCCATAAATTCTTGAGCTTCAATTTATGCTTAAAACTCCAGTGCCTCAAGGATGCTTCATTCAGTTCAGGAGAAAAGAAGGCATTATAAATACAAATGAATATATGGATGAAACTGATTCTTCCACTGAAATAAAAGGGAATCTTGATCATACAGGAGTATCAAAGTACTTTATGAAAAGATATTTGGACCTAGGATAGAGTTATATAGCCCACATATGTCCCTTGAAACTAATGGTTGTGACCCCCAGAGACTCTCCAAAAGATCACTGCTAATATGGGGCAGGGGGAATACTGTATTAATTAAATGTTTGATTAAATTTAAATTAGGTAATTTGATTTTGTCCTGCCCTTTCCTATTTTTTTGGAACATGGCCCTGGACATGTCACTCAAAAGCAGCTTTCAGCCCAGGGGGAAAAAAAAATCACACTGGATTTCAGGAATGTATGACTGAGCAACCTGTTTTAATATTTGAGTTGTCCTACTAGAAGCAGTAGAAAAAAAATGGCAGTATAAAATGTTTCTGCTAGCTGAGTTCTCAAAATCTTCAATATATGAATGCATTGTACCTGAGAATGGAATTTATGGGATTTTATCAAAGCTTCCTGTTGATCAGTGCTCATTAGATTGCTCTAAGGCTTCTCATTCAACTAAGTGTTTGACGCTGAAAAGAAGCCACCATTTTTCAGATAAATGGAAATTGTCTGAAAAAGGTGTCATTCTATATGCACCTACACATTTTGCTGCTATTGGAGAAAGTTAACTTGTCCCCTCGTCTGAAAAAATGTTTTGCTCAGTCCATAGTGAACCATGATCTCTATTTCAAACTGTTCAGCTATATAAAATTGTAAATGTTTGTTACTGGCTTATGATGATAATCATAAATACTGTAATTTGTATTATTTATTCAAGTTTATTATACAGGTAGTCGTTGGTTAACAATGGTAATTGGGACTGGAATTTCCATCGCTAAGCAATGTGGTCTTAAAGCATGATGTCATGTGACAGCAGTGCTTAGCGACAGCAGTTCCAGCATTTCCAGTTGTTGTCATTAAGCAAGTCCCATGCCGTTGTTAAGCATGATATCACATCACCATTTGTGACCTCCTGCCAGGTTCCCTGTTGACTTTGCTTGTTGGAAGCCAGAAGTGAAGGTCACAAATGGCAATCATGTGACTGTGGGATGCTGCGATGTCATAACTGCAAGCTGGTCACCCAGCTCCAGGCCATGGTCATGTGACCACAGGGATGCTGCAACAGCAAGAACTCTGTGAATGGTACATACCACTTGTTCAGTGTCACCGTAACTTTGAATGGTCACTCAACAAGTGATTGTTAAGCAAGGACCACCTCTAAAGTAGTTCATTATAATTGCTAACTACCACTGTTTCTTTAACAACCTGGAAAAGGGAGAAAAGTCAGCTATATTATTTTATTTTATTTTATTTTATTTTATTTTATTTTATTTTATTTTATTTTATTTTATTTTATTTTATTTTATTTTATTTTATTTCTATAGTACTCAGGACTTTCCTTCCCAAATTCTAGGTCCTAAACTGTTTAAAAATAAAAGCAGATTAAAAATCAGAATAAAAGACAGGATTAAAAACCAGGAAAAGGGCTGGAATAAAATCCAGAATAAAAATAAACCTTCCGGGCTATGCAAATGCTTTGAAAGAGGTAGAATGCCCAGGAGGATGTACAAAATACCAAGCACCTCTTTTTTGCATCATTAAAGCAGCTGTATCCTTTTCCAGACCCATGTGGCTGTTTTGGAAGCTGCTCCTGGCTGTTTCTGCATGCATGTTACACCTCTGTATGTTTCAAAGCACTTATCTGAAGGATTTGCATAGCCCTATGATCAATTAAAAAACAATATTAAGACTTAGTGGCTGATGAAGGCCAAAATAGAAAGGTGGATTTTTTAAAAAAACTCAGACTGAAAAGGTACTACTGGATTCCTCTTGATTTTTGACTACCATAGATTAACATGGCTGTCCTCCCACAACATCTTTATCCTAAAGTGATCCACAAATCCTTTGGAAGTGAGAGAAAGTTCTCTTTCCATATATATGATTGCTGATTATGTTAGGCAACATCTGCAACTGTATAGGCTCAGCTTGCTGACCAGACTAAGAACAGTACTGTGGTATTTTTTTAATGGACTTCACCTCCAGGAGCTCTAGATTATAATTTATCACTATTTGATAAGTATATGTTAAAAAAAAAGAGCAATTGGATTCAGCGTAAAGTTATTTATTTTTTATTATTTTGAACCCTTGTTCAGATTAGGGTTGGGATCCACACAGGGTCTGTCCTTGCAGGGGTTGTTGGTGAAAAAATGCCACGTTACTGCTTGTTTGGAGATACAGTGAATATAGCATCCCGGATGGAGAGCCATGGAGTACCAAACAAAATTCACCTCAGTGGCAGTGTTTATCAGTAAGTAATATTATTGTTCTTAAACCATTGCTTTATTATTGGCTAGCCTGGTTTGAAGCTTGAGAAAGAAATTTAAGAAAACTAGACGGCATCAGGTTGGGATGGACTAGGGAAAATTGCTTTAGAGTCACATAGTTTGTGCTATGGATAATATATTTTCTTATTTTCTGGAATGTTTTATAAATGAAACATTTATAAAAATTATAAATGAATTTGTCTCCAAAGAAATGAAGGACAATTCATTATAAAATAATAAGATGTATTCATATTTTAACTGTCTAGGTTTAATTCCATGACAGAAGGACAGAATGATTCCTCCCATATATCAGTAAGATAAAATTATAAATAACACGCAGATTATAAATAACACAAAGAAAAAATATCTCATCTATCTTGTCTATCTCTCTGTCATCTACTCTATCTATCTATCTATCTATCTATCTATCTATCTATCTATCTATCAAAGGCGTCTTCAAGATTCTTTGCAACTGTTTTATTTTTTCACCACTTTTACTGTTTTCCTCACTTTTAAGCAGCATTAATCTAAAGTAAAATGCAGTTTAGTTGGTATAGTAACTCTCGCAACTAGTACTAAAATTATGTTCTGCTGGATTTATTGTGACATGAAACACATAAGACAGAGGGTGATATGATATGTATAAAGTTGCCACTAACAAGAATGAGTGTGCATATCAGTGCAACCTTATACAAATCTGTTCAGAGTCATCCTATTCAGTTCAGTGGGCTTATTCCCCAAGTGGAGCAACTTCAGATGGGATGCATTAGGACTCCCAGAATTCACAACCAGGATAGCCCATTGCTGTACTGTGTGGGAAAGGAAGAGGCCAGGTAGGAAAGGATTAAATCTCCTCTCCTTGCTTGTTGGATTGATAGCCATTTTGGCAACAGGTCTTTGATGGTGCTCCCCATTTATGGAATACACATCAATGGAAATCTTTGTGGTAACCTTTATTGTAGCTTAAATTAAAACAAGCAACCTGCATTATATTATGTCATTAATATAATAATGCAATCTGTAAGAGTCTGATCTACATGCTAGATCTATTTTATCATAACAAGCTATTTGCTTTAAAGCCATTCCTTTGGCTCCTTATCCAATCCTGCCTTAAAATCCCTTCTTCATGAAGTTTTGCTGCCTTATTTCTCTTTTAAATAATTTTTATTATAAGAAGATTTTACAAAGATTTAAAAAACTACAAAAACATAGAAGAAGAAATAGAAAAAAGAAAAAAATTATAAAAAGGTAAAAGAAAAAGTGAGGAATAAGAAAAAGGAAAGAAAAAGAAAGATATCTAAAGAGGCGACTTCTGATCTTCTTTGCCACATTTACAAACATAGTAATTACCATTTCCATTCTCCCACATTGCATATCATAATTCCCTTCTTTCCATAAACAAATCAGCAGTTCATTTTTATCCATTTTCAGCAAAAATCTATGAAGGGTTTCCAGTCTTTTATAAAAAGTAATTGTAGTTCCCTCCTTGACCAAACAGGTCAATCTAGCCATTTCTGCAAACTCAGCCATCTTCACAATCCATTCCTCTATTACTGGTGTTTCTATAGTCTTCCATCTTTGTGCATATAATAGCTCTGCTGCAGTTACCATCTATAAAACCAATAATCCATGAGCCTTTTCTAGTTGAGTTTCCATAGGTCCTAATAAGAAAAGTTCCAGTTTCATCTGAATGTTAATTTTTAAAACTCAATGCGTCGCCATATGTATTTGTTTGCATTATTTTTTTGCTTTTTCACAAGTTCACCATGCATGATAAAATGTCCCTTCATGTTTTTCACTTTTCCAACAGTGATTAGAAGTGTCTTTATACATCTTAGACACATACCATATACCATTGGTTTTTTAAAAGTTTTGTTTTAAATTGTAAAACAATGTGAATTTCAGAACTTTTAACCACATTTTCTCACATTGATCCATTTGAATATAATAACCAAAATCCTTGGCCCATTTTACCATAAATTCTTTAACTTGCTCTTCCTCCATTTCAAATCTCAGCAAAAGTTTATACATTTTAGCAATCACATGTTCATCATTTGTACATAATTTGTTTTCGAATTCCATTTTATCACATTCAATTCCTGGTACTTTTTTATCTATATTAAATCTTTCCCTTAATTGTGCATATGAGAACCATTGAAAACTAAATCCCTCTGCAATTAATTGTTCTCTTGATTTCATCTTAAGCTCTTAAGCTTAAATACTTGTGCCAGCAAGTATTTAATATGTGAACCATTTGTTTTTGCCCACTGTTTCTTTTCTATAAAATGCTTCTTGGGCTGAGGCCAACAAGGATATATTGGGGCATAACCTCCATATTTGTAGTATGGCATTCCTAATATAATGATTTTTAAAATCTACATTTACTTTGACTTTATCATACCATAAGTAACCATGCCACCCAAATCTCAGCTCATGATCTTCTAAATCTAAAAGTCTCTCATTTCTTAACAACAGCCACTCCTTCATCCGAAACCAAATAGCAGGCAGCAAAATACAATTTAAAATCAGGTACTCCCAGTCCTCCTCTTCCCTTTGCATCTTGGAAGATCTTATATTTAAATCTTGGTTTTCCCCCCACCATATAA
Organism: Python bivittatus; assembly: GCF_059951505.1. NCBI lineage: Eukaryota > Metazoa > Chordata > Lepidosauria > Squamata > Pythonidae > Python > Python bivittatus. The sequence continues at coordinate 30,372,347 of NW_028277125.1, read as the reverse complement.
ATCTGGATATGTCTTGCCACTGTTAAGTTTTGCTGCCTTATTTCTCAATCACCTCTTTTCCCATTACTTTTTCTGGCAGCCATATTTCAACTTCTCTGTGTGGAAAATGAGCCTTTGGTATATCACCTTCTCTTTTACCATTTAAAACAATGTTTACAGTGATCCGTAATAGTATAGGTTTCTAATACTGAAATAGAGATATTGATTGAATGTGCATGGACTTGGCAGGATTGGCAGGAAAGCTCTAGCTGAAAAGGCTTCTCTCTGTCTTTCTGAGCCATGATGCATTTCTTGCACCTGGAATTACAGTAGGTTTTACTGTATCAGTTTATGCCGGTAAAGTCATCCAGTCAAATGGCCAGTAAAGCCAGTAAAGTGAGGTGATGGTGAGTGTCAGTATTGCTGCTGCTTTAGTAAAGACAAACCTTAAAATCTGAAACCTCTGGAGCAATAGGATGGGGGAGAAAGTTTTTTCTATAGCAATGAACTATTTGTTAAAAAATGTTGATTAACTGATTTATTTTAATACAAAAACAGTTACATTGTCCATTGCTGCTGTTCCTTTTATGTTTCAGGTGCCTCAAAGAGAAGAATTTTGACATTATGGAAAGAGGAGAAATTGATGTGAAGGGCAAAGGGAAGATGCACACATATTTTCTGGTCCAAAATACAATTGCATCTGAGAATGAGATCATGGGAAGGCCAACTAAAGATGCTGGCCTCAGCCACGAATCTTCCCAGTTGTCTCAAGATTGCAAGGTTGATGGATTGCAACACTCATTCTCACAAGGTACAGGAAAGGAAAAGCAATATATATTAATTATTATTTTTTTCTCTTTTTGTTGCCCAGTTTCTGATGCCGTGGTTTATCTATCCATGACTGTGCCACCCACACATAAAAGGAAAGCATTACCCAGCTTAAAAGGAAATCTCAGGAGTTGTAGAAATGATAGAAGGCATTTGAGTATTATGCAAGTTCATTGGCCTTAGAATACTGACAGGATGTTGGGGAGTGGAATGGCATCCTTGTAGAGAACATGACTAGTTGAGTAAAATGGAGAATTTCAAACTGCAACTTTTCTAGCATTTTTTTCCTCTTTCCTTTAAAGATGTCCCACTAAATTCAGACAAGGAATTGCCTCCTATCGTAGCAATGAAATATGCAGACAGTCCTCTAGAAACCCACACCAATGTTAAAGGAAGACATGAATCAAGAACAAAGGATTTAACAGGTAATAAGAAGAAAAGTACTCTAATGAGATTAGGACCATAATGTCATTAATTTCCCTCTCCCCTTCAAAGAGAGACGTTGTGTCCATTCCTGCCATATGCTGTGGCCTGAACTAACAGAGGTATCAACAAGTAAATCCATCACCCAATGACAGCACAATGCTTACATTTCTGCAACAGGCTTTCAGATCACTCATATTCAAGATAGGGAATGAGGACAAGAAACTGAATTGAAGTAATAGTGAGCTGTGAATAAGGGGGAAAGGTTGGTTAGTCTGACTTTTAGTTTTGCAATCCTGTTCATTCTCAGGTCTCCTTCATGGGTTACTTTTGAGATTCTGTATTAGGAATACAAGTGTTTTGTATCAACTGAATTATGATTTAAATATTTATTGGATTTTGCTTATTCATTTCACTGTGTGTCTGTGGAGAACCTATTGGAAGGAAAGGCACTTGTTCAGTTGCTATATAAATATTCTACCCAACAAGCTATATCTCTATTCATGTGTTACTTACATAAGTAGGATATGCATGGCAAAGGAAGCAATGGGGTAACAGGGTTAGCCTTATCTTCCACCCCAAACCCCAAAGCTTTTTCAGCCCACCATCCATAATAGCTGCCACATTCAGCTATATTTCTGCAGTTTTGTGGTTCCACAAGCCTCATTACTGAGACAGTTAGAGCTTAACTATCAGGGTAACAGAAATCCTCAGGGACTGGAGGAATATGTATATTAACATATATATTATATTAACACAAGGAAAAGCCTTATATTAGGATGCATACCTTTTTTTGTAATCAGGCATGGAAGGCTATACTCTAGAAAATAAGGATAAAAACAAATTTTGATTTAATTTAACTGTAAGCCTATGTAAAATAATTGAATACAGTTCAATAATCACTCCTCATACGTTTAATACTTTTTCCGTTGTGTCACATAAAAACATTGTATTTGTCAGCATCTTTAAGGTTCTGGGAACCCTTCCTAGGTCTTTATAGGAGAGCACATGAGGCCATCAGTTGTGTATGATTGTCTATGATTGTTTAAGAAAGAGAGATTAGGAGAGACATCCTGTCATGTAGCATGTCTCTCTGGAAACAGAGCTGTGCTGCTCAGCAGTTGCTTATCATACAACAGTTTTAAACTCAACCCAGGTTCTAAGCATAAGCTGGCTCATGATGTAACTATTGCCACCAGATCCATGATCTTAATGGCCTATCACCAAAGGAACATACATGTCTTTACAGGCAAATCGCATGATGCAGAGACCTATGCAAGTCTCCATGGTGACCCGCAGCCAAACCAAAATCCATATAATTTCATACAAGGAAGACACAGGCCAGCTGCAGAGACACCACGGATCCGGAATGTCAGATCTAATTTCTGTAATTTGCTTTAATGTTAAAGTTGGAGTGTTTCTGTGTCCTATGTTATTATATTTCATTGTTGCCCTCTTGGAATCTTTACTCAGTATACTGTGGTCCAGTATGTGTTCTAAGATTGACATTTCTTTGTATCACTGGTAGCAGTAACAAAACAAATGTCAATATGCTGTGGTCATAGTATTGACTTGTCTTATGTGTATGAATATGATATTGCCTCACCTATGACATCGGAGGGTCATTCAGCATATTTTGTAGTGCTTTTTTCTCTTATATGTTTATACAGTGGTACCTCTAGTTACGAATGCCCCTACTTACGAATTTTTCGAGATACGACCAGCTCCGCCCCCAAAAAATTACCTCGACTTGCGAACTTGCCTCGACTTACGAACCGGATCCGTGGCCATTTCCCGCCCATTCCACGTGGTCCGCGGCCATTTTCCCACCCATGCCACGTGGTCCGCGGCCATTTTCCGCCTGTTCCACGTGGTCCGCGGCCATTTTCCCGCCCATGCCACGTGGTCCGCGGCCATTTTTCTGCCTGTGCCACATGGTCCGCAGCCATTTTCCGCCCGTTCCACGTGGTCCGCAGCCATTTTTCCGCCCGTTCCATGTGGTCCGTGGCCATTTTTCCGCCCTGCCGCGTGGCCCATGGCCATTTTCCGCCCCTGACACATGGTCTGCGGCCATTTTTCCGCCCCTGACACGTGGTCCGTGGCCATTTTTCTGCCCTGCCACGTGGTCCGTGGCCGTTTTTCCGCCCCTGATGCGTGGTCCGCGGACGCCGGAACGGATTAATGGTAATTACATTGAACCTTATGGGAAAATTTGCCTCGTGTTGCGACCAATTCGAGTTGCAACCAGAGTCATGGAACGAATTAAATTCGTAACTTGAGGTTCCACTGTATTCCAAAAAAAGCATTGTTGAATACATTAAACACAACAGTTAATGTGAACAAATCCAATTGTTCCCCATTCCTGGCCTCTGATCAATATGCCTCCCATTTATTTCTGATTTTATATTCATGTAAGATTGCGGAGTCCCCCAAAATCTGCTGATATCCCTGTTTAGTGTGGATACAGCTGCTTTTTCTATGTAGGCACTGATACTCATTTTGGAATAGCAGAAGCAATGGTCCTGTCCTTCAGTCATGAGATTTCCTTTAACTATGAAAAGGGCCAATATCCATAAATATGTCTAACTGTACAATATTCTCACCTAAAGGCATCCACAGAGTGGACCTTGGAAGAGTGGACCGGAGTGGAAGTAAATAATGAAACATGCATCACAATGACCTAGTACAAAGGCCAAACCTTTTTTTATTTACGTTGTTACTTCATGATACATATTTTGTCATTTTGATGAAATCTCAGCTTACTGCAGATGCCCCTGTCCTCTCCTCCTCTCCCCTGCACATCGTCCAATGTATAAGAGTAAAGTATCTGCATTTTTAAGAGTTCAGGAGGAAAAACAGTTTGGACTGGAACTATAAGTCTTTTTCCCAGTCCTCTAATTAATCTGACACTATATTCAGCAGTGAAAAAAAACGGGATAGAAGGAAGGCATCATGGAACTACAAATAAATATTTTATGCTGAAAAGGAATAAGATGTATTTGTCTTTATCAATAGCTTTTGACATCCTCATTTAACCCTGTATCAGTAAAAAAGAAAAACAAAACACAGGTCCACAACTGTGGCTGTAGTCTATAGCTGATTAAGGGAGGAGCACATTTCCCAGCCAGATTTATTATCTACTGGTGTGGGATGTTTCTTGTATGATCATCACCATAAATGTGTTTTCATGATTCATGGTATTTTCTATTTGGGCAATAAATGTTTTATATGAGGTATTAAATTAGCCTTTTTTTATTATCATGAAAAGAAATACTTGTGATTCAGAAAGAGATACTTTTACAAGAAATTCATTTTTATCAAAGAATTGAGCTTTGTCCTATGCCTTTGACAATCATTGCCTGGAACAACATTCAGTGGTCAGTGCTGGATGCATCAATTTCCCATCATACTGCATTCTAAGAATCACAGCCCAATGTTACAAAGGAACTGAATACAGATGAGGTCAGTATAAGTAGTATCAGTCCTGATTCAACATGGCTGGACATTTTTATCTCCTTCCCTATAACTTAAGAGTTGTCATTCATTCATGGTTTGGGAAAACATAAACCATCACACACAGAGGTAATGATATAGTGAGGATAGTGTTTCCTTCCATCCCTCAAAGATCAGATTCCCTTTTGTTAACAATTATTTCTTAGAATTCCAACCTTATATAGTTCTATGCAATCCCTATAGGCCATAGACCTGGCATATACTGATAATGCCCACTACCTCTAACTGACCCCAATTCCTCCTCCTGCTATTCTTGATGACTTCCAGTGCATTAATACAATGTTGCTTTTCATAATGCATAGGATGTTTGTATAAATCATGGTAGTGGTTTATTACACACATCACTGGGCCATCTGAAGGTTTCTCATAAATTGTACTATTCTCATAAATAATAGATCATCCAATTTACACCTGATATACTGATATCCATCTTTGCCTGCTAATATGAATAGTCTACTTGTGGAGGTAGATATACAGACAATGAACTGCTGCAAGATACAGTGATGGCTAGTAGCCTGAGTGACAAAACAGAGACTAACAAAGGAAGCTAGGTCCTCCAGTGTCAATCAGCCATGTTGTTTAAATAGAAGCTAACTATGATGTAACCATTTCTATCTGTCCCTGAGAGCATCCTGGATGTTCTAACTGGAGACAGAATGGATAAGACCAAATGTAGTTCTGATGCAACAAGTCTGTTATGATCATATATTTTCAGGTTATCAGAGAACACTAGTCACTTATATTCTGAGTGCATTGAAAATGTACTTATTCATAGAAGCTGTTTTTGTTTTCTTGCTAATAACATAATGATTACACAAGCAGATGAATGCGCAAATCAGTCAACTCAGATCATGGATGATATAGCTGTTATTTTCATATATTAAGAATAGACTTTGAAAGCAGTACACATTAGTGGGCAAAGTTCAAAATGAAAAGGAGATCTGCAGCATCTTCTATATTTCTAGTCCTTGGCCAGAATGTTGCTTGACATTACAAATGCACGCAGCCATCATTATATAGACCGCTTTAGCTATAGTTGAATGCAATGCACAGAATCAGTAAGACTTAGAGCACCAATGGACAAGTCAAATTTTGTCTGTGATATGGTCACTCTCACCTCTCATATCTGCTGATACAGTTAATAATAAAATATTCAATTTACCAGAAGGTAAATCAATGAGATTGTTCCCTACCATCCCTTTTGCCTCTCAGGATGCTCTCTACCACTTCTGTGTTTTTTTCTGGATTTTAGCCGCTCACCGGGTTATTTTCTAAGAATGATTCTGTGGCTTCTGTAAAGCCTAGAGACAGTTTTGGAACTAATTATTACCCTGTTTGAACACAAGCTGCTGCTGCTGCTGCTGCTGCTGCTGCTGCTGCTTCTTCTTCTTCTTCTTCTTCTTCTTCTTCTTCTTCTTCTTCTTCTTCTTCTTCTTCTTCTTCTTCTTCTTCTTCTTCTTCTCCTCCTCCTCCTCCTCCTCCTCCTCCTCCTCCTCCTCCTCCTCCTCCTCCTCATTAAATTTTGGGGGACAGGGAAACAAGTACTAAGGAAGGTATACCGTATTTGGCAGAAGGCAGTGAGAATATTGAACCAGGACCAGTGAGACTCACTAAGTTCACATTCAGCCTGGAAGCTGCCTGGACATCTTTGTACTACTCTTTCAAAGCCAAACCTACCTTGCAAGATTGTTATTGTGGAGAGAATATTGGATGAGAGAATATTAGGTATACTGCCTTGAGGTGCTAAATGAAATGCAGGCTAGAAATCTAAATAGTAACAACTACATCAAGGGTATTAATCTACGAAAGGCTGATTTGCATTTTCACAGTTTTATTAACCACATTGTTTACAAAATAAGAAAACTATAGTTCCTATTTACAAATAGTCTATAATTGCTTAAAATTAGATGCTCAAGAGTACAGTCAGCCATGAAACAAGGAACTGGAATGCCTATTTTATAAACATAAATTAAATATTACTATTAATACCACTAATTATAATTCTAATACAGTAAAACATTGAATTAACAGACTTCAGATGCAATGGACAAAATTTCCAACTTTTCATCTCCTAAAATAGTGATCATGTCCATTGCATCCTCTGGATAAGAAACTTAAAAATAGAAAAACAATAAAAATAAAATGAAATTACCTTATTCATATATTTTATGTCATTAGCGTATCTTGAATTATATACCAATAATTTGGAAACCAATGGAGCACAAAGGAAAAGTATATGGCATATTTTTATGATTGCAGAAAAATGAATCTAACAATGCTAGAAGGACATGCATTTTTAGTTATTTTCTCTGCAAGGATTCCCATTTAGAGAGTTATTCAGAAATACACATTGCATAAACTAGTTAATTCTCCATCTTTTTTTCTTCTGATGTAAATTTTTGAACAGAATAACACAATATGAATATATACATGAATCCAATTTTTCTGAACATATAGTTTTTGTGCACTTTTCTTTCTTGTTACCTCTAATGTTAATTAAAAATATATAGCTTAATAAACAACTTATATTATTTTAAAATGTCAGTACTTATGACTTGAGCATTAGAAAGAGGAACTAAGCACTCTTTTAAAAAAGCTAGAGTGAAAATTGTTATATTGATTAAATACTGCTTAATGCAGTCCTTTAACTTACTGGATATTTTAACATGGATGCAAAAGCTGTTGTGATGGTTTCCAGATGTCTTCTCTTCTGCTAAAAGGTCAGCCAGTGATCTGAGACACTGTTTGCCTGGATGGTTCTCTGAAGGCATTTGCCAAAGTACTTTGCATGAAAGTAACCCATCCCTGGGCTACTAATTAAAGGGAGTTTATTCCCCAAATCTGCAAAGGTCTTCTAAAAAGTCACCAGTTCACACGTCCTTTTCAATAATGGTGCTTAACTGTTTTGGGTTCTGACTTTGTAAGCATTTGAAAGAACCTTGATTTCCTGAATAAGGTGACAACAAGAAACTGACAGCCTTTACTTTTCCCCTAGAAAAGAAATATACGCAAAAGATTTTGAGTAGAAAACCATGTTTTAATTTTTTGAGCAAAAACTTATCAATACAATACACTAGATTTATTTATGCAGACAGGTCCTACTTCAGAATTAGCATCTGCAGTGGAAAAATTTTGATGGTATAGTTCTTGGAAAAAGAACTATGTGGGAAATGAACTGTTCTGTCTAAAAGCATTAAGAGAAATGTGCCAACTATTTTTTACTTTGATCTGGGGTAGACTACACCTCCAGTTTCAGGTCACATAGTTGTTTCAGTAAGAAGAGTACTCAGTGTAGATCTTGCACAGAATGATAATTATATTCCATAATTAAGTCATTATATTCTGCAATTCAGTCTTATAAAGAATTCACATTTGGAAATATGTCTTCCAAATGATTAGCTGTATCTATATTATTAACTAACTTTGGCTGATCTTAAAAAGCTAAGTAGAGTCAGACCTGGTTAGTACTTGGATGGGAATCCATCAGAAAATACTAGGGTTATAGGATATATTGGGAAAGTTAAGAAAAACTTATCCACATCTTATCCTGGTGCCTGGAGGCTGTGAAGGTATGGATGGGGAACAACAGACTTCAGCTGAACCCTGGCAAGACTGAGTGGCTCTGAGTTTTGGGACCCACTGGTTCTGGGACTATGCCATCTTTGGTATTCAGTGGGGTGGCACTATCCCAGATAGGCCCAGTGTGCAAACTGGGGGTCCTCCTAGACTCATGACTCCAGCTCAAGGAGCAGGTGGCAGTTGTGGCTAGGACGACCTTTGCAGAGCTTTGTCTTGTATACTAATTTGTACCCATTCCTGGACTAACAGGCTGTGCTTACAGTCACTCATGCCCTAGTCACCTCCAGATTGACTACGGTAATGCACTTGACATGGGGCTACCCTTGAAAAGTATCCAGAAGCTTCAGCTGGTACAGAATGCAGTAGTGCGGGCAGTTATGTTAACCTCTGCTCTGTGAGCTGCATTAGTTGCCAGTTTGCTTCTGGGCCCAGTTCAAGGTGCTGCTTTTAACCTTTAAAGCCCGTTATGGCATGACACCAGGTTATCTGAGGGACCACATCTCCCTGACTATATCAGCCTGCCCCATTAGATCTAGCAGAGAAGGCATTTTGAGGATACCATGAGCTAGGGACGTGCATTTGGTGCGTCCCAGATGTCAGGCCTTCTCTGCTGTGGTGCCTGCCTTATGGAACATTCTCCTCCCCCCCACCCCATGTTAGATTAGCTCCATCCCTTTTGATCTTCCGGAAGTCCCTCAAACTTGGTTATGTCACCAGACCTGGGGCTCCCAGAGAGCTGCAGACATGCTCAGATGATTCCACAGTTAACTTACCTATCCTTATTCTCGCCTAGGGTTTGTATATTTGTTTTTTTTATCATATTTATCCTTTAATATTGATTTTTATATTTTTATATTGATTGTTTATGTACATGCTGTTTTTACTGGATTGTTGTAAGCTGACCAGAGTCGCTTTTCTGTGAGATGGGCAGCTATACAAATTTGATTAATAAATAAATTAAAAAAAAATATAAAACAAAACCACCCTGGAAGACAACAATGGCATCAAGGGTCACATTCAGCTAAACAGTCATCAACATGTTATGTTATACTTTACGTATCAGCCTGAGAATAAGCAATAAAGACCCTGTTCACGTACAGCTTCAGGAATATGGATAACTTCCCTGGTTATGCTAGTTAGGGAATTCCTGGAGTTCTACGAAGTACGCTCAGGTTTGGAAGGGTGGTTCTATATGTTTTGGGCCAGGTTAGCAAAGCCCAAGGGAGAAATGCCTGTTGATGCCCTTGATAGCGATCTGGAAGCCAACAACACCTAAGACACCTGCAGCACTTTTGAGCATATGAACTGAGAACATTATATATAAAAATTGTTGGTTCTAGTGAAAGTTAGGATGCTACACTAGCAACAAAATCCGATTATGTTTACTTAGTTTATCCCTGCCCCACAATAGTCAATAGATCTTACAGTGCATACCATGTACTAGAGCAGAAGTTGCCAAAATATAGATGTGAATCTACTGAAAGATCTCTAGGAGATCAGCAATAGATTGGTATGCTGTTCTAGCTGTCAACTGTTTAACAGCAGCAGCAAGTAAATATCTCTCTTCTGCCTTAAACAATAGTGCTGACATTGAAGAAACCAAGGTAAGAAAAAGCAACTTTGGGAGTGAAAGGACTATAAGCATCATTCATTTTTAGTGATCAGAACAAATGTCTAGATTCAGAATCTTTTAAATTTTAAGCTTAAGACTTTTGCAGTAAGTTCTGGTTTGTGAAGGTAAGAACTATTACAATTCAGAGCAAACCAGTCTGTTTCTTACACTTGCTAACAACCAAAACATGCCAAATATCCACTTTGAGGCTTTTAAAAGCAGATTTTAAGAATGCGGCTATAAGTGGAATATTCTTAAGAGGCCATCTGCTCCCATTCCCACCTCTCATCCAACCTCCAAGCCCCCATAGACAAAAATTGAACTGTCAACAATTGGCCCATTTTGTTATGAATTTGGTAGCACATCCTCAAGGTGCTGAGAGACTATAAATAGGGTTAGGGGGAGATTCACAACACTTTGCTGATCAAAAATGATCTTTCCATTCAAATGTTTTAAAAGTAGATCTCATAAGCTGAAGTCTGCTCACCTTGATACCAGATGTTTTCAAATCATAATTAAAACATTTTTTTTAACTTATTCAACATTTTATCATGTAATCCAACCTACCTGCACTTGAAAACTTGATCTTGGAAAGATCTCTTTTGATTTGATGGGAGTTTTGCAAAACCTTTATCTTCTTTGTTGGAAAATGGTCCATCTGTGGTAAAGACCGGTGGTTTGTTTAACCCCTTAAATTCAAGAGATGCCTTGAAAGGATTCCTCTTATCAAGTTTATGGTGTTTATTGCTGAGAAGTGAAGGCACAGACGAGATGGAATAACGCCTGACAGTCATAATGTTATCTGCACAAAGAACACAGCTATGTAGTGTGGGTTTTAATTCTTCTCTTTCATTGGGTCCATCAAAGAGACACTTTGTATTACTATTAAAAGAAAAACTTACCATGAGACTTTTGGGAAGTACTTGAGAATGCAGCATATATGCTATTCCAGTTATAGAGAAGATAAATAGTTGCATATCTGTTAAATAGCCATCCATGTGTGAGCAGCAAACATTAGACAGTCCAAAATCTGATGGATATCTCACCACCATACCCAGAAATCATAGGAGTGGGACATATGGGACAAAATGGGAGACAAACCAATCCATTTGATGTGGAAAAAGCTATAGACTAGTTGTGGAGATTCTGTAGCTCTATTGCTATTGTTGATTCTTACTGCACCACAGTTCAGGATGACCAATAGTCAGGGACCATGGAAACTGTAGTCCAACAATATCTGGAATGCATCAGACTGGGGGAAGTTATCCCGCTGTGTTGTTTGAGCAGTGTTAAGAGACAAGTGAAGCATAATATAGGTACATTTATTCCAATATATCCATTTTCATTTTTAGTTTTCTCTTTCTCTAAGAAGAACTGGATAGTGTACATGGTCTTGGACCTGGACACTATGGTCACTACAGTAAGCTAAATGGTAAATAATTATTTGCACTGCCTCCCAAAACATTTGTTATCCAACTTATTAGTATAGTTCTGTGGTGGTAATTCCTTATCTAAAGAAGGAAATCAAGCAAAGTTTTTTTTTTTTTTTTATGTACAGGTAAAGGTGTTTCTATTTAGATAGACAGTTTAGCATCCATATTTCTTTAGAAGTTCTGGTTACTTCTGATCATAATTGTTCAATATACTTGGAAAGATCAACAATGAAACATTTACTGCAACTGAGAGACTTTTTAAAAATAGCCCTCTTAATTTCAGTGATACTGCCAAGAAAACACTCTTAAGGTTACTTCCTTACCACCCCAATGTCTTTAAGATATTGTGGGTTACAATTCCCATAACTTCCAAGCATAATGAACTTTGGATATGTTGGGCAGGAATTTTGGATTGTGTAGTACAACACATCTGGAGACACCCAGTTGGAGAAAACTCTATTGGAGTCTGAAGTCTTCTCCACTTATCTGGGCATGTAAACCTTACTGTGTAAATGTATTACTATCACATATCTAGGAGAAATCCCATGAAATAAGTATTATTTGTACTACTACTGTGATTTACAATGCTTTGCTCAACCTTGCAAAACCTTCAAAATTGGTACTGGACCTTTACTATTTCACAGAGCCAGGCTTATTAAACATTCATCGGATAATGCGAAGTTTCAGTTATCTGAAAATAACATAATAGATCCAAACTAACACAATGCACAGCTCTGCTACTTTCTACAGTTTTAATACTACTTTGAATCCTGTTTGTGGCCAAGCTCAGAATTCTTCATCTATATTAACATGTCTCCTCAGGTTTTATCATTTCCCCACTCCCTCAGCTTATTCATGCTCATATAACTTTTGAGGGGGATAGAAATTTTGGGTTTGATGGGTCTTTGAAACTGTACTATTTAGTTCTCTGGGAAACCTTGCTGGAGAAAATGTCAATATTATTGGTGTAGTGAGAACATTAATTTATGCCACTACTAATAGAGTGAATGACTATGACATACCTAAGCTAAGGTCCTATCCTACAAGTAGATTCATTGGTCGCAAACCCCGTTGCTTGAGTTCCCATTTTCCTATGTGAGATAGAAGACCTCACAAAGATCACCATCTGCTATCTTTTCCTTCAAGTGATATTTAAACCCAGATTTGGGTGACGATTGTGCTCCTCATTCGTGTTTTTACAGCATTAGATAAAGGAAATCTGAATTGTACAAGAATGAATGGAACAAAAGGAAACAATCACTACTTTTGGAGTTCTCAGATGAATCACAAATATTTTTAAGGTTCAAGCCAATAGAGATTTTCTTGTGGCATGCAGTCTATGCCACTTAGCGTCTAATTCTTTTACCATTTCTAAACAACCTTTGAAACCTTTATTGCTGAAAAACACTGTTCACTTCTTAGCTTCTGCAGTCTCGCACACATTAGCTCACTGTTATTCATGCAACTGGAGATTTGGATTGTGTGCTATGTTTCAAGCTTATTCAGAAAGTTTGGGTTATCACTTAAACTAGCATTTCCCAACTTCTTATGGGATTTTTTTTTTTTTTTTTAAGGATGACAATCTTCATAGTCCCCAGATTATACAACGAAGTATGGGAGGATGGCATTTCCAATTCAATAGTATTTGGAAGCTGGATTTTAAAGAGGGGTAGCTTGGTTCACACAATATTCTAAGCCATAATAATGTGTTTTGTTTGGTTTTAGCTTAGTATATTGTGTGAAACAAGCCCATCAATGTTTAGATCAGCACCGTGCACAAACCCAGTCCTTGCCTTTGTCTCTCTGTCTCAGGTCTCACACTTGAGACTCCAACAAAAGGAAAAGAGGAACCCCAGAGTTACATATTGATCATCGGCAGTTTTAGCTGCTTGGTACCTTTTTGTTCTTGTAGAGTCAAAGCAGAGCCAGCTGAAACACTCCTGCGCAGAGCCCCTAAAGAGCCAGTGGTCCCTTCACCTGAGTTTGAGAGGCTCCAGGGTTCTTCCTTTTGAGCATTCTCTCTTGCACCCTCTTCTCGCCTTGTTTCCTTCTGCCCACCAAACTGTAATTCCCCCCGAAGGGCTTGGTTTTCTTCTACTAGCTTGATGATCTCAGACTGCATTTCATGGATGACTTGCATGAGCCTTTTGTGTCCATCCATTTCTTCCTCCACATGCCAGACTCCTAGCTCCAACACAGCTTGCTTTAAAAAGAGACCATGAATCCAGGGTGAAGGGCTCATGTGGCACATAAATGGATCCCAACAAAAACACTCCCACCCTGCTGTCAGCATTGTGCCATCTTTCACCACTAGAAGAACTTGGACAGACTGTCAAGGCTTTAAGAGCCTCTCCATGATTTATTCATTCTGGGTTTCATTTTTCCAGCTGAGCTTTACTCTGGCAGCAGTCACTTTGGTGCAAAGACAGAGGCCCTTTCTGTAGCACAAAGCTGATTTGTGCACTGCAGCCACTATGAGAAATACTAATAGAAACATTCCCTCTGTATTTGCTTTGAGCCTTAGATTCACATGGGGCACGCTGAGTACTTCTACCCTAATATGAACGTGGTTTAAGGACTGCTGAGTGTTTTAGGTTCAGCATGATTCTGAGATGAATGCAAATTCATTTGGCATGCCCCTCTTCATATCCACACTGAACATTTGCTTCACTTCCCAGCTCTTTGTTTTGTTTTTAAGGTTTTGTTTCATAGGAACCACTTTTGTGATACACAGAAATATTCTTATGTCTAGGACTAGCAATTCCTGTTAAGCAATGAGTTTTTTCTAAAAAAAGTACAACCACTCATATATTATACACAAATATCTTTCTGGCCTGTTCCAGTTAGTATGATTTGTGACATTTGTTTGAAAAAAAAAATGTGTGCAGGATGTAAGTAGAGACAGATCAAGCATGAATCTTGCATTAGAATGGAAAGACAATATCATAGGCAGCTCCTGTTACTTACTGTCTCTGTGTAGGTGCAGCAAAATACCCCTGCAGAGCCCTAAGACTCATCTCTTTTTCAGGTTGGCACGACTGTCAACATTTTGCACAAAAGTTATTTCCAAAGCAATGCCCTTGGAAGTAATCTTTCATTTTTTTTTTTCCTTTAGCTTCTCAGGAAAAATATTTTTTGATTTATTATGCAAAACAGCTGACCATTATGGAAATCATGGCTTGAATCCTAAGAAACATTAATAGAACACATCACTGTGCTCACAGCAATCTATCAAAGTTTGCACAAACACTACTGGAAGATTGCACATAAATTAGTAGTAAAAGTACATTTGCAGAAGCTCAAAATTTCTTCAGAAGAAATTCAGTTGCTGTGCCTCTTAGGAAATGTGATGGTGACAGAGTGTGACAGGATTATTAAAGGAACGTTATGGAGGCACTGTTGGAAAACAATTTATTTGTCTAATATAACAGGCAGCTTTCAATCCAGTGCATAAACCATGTAATATCATAATGCAATAAAGTGTTTATTGTTGCATTTCAATGAACAATATCATAACAACACAATTTGCCCAATGCTGCTTTCCATCATGGAATATGCCCAACACCTCCTTCATTGAGTGAAGTGCTTCACTCCCTGCTTCGTTGGTGAAGTGCTTCTACCATGGTGGTGATATACCCCACCCCTCTTTATTTTCTCTTGCTCTTGGAACAGAGTTTCCACCAAAAAGAAGGAAGGGGCTACCTTTTTCAGTGACTAAACTGATACTGCTACTGGTGGGAGGGAGAAAATCTTGGCGGACAAGGGCCACATATGACCCTGGGAAGTGCTGAATGCTTAGTTGCAGTTTTCATCTGTTTCCTACTTCAACACCATCAGTTTTCAGCAATTACTTTTCAGGGCTCTGAGGGTCCTGAAAAGAGGACAGGGCTCATACATTATGTAGTCACCCCATTTAAGCCTATTACTTGGCTCCTGACTTGACCAATGCTACTACATAAGAATACTTGGTTTTCTGTTTGCTGTCTTTTTCCTTAGTTTCTTGCTTTATAATTACTAAGTACTGCCCTGAAATTATGCTGTGTTCCAGTTTGTGCAGGCAGCAACAGTGCTTGGCTTGGCAGGGAGAGCGGGATTGAGTTTTTCCAGAGTTCATGCTTTGTGCGCACACAACCCTGATGGCCAGAGAACATTAGCAGATGTGAAAACTCAATCCTCAGCTGCTTTGGCCTGCAGGAATTCAGAAGCTGAGCTGCTCTTGTGTTGGGAGCAGCCAGCTTAATAGTAGACAGCAAATCAGATCGGGGGGGGGGGGGGGGAAGGAAGCGTCACCTTGCCTTTTTTTGTCCTGGTTTAGTTAGACATTTTGAAGAGCAGCATTGCAGTAGATGCACACTGTATGTATGCTGATGCATGTGTGGAAATGCATGCTTTCAACTATGCTGTACAGCACGAACATCTCTACTTTTTTTTTTTTTTTGATGGCATGTGCAAGGTCAGGCAGGTCTGCAAAATTTGGAGCAGGTGAAGAAAGGGAGATGTGCATGAACCCTAATGAAGAAGTGAGTGAGTGGTGGAGCTCAGGAGAAGGAAGTGTGAGGGACAGGAAGAAGAAACTGGAAGAGAAAGAATGCAGCGTAAGAGAAGAGACAACCCAGCTCAGAAGTGAGAGCTATGGGTTGGAAATGCTTCAGAGAGACTCAGTTTTAATTAACTCACTCTAAATCTGGCTGGGAATGTATTCTTACAGTTTTTAAGATTATGTTTTTTACCTCAGGATAACATTGAAGTTGTCTTTCTGAGATCTGTATGGCTTGTACTTCATTGAGTGGCCAAGTATATGGGGCTTGATAGGATTGATTCTGGGAGGTGGTAGGCTCCATACATGAAGTGGGGAAACCGAATGACCTGCAGAGAATTCTGAAGCTTCTGGCTTTTTCTCACCCTCTCCATTTCCAGGGCTTATGATCCCAGGAGCAGAGAGTTCCAAAGAATGACATTGCCGTCTTGCCCAGGGAGTAAAATGCCTCGTGAACCCATGCAGGTGTGCCAAGGTGAGAGGTATAAAATGCACAGAAGGAGAATTCTGCACAGTGACTCTTTGCTCTTCTCAATTCCTACTTGTGTACTGGAAGATCACTGTTTCAGTCAGGAGGCCTAAAATTGGTTTTATTTTATCGTTTATCATATCATAGGTTTACCTATAGCTTCCAGATTTGTGCACTGCCATCTTACCAGACTGGAATGTTGAACACAAGAGTAGAGCCTCTCTATGACCACTCCCTACAGCAGTGTTTCTCAGCCTTGGCAACTCTAAGATGTGTGGACTTCAATTTTCAAAACTCTCCAGCCAGCATGGCTGGCTGGGGAATTCTAGGAATTGAAGTCAACATATCTTGGAGTTGCCAAGGTTGAGAAACACTGCCCTACAGTAATCCAGTTTTGTTGTGCAAGCCATCATTCTAATTATGAACCATCTTTGTGGGCACAAACTGGAACCCTGCAGGAAAGTAGCCCCACTCTGCCTACAGAAGGCAGTTGATGGTTTATGCAGGCAAAGCCAGAGTCTTGCCAAAATTCAGTCCCTCTGTTCTTGGACAAATCAGATGGCTTGCCAGAACTCATCCCCCTTTTGCATAGACAGACTTCTGCAGGCAGAGCTGAACTATTGCACACATTTGTCCGCTCTGCCTGGACAAGCTGGCAGCAGGGCTGGGTTCTGATAGGACTCTGGGGTTGCATATGTAAAGGATAAAGGATAAAGAGCTCTTCTGACATAAACTGGTAGCTGGCAGACTGACTATTACCAAAGCGAAACTTATTAGTTTTATTTGTAAGGAGGTGTCTCAGAAATTCATGTTATCAGTTTAGGGGCACAGCATCTTTGGTTTAGTGTGATATGTGAACCCACACACTGTAACTTACAAATTATAGTCAGTCTCCTCATGCAGTGTGAATCCAGTCAGTTGTGACTAATCAGCAATTCCTGGCTGAAAAGGTTATGACTTAGTGCAATGTGGAATCTAGTCACATTCTACCCAGACTGGCAGTATCCTAGAAGGGATTAATAGGTAATCCTGCTGCTGTTGCAGACTCCATGGAAGACAGTGAAATGAAAAATACACTTGAAATAAGAAACAAGAAAGTGTATAAAATATAAAATAGACAATAGAAAAATATAGGGTTAACATTCAGTACTGCCTGGACATGGAAATTGGAAATTAACCTTCCCAATTAATTTTTCCTTTCAGAAAAATGCAGCATTGTGCAATCCCTTGAAAGAGGTGTTTCACAAGGCCCAGAAACACATACAAAGCACCTCTTCTCATTGTGAAAGCAGCTACAGCTTTTTCCAGGCTCTCTCACCTGTTATGGAAGTGTCTCCTGGCAGTCTCTGCATATATGTGTGGAGCCCCGCTCCCCATCAAACCATAAGTTGGGGTCACTTGGAAGTTGACTTCATAATGGACACACCACCACAGAAAATCAGATTTTTCAAACAGAAGATAGAATTCTTAAAGAAGGACACCCTCCCCCCCGCCCCCATACACTTTCACTCCATATCTCTAGCATTTTGGATGCATACTGCATGCTATAACTAAAGGAGGTTGTGTTATGAATTTGGAATGTGGTTCCTAAAAGCATGTTTTCAGTAGACAGTGACAGTCACTTTGCTATTGGAATTACTAAATAGCTGCTTCTAGCAATTTGCTATGCTAAGCCTATCTTTGTTTTCCACAGTTTAGACAGGTCAATCCTTTCCTATTTCAATAAAAAACAAATCATTTTGCACAAAATAATTGCATCGTTCAAACATACTCACTACAAAGCTCTCACAAATGGTGAATGCACACATACTGATGGTAAAATCTCCAAAGTGAGACAAATTCTTCTGAGAATATATTATGCAGAATTTCAGACTTAATTAATATGGTAGTTGTTTAGCTATGGGGAATGTTTATTTTTTGTTCTTTTATTATCAGGTACATTAATATTCCTGCTTCTAACACAATTGCTTCAACCCAGATGAAATTGATCAAATTGACCTGAAATGATGGGAGTTATAAATCAACATATCAAGAGGACACCAGATTGGGAAACAGCTGAGGAAGAAACTGGAAATCACGGGAAATGCCTAAAGCATTGTGTTGGAGTTAAGCATTTAACTTCTTCAAAAGACACAGAACTACTGTTATACTGTGCCTTTAATTCCCAACTGTTAGAACCTATTACAAAGGCTTTTGTGACTTCAGGAATTATTTCTGTATGTGGCACATTTTCTTTTCCATGGTCCCCCCCCCCCACATTTTATCCCCATAATTAGGGGGTAGGTTGAGAGGTAATCCCTGCCTATATACTCTTGGTGACTAAGCAGGTATTCAGTTTGGATTTTCCCGAGCAGATCTCCTACATATGCCTTATAACTAGCATTTGTTCTGCCCAAATTACCTTTCTAACTGGAGAAGACTTTTCATATGGAACACTGAAGAACCTGCAGTCTGAACTGCTATGGTCAGGTTGAGGTTTATTTGGAGTTTTGAGAGTTTAACCTGGCACTCACTGCATGTATTACCATCTGAGAGTAATGAATCACTATGGCTGGGTTCAGTTTAAGACAAAGTGTGGTTTATTTGGTTTTGGCTTATTGTGGCTTGTAAACAGTGGGTTAAAGCTTGGTGCGTTGTATGAACCCACTTGAGCTAGAAGGAAAAAACTTGGTAGAATTCTTGTCCGTGTCACCTAGTTAAATGAAAAAGCAAAGAAACATCCAGCATTTCATTATTTTATTACTGAATCTGTTAAAAATAAAAAAGTCCAACTTTTCAGAGCAGGCAGTCCAGGTGCCCAGTAGAAAATGGCTGTGGAAGGCAGTGGGGGTCTGGGGAACTTGCCAGAGCACACACCAACCAGTTGGAACGGAGGTATCTGCGTAAGACAGAATGAGGTGCAGCAGGGGAGACAGATTGTCTCGCTTGACCAATCTAAGGGTTACACTACTTCTGATGAGCAGCAAGAAAACTGAGATGGGAACCACCTTCCCAGCAGCCAGGGATAAGCTGAAGTTGACATCATCTGTCCCTGTCCTCCCAAAATGGTAGGAGCCCCATCCTCACACTGGGTCAAAACAAGAAGTATGAACCAGCCCTGATTATATCTAGTCAGCCTCATTAGCACATTCATTTGTTGCACAGTTCAATGTAATGGGGTGGGGGTGGGGGGAGCTTTTTGTATGCATACGAAAAGTGGGAAAAAAGAAGATATGTCTGTTGGTTTGCCCCACCCCTCCATAAATGCATCTGGCAAATTAAAAATGTGTGCGTATCAGCAATCACTGAATACACTTGGCAATTTCCAGACTGCAAGGAAACAGACACAAGCGCTCTCTCACATGCCGTTGGGATGAAAGAAAAAACATGCTAAATTAGTCCAGTATCTATTTCTGCTATAAGCAATCAGTTCCCTCTGGGAAGCTGATGGGATGCATATGGGAAACCAACCAGCACAATAGCATCCTTCTCATGTTCCTAAGCCACTAGCATTCAAAACAAGCCTGTCTGTTGAGTTGAAGCCTCTGGTGCATTCTTTGGCAGGGTGAATTTAAATATCTCATTGTAAGTCTTCACCACTACAGATGCCTTGATGTTTTAAATGGGAGAGTGGACATGACAGCCGACAGGAGGGTTCTGACAACCACTGCATCCAGGGCATCATGTGGAATGGCAACTGAAGGAAACACAAGGGCAGTTCTTATGATAACACTCAAATGCTTCCTCCAAGAACATAGAGGGATTGTGTATGCCTCTATAACCACTCAGAAGAGAGGATGAGCAGAATGTCTGTATGCACCTCTGTATACCTGTTCAGCTCTTGAGTCTGACCCCTTCTGATTCTTTATGGAATGTGCATTCCACTTTGCTGCACCTGGCAATAAAAACAAGTGAAAACAAAAATGTAATTTAAATATTTTTAAAAAATATTTCCCCCCCTTTTTTCTCTTTGTTTGGTTTTTTTTTTTCCTTTTCTTTGCATTTGGTTTCTATTATTTTTTTTTCTTTAAGTTCAGAGATCATTTTGTTAACTCTGTTGTCTTAGGGTATTTAGGGGTTTTGTCATTTTTTTCTTGTAATTTGTCAATAAAATTTGGAAAAAAATGTAACTCACGCTAGATTATAAAGTATAATTGTAGATTATACCTTTGCCCACCACTCATAGAAAAGGCCATTTTTCTTCTGTCTGAAGAAAAATGTTTTTGCCTGAAAATGGAAGAGCCACAGAAAGGGAAGCATCTTAAAAGTGTTAGGTGTCTTAGTCAGTATTTGCAGCATATGCTAAGTGAGGAATGGACAACTTTTGATGACAAGGTTTTATTTAACACCAGGGTGGTACCTAAGAGCCACAAAATGGGAGAGGTTTAGGGAGAATCTGGAAGATCTCTGTTTCTGAAGAATAATATTTGAGGATTTAGGATGCAATTTCCATTGTTTCTACAGCAAAATGGTGAGAGCGTATATTGCTATTTTTCAGTAATTGTGGATAGTTTTGAGGGCTGCAAAAAAGAACTTGGAAACACAGGTGCTACGGGTTGACCATTGTTGTACCATGTTTTATTAAATTAACCCAAATGCCTGAGTTTGCTCAACACACTAAACCGTAAGTTAACAACCCTGATTGGGTTCACACAATACACTGAGGATTCAGTGCTGTGAGAATCTGCTTTTGGAGTGAAAAGTCAGATATTTAAAAAACCTTGACTTATAAACCATTAGCAGGTTGCTTATTTAAATATCTGATTTTTCACTCTAAAATCAGATGCATATTTCCCGATACTTTAAAACTGTGAGTCACAGATTAATGCACTAAAGCTGGATTCTCACAACACCGAATCCTCAGTGTATTGTGTGAACCCAGTCAGTGTTGTTAACTTATGGTTTAGTGCAGTGATTCTCAACCTTTTTGAAGCTGCCGCCCCCCTAAGGAACGGAAAATTTTTCAACGCCACCCTTTGTGAAAATCCTGTAATTTAGGGTATGCGGGGGGGGGGGGGGAGTTACTGAATTATAAAAGGCAAAAATTTTAAGTAATTTTTTTCAGTAGACTTACACACCAAATTTGTTCGATTTAACTCAATACTTTTGCCCTGGAAGGTAATTGCATTCCTTTTATTAAAATTAAAATGACTAATGCAAAAAAAATGCTTAAATGCTCTTTTATGTAAATACGTTTATTTCAAAATGCTGTAAATACGTTTATTTTTTTGATGCTCGTTTTTAAAAATTTTTATTTTATTTATTTTATTTTTTTTGCAAATGCTTTTTTAATGTTTAAAAATTCTTTATTCTTAATTAGATAATTAAAAAAAACAGCCAAAAAATACGCTAAAAGAGTAATATCAATGAAACATGCTTGATTATGTCAGTGGGACGGTTGTGAAACTGAGGGGAAAAAACTGAAATGAAGCGAATGAAAAGCAACTCAAGAAACACGGGTCAAATCAAACATTCATATTGAAAGGACGCTCAACATACGCACTGCGATTAATCGCGCGGGAAGACAGCTGACGCATGCGCTGTGCTGGTAGGGATCGGAGAAGAATCGTAGTGTTGAGTTCTTCAAGGTCAGCCTACTTAGAATACAAATTCGTCTCACCATTCTTAGAAGTGCGTGAGGGCAGCCATCGGGTAAGTTCGTTTTATTGCTGGTACAAATAGTGTAAACCGGATAATCAATTTAATAAATTTTTTTGGGAGTTTTAAAATTAAGTTCGAATGCCAAAACATGCTCATCGCCCCTCTACCGCCCAAAACATGCCCACCGCCCCCCTACCACCCAAAACAAGTTCACCGCCCCTCAGCATCCTCCCACCGCCCCCCAGGGGGAGGTACTGCCCCCGTTGAGAACCAATGGTTTAGTGTTTTGAGCAAACTCAGGCAACTGGGTTAATTTAATAAAACGTGGTACATCTTCTCCTTTCAAGCTGAGAGGGAGGGGAAAAGGCAGAGAAAAGGTTTTGCTAATGGCTGACAAGAATAGAATACCAATAGCCTACAGCAAGGTTCCTCAACCTCAGCAACTTTAAGATGGGTGGACTTCAATTCCCAGAATTCCCTAGCCACCATTGCTGGCTGGGGAATTCTGGGAGTTGAAGTCCACCCATCTTAAAGTTGCTGAGGTTGAGGAACCCTGGCCTACACGGCACAGGAAATAGAAAAAAAATGTCTAGGGATGATGGACAACTAGGTGGTACACCACCAAATTAATCTCTTTTATCCCATAAACATACCAGGACATCCAGAACTCAGTTCTTAACCCAGATATTGGTTGTAGCAAAGTCAAAAAAGAGTTTTGAAACACCTTAGATGTTGCTAAAAGATACATGGTGCAACTTTTAATTCAGTAATAACTAGAGAAGTGTCAGTTTGGTGTAGTGGTTAGTGTACTGGATAAGCAGGCAGAGAGATTTGAGTTCTAGCCGTCCCTTACACACAACACCAACCAGGTGACTTTGGGTCAACCACTCCTTTTCAGCCCTAGACTGGGAAGAAAGCTGCATGGACCTGTCCATGAAGTTGCCAGGAATCAAGATAGACTTGAACCTCCCCCCCACCAAATAAACAACAACAACAAAAAAACCACCAACAAAACCAAAACAGCCATTCCCCAACCTAGAGAAGCAAAGTTTCCCTATTCTGATTTAAAGTTTAACAAGCTTACTATGATTTAAATTATCATGGACTCCATGTGTTTCCTCAGATGCTGATCTTTGCCCTAAAAAAAGCTACTATATATAAGATAACACATAACTTCCCAAATTCTTATTGACTTCCACAGGTACAAAGAAACACTAGAGTGACACCCTGAGGTTGGTCTGTCCGTCCGTCCTGCCTTCTGTCCTTCTTTTCCAGCATGGCCCAGACATTGGAATAGAAAAGGGTATTCTGTTCAGGCCAGTAGGATCCACTTGCAAAGCAATGAGGTTTTTTTTCTCCCCCAATAATTATTGATGAATTGAAGGAGGTCTCTTATAATTGCTGACAAGAATGAAAGAAACAGTTGAAAAGAAACAGATGCAAATAGCTGCAGGCATCCTTGCTGCAAAGTATGTATGTCATTCAATATTACTTTGAAAATTAGTTGCCGGGGGTGTGGGCTGTTTGGCTGTGGGAAATTTAACTCTTTCTCTAAGCTGGACTTCTTCCTTTCCTTTCCTTTCCTTTCCTTTCCTTTCCTTTCCTTTCCTTTCCTTTCCTTTCCTTTCCTTTCCTTTCCTTTCCTTTCCTTTCCTTTCCTTTCCTTTCCTTTCCTTTCCTTTCCTTTCCTTTCCTTTCCTTTCCTTTCCTTTCCTTTCCTTTCCTTTCCTCTCCTCTCCTCTCCTCTCCTCTCCTCTCCTCTCCTCTCCTCTGGTAACTACTGCCATCCCCACCCCAACCTTCCCTCATCTCCAACCAAGTTTTCCCCTCCTTTCCAAAACCTTCCCTTCTCAGTACAGTTATCTCTTTGTTTGTCATATCTCCACCTGGTTTCCTTCCTTCTTTACTGCTTTTGCTGGAAAGAGGGAAATGAAGGGGTCTCTGTATAAATATGGTCTGCATGCAGCAGAGAAAATGGGTGGTATATGCAGATAAGAATAAGTTAATTTTGTAAATGGGACAGCATGCTTCACAAGCAATTGATCTTAATTAGCACTTATTAACTTTTTTTGCTCCTAAACTCCATCCTTTTCTGGATGACATATATTGTTGTTTAGTCGTTAAGTCGTGTCCGGCTCTTCGTGACCCCATGAACCATATTGCGCCAGGCCTTCCTGTCCTTCACTGCCTCCCTGAGTTTGCTCAGTTTGCTCAGTTTCATGCTCATGGATGACATATATACACATATGTATATTGCACTATATGTATGTGCAATGGGGGTGGGGGTGGGGGTGGATGGATTTCAGGTGGAGCTGGCAATCATAGACCTCAAGGAGGGGAACTGGGCTGTCTCCTGTTTTATTTTTTTCGGTCTACTCTTCTTCTTCTTCTTCTTCTTCTTCTTCTTCTTCTTCTTCTTCTTCTTCTTCTTCTTCTTCTTATTATTATTATTATTATTATTATTATTATTATTATTATTATTTGTGTGGGGAGCATATCCTTTTAAATTCAGGATCATTCTCTTTTTGGGGGTAAACATGTTATGTGTTTGTGTGTGGGTGACACCTGATGCTACTGAAGTCACTTCCTAGATTGTGAAACTCAGTGAATGAAGCCAGAAAAATACCTGTTCCAAGCAACGTGTAATTTAATAAACTTTCCTAGTAAATGTTGAGTATAATTAGGCTGCAAAGAATGAATCCTATTAAACGTTAAATGCATTTTCCCCTAATTTGAAATTTAAACCTTTGCTTGTGGCTTGGGGTAATGGAAGATGCGATTGAACATAAAATATGCATAATTTTTAACTCCTTTAGGGGTGCTGTGATGGCATAAACTAATGAATAAATAATAACTTAGCAAATTCAGAGAAGTTGCATTTGTCCAATTTTGCCTGTGTGCAGAAAGCTTTTGCTATGAAAAGCTGGGGGGGGGGTGCTCTATACACATATGTATATAAATTTATAGTACTCAAATTTATCATTTAGGTTCTGTCCACATGAAAGTAGCTGATCATTTCCCCCCTATGCTAGATTATTTGGCCTATAGGATTAATCTACCTCTATCAATAGTCCCCTAAAACCCAGTGCCTGCCCTTTCTAACTGATCAATAGCACCAGAAATCAAGGCATCAGGCTTTCTTGACAGCAGCTGGAAACTGAAGAATTCTTGAACAGAAATTCTGCTTTTAACAGTCCTCCAAGGCTACAATGTACTGTAATAAGACTCATTGTAGTTCCATGTATACTATGTATATATACACATACATAAATGAGGACATTGGGATGTCATTCGGACTGAAGAAGTGGGGCCAGGTGGTAGTAAAGAGATGGAAGGCAGTTAAGAGTTATGAGGTGGAACTACCAACAGGCCACATAGCAGACATATAGACCAGCTACAAGTACCTCAATATCCCACAGTCACATGGGAACCACGATGAAGAGGCAAGAAAGACAGCAACACCAAGTACCACCAGAGATAAAACAGGTCCTGAAGAGCCAGCCCAATGGGAAAAACAAGATCCACACCATCAACACGTAAGCTCTGCCATTCATCAGATATCCTGCTGGTATAGTGAGCTGGCCCAAGAAGGACATGGAGGCTGCTGATG
The DNA here is from genome assembly GCF_059951505.1 of Python bivittatus. Taxonomy (NCBI): domain Eukaryota; kingdom Metazoa; phylum Chordata; class Lepidosauria; order Squamata; family Pythonidae; genus Python; species Python bivittatus. The sequence continues at coordinate 30,346,784 of NW_028277125.1, read as the reverse complement.
TGAAGACCTAGAAGCTCCTCACAATGTAAGGAGTTTCCACCCCACGTCCAATATCCAGAGACTGTACACTAGCTGGAAAGGGGGCAGGCAGGGTCTGGTGAGTGTCAAAGCCACTGTTCTAGATGAAACCCGGAGCATCCAGGGGTATATCAGTAAGATGGTACCCAAAGATGAACTGCTGAGGGAATGCCTGAGGCAGCAGCAGACATGGGAGGAAGTAGAGGAAGTGCCATGGCAACACAAGACCCTGCATGGGCAAGGTGGCTGACATCAGGAAATCCTACCAGTGGCTGGAAAGGGCTGGACTAAAAGACAGCACTGAGACACTGTTCATAGCAGCACAAGAACAGGCACTAAGCACCAGATCCATAGAAGCAGGGGTCTACCACACTAGACAGGATCCAAGGTGCAGGTTGTGCAAAGAGGCTCAGAGTCAGTCCAACACATAGTGGCAGGGTGTAAGATGCAGGTAGCAACAGCATACACTGAATGGCACAACCAAGTAGCTGGCATTCTGTACAAGAACATCTGCACAGTGTAAGGGCTAGACCCTTCCAAGTCCAGATGGGAGATTCCATAGAAGGTCATGGAGAATAACAGGGCTAAGATCTTGTGAGTCTTCCAGATCCAGACAGATAGGCAGGTACTGGCCAATCAACCAAACATTGTGGTAGTAGACAAGGACCAGAAGACAGCGGTGGTAATTGATGTAGTGGTGCCAAGTGACAGCAACATCAGGAAGGAGTATGAGAAGCTGCAGAAGTACCAGGACCTGAAGGAAGAACTAGAGAGAATGTGGAAAGTAAAGGCCAATGTGGTCCCAGTGGTGGTAGAAGCACTCAGGGCTGTGACTCCTAAGCTGGGAGACTGGCTCCAACAGATCCCAGGAACAACATCAGAGCTCTCTGTCTGGAAGAGTGCAGTGCTAGGAACAGCTAAGATACTGTGCAGAACCCTCAAACTCCCAGGCCTCTGGCAGAGGACCTGTGATTGAGGAAGACACGTACCACCCATAGGGGATGGGTGGGAGGATTTTTTTTTTTATAGACACATACATACACATTAATAAGTTACCTAAGGCAGAGTTATGTATCTTAATATCAGGGCCTGTTTGTGTGGTTTCTGGAGCCCCTGTCAGTAAAATGGCACCAAATCAATGGCACAGTTTGAGGCAGGAATTGCATTAAATATGTACCAAATTAACCATTTTTAAAGCAAAGGAAAACAGCAATAGCCCCCACCCTTCCTTTTACACTATTGCTCCAGTTGCTGTGGCCCTCATCCTCTCCGAAATGTTGCATGTAATCCCAGGCCACCAGAAAATTGTCTCCCCAATGCAAAGAAGCCTATAGGAGCTGAGTATGGCTGTGCAGTGATCCATATTCAAAGGACAGTGTGGGTGCAAATGTACCATCTATTAGAAAACCCTTAAACCAGCCACATGATCCTGAGAGAAGGCACAACGGTTTTAAGGTGTTCCTGTCAAGTGCCACATATGCATCCCCAATGCTATTAATCTGTTTGGTCCTTTATGCTTAGATCTCAGCACAGCCCTAGAGCTCAGCTCATAGCTTATAGGATGCATAAATCTGAACAGCACCCAAGGGAAACAGACAACTCCAACTTTGCCCTGGTTTGTCATTTGGTTTCTGAACCTCAGATACAGTAACCATTTATAGCCTTCCCATCTAGGACTGTAAGGAGCTATGATTTAGCTCTACTAATTACACATTCTCATCTATAGTATGTGCCAACTACTTCTTTTGTGTGTGGTTGGCCCTAGTTAGCTTCCTCCAGCATGGTGCCCTTCATATATATTATACAACTCTGAGAATTCCCACTAGCATGGCAAATCAATGGGAATTTAGGGAACTGCAGTCTGAAAGAATTGGAATGCACCAGGTTTATGATGTCTGCTTTGGACACTATACTAGCTTAGAAAGTAATATATTATGGGCTTTGCATATAAAAAGCCACAGGTTTTTGGCATTTTTTGCATATAAAAACCCACAGGACTTGGCATTTTCAGATAAAATGGAAAGACACTGATGGCCTAAGCAAGCACTATTTTACTTATCAATGTATTTATTAGGTTTAAATGCTAGTGTTTCTCTAGAAACCCACATGGGCTTACATGGAGAATCCAATAGAAGAGAATATATGTAGCTCAGGGTTGAACTGTGGAGTCCTTGGTGAGTTTGGTTGTTTGCTTGCAGACATTTCATTACCTGACTACGTAACATCATCAGTGCTAGTGAGTGTGGGGTTTGCTCCCTGTTTATATACAGTAGCTTGCCCCGCCAGTGTCAGTTAGGGTGTGGTTTTCTCCTTGGTAGTTCCTTAATTAGGGTATTGTTTTCTGCTTGTCTGATGTTAATCCCTGCTTATCTGGATGTAGGCTGCTGGAGAGGATGTGTTTTGTTCTTTTGTTTCCTTCTTAGCCTTTTTATTGTCTCTTTTGAATGGTGTGTAAAATGTGGTTTATCTCTATGTGTCTATTGATGGCTGATTTGTCTGAATGCCAAGTTTCCAGGAATTCCCAGCCTTTTTTGGATTTAGCTTGATGTTCACAGTTTCCCAGTTGAAACTATGGTTGAGTCTGGCCATGTGTTATGAGATTAGGGAGTTGGGAAAATTTGGTTCCAGTCAAGATCCCATATCTTCTTTATCTATCTATCTATCTATCTATCTATCTATCTATCTATCTATCTATCTATCTATCTATCTATCTATCTATCTATCTATCAAATTTGTCACTGCCCATCTTGTGAAATGACATGCTACCATCATCAGAGAAAAAACTCTCCCATTGATGCCAGTAGAAAATAAATTCCAAAAATCATTATAATCCACATAAGGTTAATCAGTTACATTACAATCTTTTCTTGTAAAGGAGCAAGCTGTTGATTAACTTACTTGCAAAACACTCTGTGGCTTCAATGAAAAAGATAATAATGATGAAAATGATTTTATTCCTAGTGTGTAAGTAATGCTGTCTAGGACTCAACTAGCAATGCAAAAGTTGGTAAGAAAAGTATGCTGAAAAACCAATAGTGTTTCCAAATTAAACCAGACTTAGATGTTTTTGGTTACATTTTCCTCAGTAATGGAGAAACTATAATTTACAATTCCATTTGGTCTTAAAAAATAAAATGTGAAAGTTATTCGGCAAGGCACATCTTTTTAATAGCAACCTCTCTCTCCCACCTCCACAATTTATTTGTGAATAAATGGCAGGACTATTATCACCAGCATGAAGATTAGATGCATCCATCTTTCATCTGGTCATACAGCTCAAGATGATATAAGATACAGGCTGATTTTGCTGTCAAGCAAGTACTTTACTCAACCATGTATGTTGCTGAAGTAAAAGATGAAACAATGCTTTACTGTATAATGACATTAAGCAAGTTCATGCTGTCACAGTACAAATGGGAAAGGAAACTGGAGCTGTGTTGCTGCTCTATATCTGTGTTATCAGTTATCACAAAGGATTTAACATATATATCCTATAAATTGTAGTAAGAGATGAAAGTGTATATTGTATTATATGCTATATTTAAATATATGAGGCCACAGTACCTTGTTCTTTCTATTTGGAGACATTCTGAAAAAGGTAAAACAGGCAAGGGAAAAAAAAAGGACCACAACAGAATGGAAACAAGAGTTAGATCCCGTGCTGTAGGAGAAGAATGATCTAGGACTCTGTGTTTCAGTCTTCTACTTTAGAACTGAGATGTTTGAATAAATTACTCTAAATCACAACCGCTAGAGTTAAAACTGTACATATGCAGTAACTTAAAATGCTGGTGATACAGTAGCACTGAGATGTGAAGAACAAGTATGAATGAGAAGAACAAGGAGCTTTTACCAGCAGAGAGATATGAAATCATCTGCCTAGTTTTGATTTGCATGTCTTCTGAATTATGCTGTCTGGTCCATTCTTTCACTTCCCCATTTTCATTTCAGCTGGTAGAAGATGCACAGCTCCTTAGAAAAAACATGATTTCAAGTATATCACCAGAAGTTTGAAAACATCTTGGAGCAATGGTAGCAGCAAAAGTAGTGATTACAATTAAGCACCCACTGCAAGCCCAGATGCTTGAGCCAACAGGGTCTTTCCCCAGTAAATAGTGGAATACTGCAATAAATACCAGTAACTAAAAAAAAAAAAACCTCACACAATTTTCTACACATAAACAAATATTTTAATATAGCCGCATCTGAAATGTTATCCACATTTTAGTCATGTCAAGTATTAACTAAAATTTTTGTAAAAATGACGTATTTTACACATCTTTTATTTACAACTTTAATATACTTAAATGTTATAAAACACTCACTTTTGACTTTTAAAATATATGTATACTAGGACCTGTAGTACATTATATTATTATTTTCAGCAAACGTAAGGTTTGCTGTGAAACTAAATGTTCCATGGATATTTCATTTCATTCTGTTTACTAAAGATTGGCCCGTAATATAGAAAATCATAGGAAATGTGCAAATATCAGGAAAGGGAATAACATAAAAAAAATTGAATTGACTATTTTTTTTTAATTGACACATAAAACGATCAATAAATAAAAAATAATAATGTAATGCGTTCATGGTATCCTCCATTATCTGCCTATATTGTTATGCAAAATAATGCCAAAGTTCTCCAGTTCATAATCATAGACAGTTATGAGATATCCACATTTGATGACAGGAGTGATCCAGGTGGGGCAGTGATTGTTCTACTGATTGCATGGGAATAGGGTTGTTCCACTCCTTGATGCTTTGCAGAATCCTCCTTGTAAGTGATCTTTAAAACAGATACATGCATAAAGAAATAAATAACCCTGATTAAATATATAAACGTGGAAAATTATTAAGCTCATTCGAAACAATACTTTTAGGAACCATCCTGGTCAGCTGTTTTTATCTATCCGGTTAAGGTTTTTAACAGCTGCCATATGAAAGGAAGCTCGTTTTGTTTTGTGTTTTGATACGTTCCCCCAATTTTAAAAGATAAAGACTTCCCTCTTTAGTGTCTGACTTCATAACATTTCTGTGAGATTACACTTTGGCAGTTTTATGAAGTAAACATATAAATGAATGTAGCCCTGCATGGCTATGAACATGATAAATAAACAGTGTATTTCCCTGTATCTACTTGCTGCATTTACCATTTAGTTGCAAATGGAAGCCAACTGAGGCCATAATAAGTGATTACACACCTACACCATACATTAATCAAGCAGCTCTTTCTGATGTCTAAACATAAAACATGAATGTATGTTTAAACAATATCCCCTTCATCAGTACTGGAGATATATCATGCACATCTGCTGACAAGGCCCAGGGGAAAAGTCTACTCCAGGCATGCAACCCACTGCAAGTGTTGAAGAATAAACATCATGCCTAAATAGGAGTCTTATGAAACTTAAATGTGTCTATTAAAAATGAACATTGGAAATGGACCGTGGCTATTAGCCCATGAAGTCCTAGACAAGAATGCCTGGCATATCATTACATTTCTTTCTGACCCTCTATTATATTTCATGCTTCCTAAAAGAATGACTAATGCCCATTTTTCTGGTTAGCATCACCAGAGGACATGTATCCTTATTACATGTTAAGAGACCACTCAGTGAGAATATGTGACAGTAAAGGAACAGAGAGCAGAAAGAAAACCAAACATACCACTTTTGGCTATAGTATTGAGGGAAATGTTAGACAGTGAAGCAGAGAAGTTGTATAAGCACTGACCATGACAGAGCTGCCAGAAAAAGAGAGAGAAAGATGTTGATGAAAATGCCACAGTCAGTGGACACAGAAACACGATAGCAATGAAAAACGCATGGGACTTCAATGCCTGTACAATAAAATACCATTAAGGACAAGTTGACACATTCTATGTTGATGTGGTAAAAGCACAACAAGAAAGTTGCAAGGCTCTGGGGGTGACGTTGGCCTGCTGGGATTCTTCTTGAGAGTGTTGACTAGTGGAGATAAATGAAACAGTAACATTGTTTTCATGGTTTATATAGAATGGAGAGGTGTGACACATGATTTAGTGTAATCATGTCCCCCCTTCCAAAAGAAAGGAACTGTGAAATTATTCATAGGATTGATAAGGAAAACAGTAAGACCCTAAATGACTAACTCATGTAGGAACTAGGATATAAGCCTGAAGGTAGTATTCCTTCAGGCTGAGTCCTCTTCCTGGTATGGGATCTTCTACCCAAGAAGAATTTTTATCTTGGATATATAATGGGATTTCTTGATGGTGAGATCTCAGTTGTTTTCCCAGGTTAAGGCCCATTCTACAATCCACTTGCTTTTGGCATACTGTAAAGAATCAAGGAAGCTCCCTTCACTTTGCTCTTGAGATTGACTTGAACTTGTTACCTCTCTCTGTGTGAGTGTGGGGTATCATATACAGCCTTTAATTGAAGAAATTGGAAGTTCAGCTGTGAGTACTGTTTTCAGTTTTTTTGTACACTATGACTTATTCTTCCTTCTAGATATAATAACAGACCAGCATCCAATTTCGATCTTATCCTGCATACATAGATTCCAATGTATTCTGCTTCTACTTTTCATATATAGACAAAGATCAAAGCTGCATTCAATAACACATCAAATCCCTATATGTCAGCATAGTATTGTTAAGCACTTCATGAAATAATTGCTAATAGTTGGCCTAAAAAGAGTCACTGTATGCTTTTCTCCATAATATGAGCTTAAAAATCCCAAACAGGCAAAATGTTAGGGTTGTCAGAATTTGCTTTAATGCTGGATGGGGAAGGAAGGGAGGGAGGGAGGAAGGAAGGAAGGAAGGAAGGAAGGAAGGAAGGAAGGAAGGAAGGAAGGAAGGAAGGAAGGAAGGAAGGAAGGAAGGAAGGAAGGAAGGAAGGAAAATTAACCCCTGTAGATAATTAGAATTAGTCAACATGATAGAAGTTTTTTTTTTCTCTGTTGCTCTTAAATGATACTAGTGAGAGTTGGAGGGTAATAAAGATGGTTTAGCAGATGAAGGAAGGTGGAAGAGATAGGAGTGTTCAAAATGAGAATATCCCTTTGACAAAGAAAAAAACTTTAGAAATTAGGAACCTTGGTGGATTTTCTAATTTCCCTAGGTGGCTTCCCAATTAGGCTTTAGGCATACTCATGTGAAGCCCTAATGTCTTTAGAGTTGAAAACAAAATATTGAAATAGAATGGCTGACCTGTTCGTTCATAATTTCTGAGAGCTCATTGAGCATATTCTTGTAATGAGATTTCATTTCTTCTTGATATTCCAGCTGATCCTCCTTAATAAGGCGTTCATTAACTTCAAGAGCTTGTCCACATGTTTCTGCAAACTGTCTGCATAGCACAAAAGAGCTCATATTTTTAATGTCAAAATGTGTTATTGTTTAAAATGCAAAGCAGCACTTTGGTCTCATTATGGATTAAAATGGTGAAGTCATAGTGGAGACAGAAAGATAGATAGTCTAAACTTTTTCAAGAATTCTGTAGTTGCCACCTGATGTTTTGCTGGACCAAATAATGCCAGTTTAACCTTGAATTTGCTTGTATTATCTCTATCTATCTATCTATCTATCTATCTATCTATCTATCTATCTATCTATCTATCTATCTATCTATCTATCGTAAAACTTACCTGAAGATTTCTTTCAGGAGTTTAACCTGGTTATCTGGGTATTTCTTAGCATTGGTTTCTTCAAGAAATGCTCGAGCATAAGCCATTGGTCCTGCATTTACCTGTGAGTCAAAGCATGCTATGTTATACTGAGAGTCAGTGCTGCCAAACGCTGTACGTTCTTCTGGCAGTGCCAGAGGTCCTGATCTTGTTCACCTGTTGCTGACACATTATGGAAAGGACACACTCTCAGAGCAGAGGTGCAAAAAGGGTGGTTTGCTAGCACACCTTTAGCGGTTACCAGAATCTTTGCAAGAGTTGGTGGTCAAAAGGTTTGGGGACAATATTAAGGCACCCATTTCATCCCTTAAAGCAACTCAAACAAATCTCCTAAACTGGAGTGCAGGCCTCAACATGCTGTTAAAACAAAACAAAACAAAACAACAACAAAACAAAACAAAACAAAACAACAACAAAAAAACAATATGGCCTTCAAACTGTTGGAAGTAGCTAAAGAACAGCCAACTTAGGTTCATTGCATCAAATGAAATTGCTATCAAATTAAAAGCACAATGGATAAAGTTAAATATGAAAAGTGGAGTGGAGTGATATGATAACAATGCAGTATATTAAACTGCACCCATCAAACTGAAATTAAATTGAAGTTGAGTCAGATAACTCATAAAAACTCTATAATTAGTAACAAAGCTGTTGGCTGTTCTTCTGTCTCTCACACAATTTTATCAATATTTCTCTTCATTTTTTCACCAAGATGCAGCTTAACTACCTTTCCTTCTGCTCCATTGCTTTCAGACTCATCAGAAGAAGTGATATCAAAAAGGAAGCCCCTTTTTTTTAATACTGACCCTCGTATGATGATGTACAACCTGCAGCAGGCATTAAAGAATTATTCTCCATGGAAAGAGATGCAGTGGAAGTAGGTGAATCCTAAGGCATGTGCAGCAATCTTTTGGGGAGAGGGAGAATGATGCTCTTATCAGCACCACCCTACACATTTTTCTTCTGAAGCCTAGCAAGAGGGTATTAGGAACTGGGAACTAAATCTCAGGTTTAATGGGTATTGTGTTTTTTTTTTTTAATATTCAGATTAATTAATTGTTTTTATAATGCTGTAGTGCTTTGAACTTTCAGCAGTTCAGTTGTAACAACAGAACAAGAGAAAGATTCTCTTTCCCATTATATAATCCTAAATGTCAAACCTTTTAAACTTGGGAAAAGGGCTGAATTCTATTTACCTTGACGCTGACACTTCCTTGTAGTTTCAGCTGGAGTCGAATCATATCTACCTCTTCCATTGTACAAAGCTGTTTGAGTTCTGAAATTTTTTTAGACATCTCATCAATGGCTACTTCTATGGGGTTCAATTCTGTGCTCGTCTGGTTTATAACTTGTATTCTTTTCTTCACATATGGAAATAAATGGCTGGCTGCAATCAAAAACAAGATAAATATATCTAAGGAAGGTTTATTTAATGTAATATCATATATTCATAATTGAAACGAAGCCATAATACATACAGTAAGTCAATAAAAAGTTGTATTCTCTCATTTTTTGTACATACATATAATTTCTAAAAGATTCTATAAAAGGACTACTTGCTTATATTTATCAAATTCTAAAATAGGTATAAGAATGATATTCTTGTAATAAAATCTGAAACTTTATTATTCATTCATCCTCCACTGCATTAGGAAGCAAACACAGAATGTGACTAACTAGCAAAAAGCCACTATTGGCACTGCTGTATTTTCCCCCATATTCTGGTATTTTAAATAAATGTCCCCATCATATGAATATCTTCCGATTCTATGAATCTGCACTAGAGTTTTGTTCAATTTTTGAACAAAAAAGGCAGATCATGAGTGACAGGTGCCATCATAGGGCCTTTTCAATTACGTGCCCCAAATATGACAGCCCTCTCCAAGAAACATGCATTTAGATCCTCAGTTGCCCGGTTTTAGGCTATAATTTAAAATAGATTTCTTTTTCATTTGGCATTTCTAATATATTGCCCTTTTGTTTTTAATAAGATTTTGCTTGTCTTTTTTAATTTGTGTATTCTATTCTACATGTTACCTCAAGTGTATCTGAGGTAGAAAACAGGGCATATATTGGATGAATCAGATATAAATAAGTAATAAGAAAAGTCTTGCTTCAATATTAATATTAATAGCTTGTCAATATTATAAATTAATATTATTGGATCAAGAAAAATGCTAAATAAAAACAGTTCTAAATATATCTGTTCTAAATTAATATATTTTGGAGCATATCCACTGGCAATTCAATGACAAACCTTAGGTTATTTAGCAATGTATTAAACATTTGTGCCCCCCCCACCTTTTTTTTGGTCCCTTCAAGTCAGTGTTAACTCCTACCAACTGCCTCAACTAGTCCCTGCAATTTTCTTGGCAAGATTTTTGAAATAAATTTGTTATTGCCCCCTAGCTAAGGCTGAGAGAGAGGGACTGGCCCAAGGTCACTGAACTGGCTTTGTGCTTAAGGCACGGCTAGAACTCATGGTCTTCCAGTTTCTAGTGTGGTGCCTTAACCACTACACCAAACTCTCTCTCTCTCATTCTCTTTGTGGCCCTTAGCACTTTGAAATAATGACAATTTGGGTCTTTTTTTTTTTTTTGGTCATCCAATGGTCTCCTGTGGACTTTCAGAAGATTCAGAGGCCAAGTGGCCCACCATCCTTGAGAAATTGCCCAGCCCTGCTCTGAAGAAAAGTGTAGTATCCATACTTGTCAGAATGGTCCGTCTCTTGCATTGCTCTTCCACGCCCCCGTGCTTCTTTCCTGACAGGGTGAATGGTGTTTCAAACACAAAGTGGTTGATATTGTGATGCATTTCAAAGTCAGTCTTACGTTCTTCAGCTTCTTTCTCTTCAAAGAAGGGTGTGACATATGTCACTTGGATATATGCATATTTAGGATCTAGGTCTTTGGGATTAACCTATATAAACAAAGAATGCATCAGTTAAAGTCAGCAAAAGGACAAAAGGGGGAAAAAAAACTAGAAACAGCATATCTCAGGAAGGCTGTTCTTTTAGACATTTTCAAAAAGAATATATTGATAGATTTCTTTGCTTTTGACAGGATGGTCATGTATATTGTATTCAGATTTTTTTTAGCATAAAAGGGGGAAAATTCTTTTCCTAGCTGAACAGAACAGGTTTCTAAGAAAGCCTTTGTTACTGGCAGTTCCATAATGAATCTGAGAAATTTGACAGCCCCCCCCCAAAAGGCATGCATACCAGGACCCTCCAGTTTTTAGTCAATTAATAGCAGTGTAATTATTATACATAATTTTACATACTACAGCATGGAAGGAATGTTTATATTACCATCAAGAGCATTATTATAACTCTTCTGAACAGAGACATAAATAAACATAATTATTAGGCAAAAACAGAGATTATTCTTGGCCAGATCCATATTCCTCTCCAATTTTTTACCACATCAGCTCCAAGTTATTCATGCTTTGAGCTTGACTGAACACATGCAGTGAGCATGGCTCATTGGGAAAAAAAAGGTTTATTTTAATTGGGTCTGCACACAAAACTTTCTAATAGCAGGAATGCCGGACTTGAGGACATTTGCATCCCTACCTTATTGGAATCTTGGATGATCTTCACATTGTCTGCTCCAAACTTGTCTGCATAAAGTTTCATCAGTCGCTGAGAGATCTCAGATAGGCCTGTTAATTTGGGCTCTTTGTAAATATATTCCTTACCCTCTTCCTCTTCAAAAAAGCCCTGATTAAAACACAAATCATAACAATTACAATAAACTGAGTATGATAAAACATTTCAAGAATATACTGTGGATGAAAAATGTAAAGTATCTGACTGCTTTGATATATAAAAAGAAATTAATTTCTTTGAATACTGCAGCTTATGCATGATGAGGAAATGGAATGCACTACAAACCGAACTTCTATATTAGCACAGGATGAATGTCATTTTACTAATAGGGAAAAAAAGCCTGTGTGAAATATGACTGAAAACATCCTTGGAGTTGGTATATTATGTACACCCCTATTTTGCAGCAAGTATGCCACCATGTGGGACAGTTCAGTAAAGGTAATGGAACATTATTGGAACTAAATATTGGCTTCTTGCTTCTTTCTTTCTACAAAACACAACTGCAGTCAAAACTGCAATTGTTTGTGTATGGGGAAGGGGAACAACACTGCAATTAAAATAATATATTAGCTTTTGAAGCCAAGTATTCATTCTTAGTTGATTCAGGAGAACTAAATTGAATTTATATTTATTAGGCAGAAAGCTATGTTTTTTACTGGAGAGGGCAACTACAATTCTGAACAAAATACCCAAAATTGGTCTGTTAGTCAGCTATACCCTTAGGGAGTATGAATTCCTTCTAAAATACGGCTTTTGATATAGTGCCTTTTTAAAATAACAAGCTGCATGGTTGGTTCCAATCTATGGATACATCACTCATTGTAATTAATGGCAGCTAGAAAATAGGAACCATTGATGCAATCCAATGGTTTATGGAGCTTTGTTGCATATGTAGAGATTGGCTATGATTCATATACATGCTTTCATATTCATATCAACATGGATGTCATTCTGGGCTTATATAATAATGCTATCAAAGAACCCCTGGAGAATCTCAAAACTTGACTTAGCAAGGGGAAATATTTCTGAGAAAGAGGAAACTGTAGAATTCTTACTCCCTACATGTAGCTTCTTAGATTTGGGAACTGACAATTAGATTAGCATAAATAATTTTCATATTTAGCTATCTACATGGGGTATTATTTAACCTGTTTTAGTCTGGTTCAGGAAAATCAGTTGTCACTGCTGCTGTTGTTACTATTATAATTATTAAAATCCAGAAAGTGGTGTTTTTCTTCATTTTGCATGACTTGGTCTAGAACTCTGGGATGCTGGCCTTGGGGCTTCTTTCCATGGGGAATTGTGATGCATATTCAGTGGTGGGGCTTCTGCAGGAAGGGTCATTAACTGAAAAGGAGCCCAGTGCCAGCCCACTGAGCTCTCTGCTCCCATACCACCTCTCTTGGAGACATTCCAGGCTGCATGGGAAGAGACTGATGGTGTGTGGTGGTGTTTTTCTGCTGTTCCATGGGAAGAGTGAGTGCCTGCCACAGTAGCATCTTTGAGCTTCTCTCACAGAACACTTTATCCAGTTTCTGCATTCAAAGGGCCCAGAGTATGCTGCAAAAGTCTGACCCAACCACCAAGGCAGCTATAATTAATGATAGGAGGAGACAAGGACATGGGATAGGGTAGGAAATGAGCAGCTGAGCTGAATGTCTCACTTAGTCATGATAAATTATCATCAGAACTGGTTGTCCTTAATTTAGAAAACAATTCTGGCTGTCAATTTCTTTAGCTCAACTAGAAAGACTCATTTATTCACAAGTGATAAACAACAGAAGTCCTATGTATTAGTCACTTTCCATTTGTATCTTTGTAAACCCCCCCCCTTTTTTTTTTTGGTGTCTTTGAGTCAGTCTTGACTCCTGGCAACTGCCTGGACACGTTCCTGCAATTTTCTTGGCAAGATTTCAGAAGTGGTTTGCCACTGCCTCCTTCCTAGGGCTGAGAGAGAACGACTGGCCCAAAGTCACCCAGCTGGGTTTGTGCCTAAGGCAGGACTAGAACTCATAGCCTCCCAGTTTCTAGCTTGATGCCTTAACCACTAAACCAAACTGGCTCATTGTAAATCTTATCAAACTGTTTTTAGATACATAGTAATAACCTTAACTTTTATTCCCCTGACAAGCAGCAGTGCAAACACTTCACTTGAATAAAGCCCAAACTACAAGAGGGAACAAAACATTCAGAACATATCTATCCCCAAGTCCTGTTGGAAAAGCCAGAGTTCAGTAGTATTCCTAAAAGGCTTGAGGCCACAAGGATCATAGAAGAGGAGCTGCAAGGCCTCTGAAGTCCCTGGAAGGAACTCTTTCTACCTGATCTTACTGGGTGGGCAGAACCTGCTGAGAGAAGGTGCTATAAAATATATCCAGATCCTAAGCCATGAAGGGCTTTACAGATGACAACCAGGAGATTGTATCACATCCAGAAGCAGACTAGTAATCAGTGCAGCTCTTGCAGCAAAGATGTTACATAGGCAAATCAAGATGTATCATAACTGGTTGAGCTGCTGCTTTCTAGACCAGCGATAGCTTTTCAAAAGCAGCCACATGTACAGCTCCTTGCAATAGTGCATACCAGAGGTGGCCAAGGGATACTATGAGTAGGACCTTCCATTCCAGGTAAGGTCACTGCTTGGGCAGAAGACAGAGTTGTGCAAAGACCCTCCTTGCCATAATTGCCATCTGCTATTTGAGCAGGAGCTGTGAGCAGTCACGGACTACAAACTGGTTTGGAATTGGGGAATGGAATCCTGTCCAAAACTGAAGACAGAATATCCTTGTAACTGGATGGGTTTCTAACCCACAGCCACTCCATCTTTTTGGGATTGAGCTTGAGCATGTTCCTTCCTAATAGCCTCTAGTTACCAGGAGAGGCTCCAAAGTCAACATGTGAAGCTGGGTATTATCAGCCTACTGACAAAACCTGACCCTGTGCCACTGGATGATTTCACCTAGAGACCTCATGTAGATGTTCAACAGGAATAGGGAGAATATTAAGTCTCGTGGTACTCCACAACTGAGGGCCTTGAGGCTTGACCTTTTCCCACTTCCCATCAACTAAAATTTCTGAAAGGAAAATCATTGCCAAATAGTGCTTCCTACCCACAATCCTAAGAGGTGATCCAGGACCACATGCCAGTCAATGATATAGAAGGCAATTAAGAGATCTAGCAACACTAGAAGAATCACATTCCCCCTCTCCTGATCTTGCCACAAATTATCCACACGTATGACCATTATAATCTTGGTCCTGTATACAGGCCAAAAGCTATCCTGAAGCGTCCACACAATCCATTTCCTCCATGGCTCTATGCAGTTGTCTTTTCAGCAGCCTTCCTTCGAAAGAGGAGATTGGAGGTCTCAATATCATCCAATATTGGTGGGATGAATTATAGTTTCTTTAGGTGGGAGCATTCCACTGCCTCCTTCAAGGCAGATGGCACTATCCCTTCACCCAAGGATGCATTGACCATTGCCCTGACACAACCCCCTGTTCCCTCTCTGGAAGATCTCACCAACCCAGGAAGGGCAGGGTTCCAGTGAAGGCCAAGCTGGCGTGACATAGAACCCTGTTCACTTCATTAGGTGTCACTTGCTCAAACTCCACCTAGATAACATTGCAAAATGTGTCCCCTGTCATCTGTACAAGTCAATCTGAGCACAAACAATACTGGTTTTATTTGTTCTACATTGGTCATTCTGGTTGTTTTTAGCTTATTTGAAGATGTTGATTAGTTCCTAGATTTACAATACAATATTATACATTCTATTCAGAAATAAGTTGCATCTAAAGTCCCTCTCTGTATTCTGTTACCAAGTGACACATGGAAGGAAACTACAAGGAACATCTTATAGGAATTTATTTTCTGAAATCTCTTGCCAAAGGATGCTTACTAGGTCCATACTTAATGATCTTCCTTAGCACTATCCTAACTGGGCTGCAAAAATTCAGATGATTATTAGCTATAGATTTTTTTTCTCTCTCTCTCTGCTTCCATACAGTGTTTATCTGGATTTTGGAGCCCCGATCTGGAAAAACTGTCTTCCATTACAACCTACTTTAAATGTCTGTAGGATTGCAAAGCAGTATGGCCATTGGTCATGGGCGACTTCTGATCTTTCTTACTATGAGAGTTTTTATTCTGGTTATTAAATAATAACTTAATTATCAAGTGATACACTTGATAAATATTTACCAACTAATTATTAGCTGATGTTTATCAATTAATTATCAGTGTTTATTATCTTTATTATCTTTGTTGTTTTTGTTATTTTTTAACTGCTCTTCAAGAAAGATTTTATTCAAATAATTAAATAACTAACTACAGGTAGATTCTTAGGATATTCTGGTAGTTGGAAGATCATTTTCACTCATTCTTCCTTTACTCTATACTCCTCTCAAAATGAAAACAGAAAACTGAGGAAAGTCCTGAAATAACATGGTGAAGTGGTGTGGGAAAACTAGTGAAGATTGATTCCCCTTACCTTCTGCAGTTGGAGCCTCCTTAGAAATTTGCAAAAAATTTCTCTAGATCCATGTCAATATATGCAATATTAGGAGATGGAATAAATATGAGAGTTTCATGGAAATGGAGGGGGAGAATAAAATGCTTCCATTTTTGCCAACATGGTCCCTATTTGACTTTAAAAAATCAGATCATTAACTCTATATTGTTTTATGTCAAAGCCAGTTTAAAATTGCCCTAGATGTTCATCTATTAATGAATATCCCAGCAAAGGGATGCTACATAACTACTGAATTCTTCCTATGTTTTAGAGAATCCTTCAGTTTACCAGGAAGAATCTTGATGCTTATAGAAATTGTATTTGTTTTCATAATTCTTATCATCGAGCAATTCACGTTTTCTATCTCTACTGACAACCAGACATTTTGAGGTAGCCTTTAAGAAACCAGGAGCTTCATGAAACTGTACAGTGTTCATAGCATTCTTAGGCTTACATAATTGTATTAATTTTGCTTAATTTAATGAAGTCCTGGGTCTGTCCTTTATTCATGGAATTTAACAGTTTCTTTGAGAGTCCCTGTAATCCTCATTTACAATTTTGTATTTCAGCAGTATATTCATCAACCATGAAATTGCATTCTTCTATGCACTTTTCATTGAACTACTTTTCCTTGGAAAGGGTTAGTTTCATATAAACGAAAATGCTGCTCCTATGTGTCTAAATATTAAATAGGTCACATAATACCAGTTCTGCATCTTTATTTAAAAGATTTCACTATGAAATGTTATGAAAGACATTTGCTCCTGATTAAATTTAGTGAGTTATTATCAATCATATTCTTAAAGCTAGTGAAATGCCTGCAGATTGTTAAAAAGGTTTAGCTCCCTTGATTGTTTTTCAGCACAATGTGAAATTCCTTATACTTGGATTCAGTTACTTTAGGACAGAGGTCTCAGACTCAAATTGGCACAGGAAGATGCTGCACAAAAACTATTTTGTTAGTCTGAGTTGCACACATTAAGTAAAAAGTGAAGAAAATGAATAGTATCCTGGTATAATATTAAACATAAAATGAGTATGTAAAATCTTTACTAAAAAACAGAGTTAGTTGTGAAACAGCCATGTCACTGGCCATTTAGCTGGCAGTGCTTTTTTTTTTTTTTAAATTATTAACTGGAACCAATATTTGGTTTTATATATATTTTTTCAAGGTCATATCAAGGATGATATTATATAGGAAACACGCCCCACTATAAACTGTTCAAATCCTGTTTTTTTCTTTTTCTTTTCTCTCTTGGCTAAGCAAAAAGATCTTTCTTTCCTTTGATCTTTTTTCTCATTTGGTTCCTTTCTCTCTCCTTGCCTGGCAGAGTCCTTCCTTCCTTCCTTCCTTCCTTCCTTCCTTCCTTCCTTCCTTCCTTCCTTCCTTCCTTCCTTCCTTCCTTCCTTCCTTCCTTCCTTCCTTCCTTCCTTCCTTCCTTCCTTCTTGCTGTTTCTCCCATACATTGCCCAGCAGAGAGACTCACACTGTGGCAGTCAAAGCTGGTCCTCTTCCTTGGACACCTTCCTCCTTCCCTCCCTCAGGCAGGCCCAGACTCCTGGCCCACCTTCCCTGATCAAGCCTCTAGTCCTTGCTGTCCTTGCTGGGGAAGCCCAGTGCTGTCTCTGAAGTAGCACCTACCATGGAATGCAAGAGTGAGTGAGGCTTCCTGAAGAATGATGCTACCTGTAGGGCTGTTGCTTGGAAACCAGCTGGATCAGACTGAGGTGAGCCAGCAGGACACCTCTGCCTGGAATGCTTCAATGGTTCAGCTTGTGCATCTGTATGATGCTTAGCACCCTGATCTGAGTTGCTACAAAGTATTGCTGTGAGTGCAGAAAATCTATCGGTCTGTTTGTCTATCTATAGTATCTACTGTATTTATAAGGCCACCAATCTATCCAAAGGAACTCTGAGCAATGAACAAAAGTAGAAACCATCAACAATGATAAATCGCATTAAAAAAAACAAAACAGGTCTAGCCCCCCTCATTACAAACTGCAAAAAAATTTAAAAAAATGCCTTCTCAACCTACATGGCACAACCATCTGAAGGGCTTCATGTTGATGAAAGCTACATTATGACAAAGGTATGCATTTCTTGATCTCCCACTATGCGTCAAAGTAGTAAACCAAGGACAGAAGTATCCGGCATGCATAAAATGTTAAAATACTTTTACTGTGACTGAGAACAAATGTAATGTAGTACAGGGGTTCCTAAACTTTTTGCCATCACATTTCCCTTTAGTGTAATCTTAATGTACACACCTCCCCTAAAAATCCAAACAAGAAAATGAACACACATGAGCAATGAAAACAATACAATGAAACTTCAGGAAAGGTGGATTTATTGTAACAAAGTAACTAAAATGTTCTTCACACCTCCCCTGGACTCTGTCTGCACCTCCCCAGGGGAGGGACACCTCGCAGTTTGAGAAACCTTGCTAGATCTGCAAGGACATATGCAGCAAGGCTGTTTGCAGTGGGCATTTCAGATAAGAAGCACACAGCGGAACCTGCTTCCATTAGAAATGGGAACAGATTTAAGCCTCAAGTACATGGACACCACAGGAACAGAGACATCTTTATAATTCAAGGAAGCAGAACAAAAGCATTAATTTTGCTAGATGCAGCACAGTATATAAATGAGTGAAAGCAATGTTATTTCATCTCTCACAGTGGATATTAAGGAGTGCTATAAATTAAGGTTAACCAAGATCATACAGGTAGGATGATGAGTAAGAAGAATTAAACAAAACAGCATGCAAAAGAATAGACAACTTACCACAGCCTTGAATAAGTTCAAAAGAGGAAAAGAGCAAATTTCTGCATTAAAACCTAATTATCAGACAACATTATTCAGATCTGATTTTATACATTAAAAAAAAAAAAGAAGAAATATTTCCCTGGAAAGTTCTTCCTCAGAGAGCATGCCTGATGTCTGATGTAGGCAGAAGTCTGGAGTGGCGTACAACCACTCTACAATGCGCAATCAGAAGCCAGCTAGAAAGCAAAACTAGAATATCTATGCAAACTAATATCTAATAAAGAATGTGGATTTCAAATCACTGAGGAGAAAAAAACCTTTAATTATTTTGCAGCTTTATCAGGGGTAATTTCAGATACCACCATACATTTTATATTTGCACTGCCTTATCTCCGTTTCCCTATCATCTGTTTAATAACCAACAGAAACAAACTCTGAAAAGCTGTCAAAATGAAGTAGCTCCTTGTAGTCTCTGTTTTCTTAAGGGAATATGAACTTGTCTGTAAGCTGCCCAGAGTTATATATAATACATATATAACTCTGGGCATCCACCTACATAAAAAGGGTGGCTATATAAATCTTTTAAACAAATAAGTAAACAGTGTTATGGGATTTTAGTTGGCGTAACCACCTCTGTGTCTTACTACCAAACCTCTTGCAGTAGATCAGAAAATAGTAATCACAAATAGATGCTGTTACTGAAAATTGGGGGTGCTTCTTTGTTATAGTATAATCTTAGATCTTGATCTAGTGCATGCTTATTTAGACAGAGGTCCATTAACTTCAATGGGACATTCCCAAATCAGCAAGCAGAAGCTTCACCTAAATATGAGGAAACCTCTGAAGCTACATTGGGCAAAAAAGTATTTAGTCAGCCACCAATTGTGCAAGTTCTCCCACTTAAAAAGATGAGAGAGGCCTGTAATTTTCATCATAGGTATACCTTGACTAGGAGAGACAAAATGGGGGAAAAAATCCAGAAAATCACATTGTCTGATTTTTAAAGAATTTATTTGCAAATCATGGTGGAAAAAATGATATTGACCAAATACTTATTTTCCACCATGATTTGCAAATAAATTCTTTAAAAATCAGACAATGTGATTTTCTGGATTTTTTTCCCCATTTTGTCTCTCATAGTTGAGGTATACCTATGATGAAAATTACAGGCCTCTCTCATCTTTTTAAGTGGGAGAACTTGCATAATTGGTGGCTGACTAAATACTTTTTTGCCCCACTGTATCCTTATAGCCCATTACCACTGCTTATATTTTGCAAATATCTATTTTTTATATGACTCTAAATCCAAATTTTGCTCCATGTATTTTACTACATATTTCCTAGGTGTTCATTACGGAGAGCATACCAAGTCAACTAGTTCAATCCCTATGATATTCACTTCTAGAATGTGTTTTTACTGCATTTTCTTAAAAAGAGAATTATTTGGGAAAATGTATATTTTAGCTGAAAGTTCACCAACAGTGAGTCACTTACCTGGCCATAAAATGCCACACGGTAGTATCGTCCAAATAAGCGCTTTTCAGAATTCACAACTTCTGCCACTTTCAGATAAGATCTATGGATGTCATAGTACAATTCAGACAGCCTCTGAAGTAGTAAAATGAGAGAATATTTTAAAGTAAAAACCCTGATCCTCAAACCAACTCATATCAAGGAACTTGTTCTCAACAATGGTATTAGCTTTTGAGTCAACTGATTAATGCAAATGCAACATGCGTATGCCATCGCCTTAAGAGTATCATCTTCCATTTGTACTATCTTCCCATTTTTTCTCAATTATTCTTTTATCTTTTCTCTTACTGCAAAATACCCATTAAAGAGGGCAGAATGGAGTAAATGTAAAATGTTTTTATTGGTAGTGTTAAGTGTCCTCCATCTGGAAGCATCTGAGAGGCTTGTGTTCAAACGCATTTATCATTATAAGCAAGATGCATGAATCCTGTGTCAATTACAAATGGCAAATCAAATTTGCATTTTTCATCTATAGTATACTGTATGGAAGTGAGATCACATTTTCCTACTAGTCCTGTGTGTTCTAAAGAGAAAATCTGCATTTAAACATAAAATACTAACTGTACACTGTGTTTTATTTTAATATTAGAGTATCTGATATTCCTTTCTCATGCAACTACATATATTGAAATCCACCTTTTTGTAATGCACTCTCATATTTAAAAGGCTGCACATAAATAACACAACCAGCACTTTTTCTCTTGGTGGGCAAGTAGTTTAGTTGTAGAATTAACTTTCTGACATATAAATCTTCACTCTGTGCAGCACTACAAGAGGCCACCAGATTAACCAGTAACTAATCAGGGTGAAAATATTTTCACACCTTAACTGCAATCTGAAACAATTATACTAATTTAACTAAATAGCAAGAGTTCTGTTTAAGAATATATAGCACATAGTCCAGTAACCACAGAAACAGTTTTCATGCCTTCTATCCATAGGCTATGTATTTATAAAAACCAGCTAATATAGAAAAGTGAACATAGTTGCAAAAGTCCATAAAGCAGTGACATTCTATATTATTTTTCCCAGTGTGATTTTCCCCTAATTTTTAGCTGGTCTTACCTTGAAATCTCTTTGTTTCTCAAATACTGCAATAACTGGCTTGTTAACTTCAGCAATGAGTTCGTATCTTTCACATTTCCAGAGAAAGTCAACACACAGTTCCAGCTGTTTCACAAGGATGTCCTGCAATTCCACAAGTTAAGAAGGAACACTAGGTCTGTGATGCAAAATAGCAATACATTTTTCTGCAACTTAAATTCCTTAAAAAGAAATAAATGTAATTAAGACTGTAATTCTTAAGCTCCGCTGGGTATAGGACTTACTGAAAACTGTGAACTTACTTCTAAGAAAACATACCTAAGATCAGTTATGAAGAATAACATTGCTAACCTCATTGTATGGTGTATCTTGCATTCCAGAGTCTTCTTTCATAGCTCCTTCTTCTTTAATATTTGGTGTAATGTTGAGAAAAGCTGGCCATCCCAAAGAAAATAAGCCTTTTCAAACAAGAGAAAAAGTCCCATCAATGCTTCAGTAGAAATTATTTAAAGAAATCATAGTCAACAATAAGAAGACATTATGTATATATACAGACACATACATACATACACACACACACACACACACAATGAATTGTTCATAGCCAAAAGATGAATAAAACCAATTGTCAGGCCTAGCCCAAGGAACTCCAGGAGACCACGCAGATTCAGTTCAGCAATGTTTATTAGCTACAACCTCTATCAAGACTTCCCAGACTGAAACTCTGTTCCCACAGTAGCTGTGAAAACAGAGTGAATTCCTCAGGGAGGTGCCAGCCTCATCCTCTTATCTCTTCCTCGCCCTTCTGGAGACGAAAGAGGATGTTTGCCTCCCTGAGTGTGGCCTTCATACTGTAATTCCATTCCATCACAAATGAACATAACTGCATTTATGATAGCTTATTACAAACACTATCCTTATCATTAAGCCTCTTTTAAACACCATGGGTAGTTATAATTTGATAATTCTGGCAAAGAATCTTCTTATCTAAAAGCATAATTTGAGAAACTCCCAATGAGACCCAAAAGAAATGGTAAGGATGATGTGTTAAAATGTTTATGATTCTGAAATATGTCGTGCTTCCAGAGTTCTTCGAAATAAATATCTGTCAATAGAATGAAGGACATATAAATATGGAATACATTGAGTTAAGTCTGTGGTTATACATATTAGAAGTATGTATTGATATTAATCTTGATTCATATGAAGCCATAATTCATTGAAGCTTGGTTCCAATCTGATTTAAGCTACAAACCTTCAGTCCACCAGCCTTTCCCAAGTTTATTTTTCAAGGGATAATAATAGCAGGGGAAGGTGTTGGGAGATCTAGTACGTAACAGCAGTGTTGCTTAGTTCAGAAAGCAAGGTTTGTGGAATCTCAAGGGCACTGCTTACAGTGCCTAGTGTCAATGGGCATTGCTGTATAAGTTTATGGCTATGGGAAGTGATACCAGGATGAACTGAAAATTCCATTTTCTAAGCTTCTTGGCATCAATAGGTTTAGGACTGGGCTACTGAAAAGTCTCCTTTCCTTATATCTGTACAAATGTTGTTCAGCCCATAAATGGTCATGGTTAGAACACTCACTTCCTCCAGGGTGAGTTGTTAGTAAGACATTATTATCAGAGAGTTCAGCATCTTCCAGGAGCAGGCGAGAGGTACAAATCTTTTCCATTTTCCAGTAACCTATGATAGTGTGAGATGTTATTAGCATTTGGTTACCTGTATGTGTTAATACATGCATATTTATTTATATAAGCCAAGATATGGAACGATAATGACCCTCTTATCTCAAAGAAAAGAAAAATAATGTACAAATACATGAAACTTGATTTTTATGCAACATGTAAGGTTTCTACAATGTGAAATGTTTTTAGTTATACGTGAGAAATATCTGAGGAGAGTCAAAGCAGTTTAAAGAATAAGCACAAAAGTTCATAAATGTCATAAAATATGTTATTTATCATTTCTGTTCACCCTTTACTGTTTTCTAACTCAATCAAACCTTTTAAATGTGCTTTATCTTACCCTTTCTCTTCAGATATTCGGCAATAAGGGCAGCTATATGGATGTAGCACATAGCAGCCTGCAACAAGAAACGCTGTATAAGTTTTAATGTTAAAGAATGCAGCTCTTCTTAATCTTCCCCAATACCAGCGAGTTTTTGCAAAACAATAGCAACAAAAAAGGCCCAGCTCATCCGGAGAGATGAATTAGTGTGACAGTTGGTGACCATGGTATTTCCCCTGCCCATTAGGGTTTGAAAATGCCAGGAATCATCTTAAGCAGTGTATTTGGCATATTGGTTTCCAATCAGCCTAAGCCTAGAATCCAACCCTGTGGATATTTTTCAAATGGGCATGTGCTACCAGCCTCTCTCTCCTCCATTCTAATTCTTAAATTTCACTATGCCTTCACCTTGGCTAGGTTGGATGCACTATCCTCTGCAGTTTTGTGGGGGCATTATAAAAACACCCCTCTACAGCAGTGCATGTGCTCATGTGGGTACGGCTCCATGGAGTTCCTCAGTTACATGCTCCTTTGTTGCTCTCTTTACAGGAAGTCTGGGATGACATTCATCTATCCCATTTTACAAAAATATCCTGACAGAGAGTTTGGGGCCTATTTGCCACTTCTTCTATTCAACCAGAACTCTGACATTTCTTCCCAGGTTGCCCAATTCTGTTCCTCTATTTGTTCTATTTGTTCCACCTACAACTGAAGATTAGTGCAAATCTTAGTGATTGCCACTATTATTTCCATTATATTAATATTATCATTATGTTATTTTATGCCTATGTTTTACTCATATCTATATATTTTAGGTGTAATGTTTCTACATAATATTTCTGGCTTAAAGGCTGTAATAAAGGTTTGTATTTTGGACAGCCGGTGCAAAACAAAGCACTCACGTTAAAGGGATATTGGGAGGAGGGAGGGACACATCAGTGTCATGTGCTTGAAAGTACTTAGAAAATAAAGAAATTGAAATTAAATTGTACTCTGTTTCAAAAAAAGAGGGAAAATGTTCAAGAATAGCAAACAAAATACTTCAATTTTAACAAAAATGATAACAAAAATTCTCCATAAGTCATAATTGTGATCTACTCTTCTTGATTCAGTACACTAGACATGTACTAGTAGAATCTCAGTAAAGTTCCTAGAATAAAGTACTGAAAATTAAAGAAAATGTTAGGCACCTGAAGGCCAGCATGGCTGTTTTTTGAATTGCATTCAGCTTAGTTGATCACAAGTTATACTGGCTATCCCTGCTATTTTGATTGATATTTTTATGCAAAAGAGAGAGCATGTATCAGTTTATGTTTTCCCACTGTCCACATTATCATTAAAGCTGCTAATGTCTTATGACAAGGCCATACTTCTGTGTAAATATCTTCCCAGAGAAATTGTAGAAGTAGCCTTAGGATTTGTTTAATGGTTAAATATCAAGACAACTATAAAAATTAACACTATGCTTGCATTCTCCTTTTTCCTCTTTCGAAAATGATTTATTAATATTCTGAATTCTGCTAATCACTGTGTCCTTCTATGTTTGAAAAGAGATCGTGATTTGTTTGCAAACAGTGATTAAATCATGGTTCTCTGCTTCGAATGTAAACCAACATATATCTATTTGGGTGCAGTTTGTACAGAATATCTTGCTTTAGGACGCAAGGTTGCTTAGATGAATCCCTCAAATATCTATGAATGGTTGAAACAGAAAGGTGAACATTGAATTCTTGTTCTTTAGGGTTTCTTTCAAGCCCTTTAAAATGCAAAATAATGTATAGGTTTCAGATTAGCTACCTCTGATAAGTCTCCATTTCTTGCATGAATCTTGGCCATGCTCTCCAGCCAGGTCCTACGTAATTCAGGTGTACTTGCATATGAATTTGCCAAGCTGTACTGTAAATCCACAAGCATCTCAGGGTCCTTCTCATGTTCTTTCATTTGAGCTGTAGCCATTAAAACTGTTCTTATGCGTTTGGTCAAGTCTTTCACTTCTGCTGGGAAGTTACTGTTCTTTGGGGAAGAGAAATAAGGGAATTTAAGTTCACAGAATCTCTATTATCGTGTACTTTGTGATCCATCCTTTAGACAGGATCCCCAGTGACTTATATTTCTTCTACGGCCATCCAGCCATCACTGTACTGATAGAGCAATAATGAGGATGAGCTTCATATAACCCAAAGATGGTTGACTGATTCCTAAAGACACTGTAAGCCACTACTGGGGAAATGGCCATTGTCATAAGAAATGCAAATAAATTACTATAAAAATAAAAATGAATAAATGAATAAATAACTATAATAAATAAATATAAATAAATATAAATAAATAAATAAATTACCTTCATCTGTTTGTCTCCATTAGCAAAGTTATTTGTAATTGCCAGAGAATGCTGAAAGCGAGAACCTCCAATTCCTGCATCTGCAATCAATTGGCTTACAGCCTTGATGAGCTAAAGGTGATGACAAGAAAAGAGAACATGAAGACAGATACATCATGCTGATAAATTTGTTTCTCAGAAGAACCACCAGCAAAATTTATTAGACAGTAACTCAAATGATTGTTGTCTTGCTCTCTGTTTGTGCTCAAGGAGACAACTAGTAACTTGGTAGCATCAGATGATTATTAACAGTTTTCATTTTTTCTCACATTGTTTTATATTTATAATATTAAGTATGAAGAAATTAAAATTTTGGTAAGCTATTTTTTTTTAAAAAATGAATCAGATAAAATTCTTGCCCATAAGAGTCCCTGTACTGTATATGAATAGTTATGAATGAATAACTTCTGCTAAATAGTCTTTCTGCTAATTAGTCTTTCAGAAGGAAGGAAAATGTTTTGTCCTATGGATTGCATTTCCAAACTAACTCTGTATCTTAAGGCTCAGAACCTGGGAACCTTAAAACATTTCTATAGAATATCAAGCTTGGGATAACAGCAGAGTCTTGAAAGCATTATTATTACTGTGGTTTTTACGGTCATTATTGATAGCATCATCATTCATGACAGCATCTAACAATCTAAAATAAAATATAAATTAAGAATGGAATAAAACAGACTTGAGAACATGCTGTGATCTGCAAGTATACTTTGCTCCATCTCTGAACTGAATAAATGCAGTAACACTATAAAATCATGAGAAAATTCAGGCAGTAATTGCCCCAAGGTGACACCACAATAACATTTTCTTACCTGCAAATGGGACCTTACTATTGACTTTTGCTTATTAAATTCAAAGTTCTTTCTCATGAAAAAATAAAGCAGAGCAGAGGCTTCCATCTGTGTGGACTGTGATCTGTGATTACAACACTTAAGAATCTCATAGCAAAATGATCCACATAAGTCAGCTTGCCCTTGGAAGAATGCTGATGGAAACTATAAAAACCAAAACAACAACTTGAATACATCTTTCGCAAGCACTGTTCTCAATAGTAGAAGTTATCGACAATCTTACACTTTTACAAACTGGCTGTGAATTAGTTCTTGTCAAAGGCATACAGTTTTAAAACCAGAATATATAACTTGGAAGGGACTTGATACGGTAGATCATCTAGTTCAACTGCTTGCCCAGTGCAGAAATCCACTAAACCAGTGTTCCTCAACCTCAACAACTTTAAGATGTGTGGACTTCAGCTCCCAGAATTGGGAGGGGAATTCTGGGAGTTGAAGTCCACACATCTTAAAGTTGTTGAGATTGAAGAACACTGCACTAAACCATCTCTGACAGGTGGCCACCCAGCCCCTCCAGCTAGGGGTTTTGTCCAGATTATTCCATTGATGAACACCTCTTACTTCCTAATATTCCTCCTAATATTCAACTGGAATTGCCTCATTTTTAATGTCAACCCCTTGGTCCTTGTACTGCCGTCAGTTTGAAACAGAGAACACATCTATCCAGTTTTGCACATGATAACCTTTTAATTATCTGTAGAACATTACATTATTACCCTCCCCTCCAGTCTTCCATTTTACAACCTAAACAGACCAAACTCCAGTTTCAACATCTGAAAATATCATCAAAAGACTTAAATGCAGAAGTCATGGCTCTTGTCCTTTGCTGCAAGATATCAGTTCAGACTTCTGGCAAAGGTGATCTGTCATCTCTCAACAGCCAACCAAGAAGGATGAAAGAGAGGAAAGGATTTCTACAAATGACAAACCATATATGGTCTTACCTTACTCACAAACAATCTCAGAGCAGCAAATACATGCTTGAGAGCTACTGCAGAATTATTGATTTGTAAAAATAACAGGTAAGTATCAAAGACTTTCTTCATCATAGTATTCTGGCAATCTGACTGTTGCAGTTGTCTCTGAAAAGTAACAAACACATTTCAGCTTTTTAGATTTAAATTGTTGGGATCTTTTTTTTTCCCTCCCCTTCCTTTTCTTTCTTTCTCTTTGTCCAAATATGAGCAGGCTTCTCTAACAGTGCAATATCAATTAAGTTTTTCAAAGTCTCTTAGAATAATTTTTGTTTTTGCATGAGACCATCTTCTCTCTTCTGTCAAAACATGATGATGATGATGATGATGATGATGATGATGATGATGATGATGATGATTTAGGATTTCTTTACGCAGCACCGCAATCTTTTCCCCTAAGTTTTACAATGGATATTTTGGAGATAGATGATCTTAGTTTCAATTCTAAGGAACTCCTAGAAAGGTTGAGAAAGTTTTTTGTCTGCAGTTTTGAAAAGCTATGCTATATCTTTCCTGATGTGGTATACTAAACGAACTCCATAACAGGGCCATTGATAGCATGGAATAAGGATATTAGTAACTGTAGTCAAACATGTTTGGAAGATACCAGGTTGGGGATGGACAGTGCCAAGCTAAATGACTCAGTGCAAAGCAGTTTCTTTGCTCCTAAATGTTAATATGTGTAACTGAAATATGTATAGCAATGCATCATCCTGTGTCTGGAAAATGAATCAGTTATATCTCTTGAAAAATCACTTACCTAGATGTATAAATGACTGTATTACTGCATATGTTTAGAAAAACAGAACAGACTAGCCTAGCAAGGAGCAGGACAGCAGAATAGTAGAAGTATGTTGTAATCATCCATATAATGAAACAGTGTGATACGCACTAGTTTAGCTCATAATCATTTTGCAAGCCTCATTTATAGACTGTGTACATATATGAAACATTCCACTCACTGATTCTGAGATATCTTACTTCCATAAATATACTGTGCATTCATAAAATAATAGCATATATCATAGACATTGTGACTTTCATGTAAAAGGTTTGGCACACAGAAATGTTACCTGATGATGCTGGGTGAAAAGACATAACAGATCGAGTATAGAAAGGCAAACTTCTGTTGCAATGTTGGCTTCAGTATCTATGTAACTCACAAGATCTGTTTCATTAGAAACACCTACAACCAAATAAATGTCACAGAAAAACTTCTTTAAAAATGAATAAGATAAAGTCATTTATAAATGACAACAGTCACTGATGAACTATCACCTCTTAAATATGTTTCTATAGAAAATTAGGCTTTCTTAGCAAGTTTTATTCTGAAATTGCTAGAGGAGCAACATGATTTCAGTATTTCTTTAAGGGCTTATTTTTAATGAGTTGTTTTATAAAATGTACTCAACTCATAACATTCTTGTCTCTAGTTGAAATGCACTGAGCATTCTTCACATTAAAAAATCTTACTTTCTAATAGCAATTTGAGTCCCTTCTATTTACTTTTTGATTTAGTTTGGAGGTGGATGGGTATTATTTCACCTCCATCTCCTTTCTTCAGAAATGATCAGTTTAGAGTTCTTTGAAAAATAGAACATTAATTTGGGGAATAAAAGTAGATCTTGCAGTAATGCACTCACATAATACAATTTTACAATTTTTTTTTATCGTGAGCTGCCTAGAGTCATGTAAAAGTGAGATGTGCAAATTGAGCAAATAAATAAATAAATAAATAAATGTTGTCAGGACTTGTTTTTTGGAGCTGAAAAGTCAAGATACAATAACAATAAATATATGTATCTAAAATCTATACCAAAATCTAGTCCTGAATAAATTAGACAGATAAAATATATTAGCATATTTATTTTGAAAATAATCATCCTATTTTATGTTTATTTGTCTTCTTCCTTATAACCTTTATTTATTTATTTATTTTTACATAAACATGTATGCTTAAGTATGATGGTGGGCAAAGAGGGATTATCTGCAGGGGAATATGTCAAAGGACATCTCCCTGGGCCCACAATTGCTCGGTTATCATACACAGCAAAAGCAGATATCCACACGTTTATTAGCATTTTTGCTCATTTAGCAGGGGTAGAGAGTCTGTTTTTAGCACTGACAGTGCAAACCTTTGCATGTCTTTGGATTTTCTGACTGTATACAATCGTGAAGCCTACTGATTATTCAGATTTGCTACAAGGTTTAAATTTCAGTGAATTAATGCACATGATTATATGCATTAATTCATTGAAATTTAAATCTTGCAGCAAATCTGTAAATAAAAGGATACTAATTAACCACAGTAAAGTTTTATCATTTTATAAATTACATGTTCTGTTTTTATAAATTACATGTTAGTTCTTTTATTAATTCAGTAGAAAGAATTTATGGTAATGAGTAAACATAGGGGAACTACATAGGAGTTATTGCTTTTTGGTCTAATTTTCATATTAAAAATGATAGTGTGAAATTCTCTTAAATCACATACAACAGCTGGTCTTCATTGTTAATGTTCCATAACAGCTGAACAAACATAAATGACAAGAACATGGATAAGACCATAAAAAGAACATTTATGCATATGCAAAAGTATAAAATTCACAAGAATACACAATACAGACAGTCTAGGAATTCTTGAAACTCTTTATGGTAGATAATGAGGCCTGGTAAATGTTTTCAACCTGCATAAAACTAAATACAGAGACAACAGAACACAATGGCTATCAATACTTCCACAGTATTCCATTGTGTACAGAATATTATTTCATTAAGTAAGGCAACAGTCCCTTATGAAACAAAATTAAATATTCAGCTGCTAGATCTTCCTTTATACTTACTTGCAGTGGTGCTATCTATCATCTGCAGGAGTTTAGGATTGGAAAAGGCATTTTTGCCCCGGATTATCGGTAAAGTTTGGGATCTATGATGCTTGTGAACCTCACTGCTGGAAGCAGAATGTGCCCTGCAAAATGAGAAGACAGTGTCTCAGGCATATCCCAAAGGTTTTTTTTCCAAACCTTTAGACAGGTTTCTGTTTTCTATTTGCTCCACTGCTTCATTCCCTGATACGAATATTTCAAAGTAAGAAGCAAGATCAGGTTTAAAGTTTATTACACAATACACAGGGAGAATTATACCAAGTCTTGCTAAAATGTGGTAAAAGAAATTAGACTAGATAAGAAGAGTCTACATGTTAGCAGAACAAAGCTCTACCAGGTCAGTGGTATACCTATCAAAAACCTTGTAGACATACCAAGAGGTCTTTTGTAAACAGTAGAGGGCTAACTCATGCTGTCCTAGGATGAAAAAATTCCTTTGTACTCTGGCACAATGGCAGTACTGGAATTCTAGTTTGATATTCTGGGATTCATAGTCATGTACATCTGAAGGCATAAGATAGCTATAAAAGTAATTTATTAAAAGGGTATTTGGCACCATGAAATGCAGTCGGAAATCTGGTTGTGGATTTCAACATGGACTTATAAGAAATACCTGTTTCTGTGAGGACTTTGAAGGTCACATTAAGAAAATTGCCTGGCATGTTACTGAACTTTTGCAAGTAAGAAAATATACAAAAGTGTTGTATCTTGGCTAAATTCGTATCTCTTTTTATCTACTTCTCCAGATGGAAACAAGTATACAACTTAACAAAAAAATATAATTGTGTCATTAATATTCAACCTCATAGGTTTTTAAAGTAAGCATATCTCATGGTTTTATTAGATGGATAGGCAATGTTCAGCTTTAACAGTACCAGTTGTGGTGTTTTGTTTTGTTTTTGCAAGTACTCAATAGTTACATGAAAGATTTCAGAAACTCATGCCAATCCAAAATATACTAAGAGGTATTAAGATTCTGTTAACACATAATTTTCTATTCAGATTAAATTAAATGTAGAATGATTTAAGAGCTTATTCTGGTGATTTTGTACAATGAAGTAATGGTGAGAATTTGACACACTAGACTCCAGCTGTTATGCCTTTCTTTCAGTGAGACTTGATACTATTATCATATGAAGAAATTACAATACAAAGTCATTAGGGAAAGCTTCATTTTACCCCCCCCCCCCCAGTGTCTAGCTGTAAAATGAGATCAATGTTTATTTTGAATTCAGAGCAAGGGAACATATTATTTTTCTTCATACTGCTTTGAATGCATCCATATGCCATGACACAAGAAGATTTTATTGGCAACTGTTGTTTTTTCATTAGGTGTCATTGAACAAGCTAGTTTTCTAAGAACCAAGTATCACAGTACAAACACAGCTGAATCATAAAGCTTAGCACTTTCTAATATCTATCTTGAACACATCAAAAACAACCAGCATGTGACATTTACTCTTGATTTTGGATACTTCTCAGGTTGATGGCAGGAAATTCATGATCAGATTTCCTTTAAACCATGTTGCTCAGAAAGTGTGATTTTGAAAATAAAATAAAAATAAAACCAGTTACAGGAAGCTTTGGGTATTCTTATAATAGCAGTGCTGGATGTTGGAGAAGATATTCTCTCCTCTTTGCCATTTACCCTGACAAAATTGACTCTGAAATGACTATTATCCAGAAATACTAATATTTAACCTTTCTACATTGTTCCCTATGCAATCAGATATTGGAGCTGTTTAAAATAAAAAATCTGAAAAGTATTTAGTATCCACTGAAGTCATGCACTATAGTAGTGTTTTTCAACCTTGGCAACTTTCAGATGGGTGGACTTCAACTCCCAGAATTCCCTAGCCAGCAAGGTTGAGAAACACTGGATGATGGGCTCCATGAAATCCCAGTCAATTCTGCTGTCAATTCTTGTGATACAATTTTTTCACATTTGTCTGTGTGTGTGTGGGGGGGGGGGAAGTACACATTAATAATATTAATATTAATAATATCAGTATCATCACCATCATCTACCTGCTGTTGAATCCTTCCAGATTCTCATTGGCTTACAACAATAGAATATGTACTTAGTCTCTGCTAGGCCATCATGGCTATTTTGCATTAAGCCTTCAGGACCTTTGTGAAATCTTACCACTGTGGCAGAAGCCCAGATGTTTGACAGGATGTACTTGACCCTTTCAAAGTTCCATTATTCCGGGTGGTCTGAGCAAACTTAAATGCAGCAGCAATTTTCCTGATGTAAGAGAATAAAATTTAAAATGGCATAATAACATCATTTATTAGTTTTATTGTCAAGAAAATTCTTCTTGAATATTATAGGGATTGGCTTTTACTTGTCCACAATCATGACCACAGTGCTCTATAAGTTACTTTTTTTCTGTGAAAAATCCCAAACCAATTGATATGCTATGTATTTTTTTCTTTTACTATTCTAAATCTGACAGAGAAATCATTGATATTGCTTTTAATGAAATACAAACCATTTTTAGCAAAAAAAAAAAAAAAGAGTCTGACCTTCACTTGACCCTTAGCAACATCTTGGTCTTGTAGATTGGAATCCTTATAAAATATAAGATTTCCAAATGCATTCCATATTATTTATCTCATTATACTAAACTTCCATTAATGTCACTTATGTTTTATACTTGCAGCATATTCTTATGCAAATGTTTATGGGTACTTCATGAAAGGTCTTCACAGAAAGATGAGTATATACTTTGGAACTTTATAACCTAGGATTCATTGAAATTCATACTGAAGCTCATCTAAGTTCAACACACACATCCTGCAGTTACATACTGAATTTCACATGTCCTTCAAATATCTTGCTACTTGTTTTATGAATAAAACATATTACCTTACTATATTTCGTTTTCCTAGGTATCTGAAATTCTGAAGGCAAACCCTAAAAGATTAAAGGGGGGGAAAAAAAGGAATAATCTCAAATGGTTTTCCTTCACAGCATTACTTCATTTCTCTTGCAGAACATCACAGCTAGAGTTTGGTAAAATCCTGATGAGAATTCCACTACTAAAAACATTCAGGTAAATAACTGCAATTATCTTAGTTTCATGCAGGAACTGTCCTCTCCACCCTCTTGCCATAAAAACTAAACTTCACCATCACATTTAGCAGACAGATATTTGCTATATATTTCTTTAAATAGTTAAAAATAAAACAAAAAACAAAAAATAGCTTGTAGATTTCTCAAGCAATGAAAGAAAATGCCTTCCCAAACTCCAACTGTGCATTTTGTTAATTTGTTCCCACACAATAGGAAAAGCAGTCGCATGAAAGCTTCCATCCATTGCCAATAGTAGCCCTGTTGGCTACTATCTGAAATGCACTAGAGTGAAATTGTTACTCATTTTCTGCAGTTTCATTTTCCCATAAGACACTTTTGTGACTCAAAGCTTCAATTTTCTGAACAGTGAAATCCCAACTTTACTTTATGTAGTGCTATCATTGTTCCAATGAAGTTAGATAGTGACTGTGCTGTTAATGAGCTCTTCCAACACATTCTTTCCAGCAGGAGAATATATAACAGTTGGGAAAACGTATATAACCCTAATTCTGTATTGTCTATGGAAACAGTTGGGCAGGATGGTGAAAAGTTTCTGATTCAACATAGATCATGTTAGGCTCGCCCTTCCCTGCTGTCATTTAGGAAGTCCCTCAAGACATGGTTATGTCATCAGGCCTGGGGTTCTTTGGGAACTGGAGTATTCTTAGATGGCTCCACTATGATTGATATTCTGCTCTTTCTGTGGGGTTTGTATATTTTAAAATGTAAAATTCTTTTTATAATGTTGCATTTTAATAATCACTTCTTTTTAATCTTTTATAATGATTGCTTTTATCTATTTGCTATTTTATTCGATAGTTGTATGCTGCCCAGAGTCACTTTGTATGAGATGGGTGGCTATATGTAAATGTGATAGATAGATAGATAGATAGATAGATAGATAGATAGATAGATAGATAGATAGATAGATAGATAGATAGATAGATCTACTGATGGAAAGCAGAAAAGGCCATTTTTATCTATTCATTCTCTTAATTCACTTGGTTATTACTCTTTGTCTATATGATCTTCTATAAGCAATACAACTGTATTCTGTCTTTCCTTACAAGGCCAAGGATTCCTAGTCAGTTTATAAGAAGTAAAGGAGCATGGTAACCTTTTTTTTCACACATCATTAGCTGGCCCTGTGTATGATAACAATAATACGGCAAAGTTGTGCTAAGAGAAGAAACTGACAAAGAAGCTATGATTGTTTGCCCAGAAGTAAATATAGTTGAATAGAATTCACTTCCAGGTTGACCATATACAGTTTTGTCATTTAAGAGATATTAGACCAGCCTTCTCCAACTCCAGTTATACCTGCACTCCACTGTAGTGATAATTCTACTAGGGCTAACAGTAAGAGCAATGGCTGGTGTGGGTCTTCCGGGCTGTGTGGCCGTGTTCTTGAAGTTCTTCCTGGGCACAAAGAGAACTGCTCCTGTCTGTGCTCCTGCACTCTGAAGATGCCGGTCACAGGTGCTGGCGAAACGTTAGGAAACAAAACTTCAAGAACACGGCCACACAGCCCGGAAGACCCACACCAGCCATCGTATGCCGGCTGTGAAAGCCTTCGACAATACAGTAAGAGCAATGTTACTTGATGGCTGGTATAATGAGAATTGTAGCCCAAAATGTCTGGAAGGTACTAGCTTAGAGAAACAGAAATAGGCAGTCCAGAATCTGTCATAGTACAGGTATCAACAACATGTTGGTTGTTAGCATTGTGGCATCCATGATATCCATAGATAGAGTTTAAAATCTCATTATACACAGATGTGTGCTTGTGCATGCACACACACAACGTATATCTATATCTATCTATATCTATATCTATCTGTGTATCTGTATCTGTATCTGTATCTGTATCTATATCTGTCTTCAACTCTCCAGACTGGTCAATCAAAGCTTGCAAGATTGGGGGTGAGATTGCTGTCAGATTTGATCACTATATGAAACTGGATGTTTAAAAATTAAAATGGGATGGGGAAAGAGAAGCATTGGTACAATTATATAAAATCTCTCCATTATCTGACTATGACAAGGGGAGCAAAAATCTTTCATTGAAGTCACAATAGAGTGAAGAGAAGGAATTTTATCCATGATAGTTCTAGACTGTGCATTATAAATTTTTTTTTATTCATTGCTAACCAAGTAAATAAAAAATCCTTAACATTTCACAATTTAAATCCACATGATATCAAAATTCATGGAAAATAGGAGAGATTGCCCAGCTACATATCTTTAGGTGGGAAATGCATCTCTTTGGAAAGACTTATAAAAACTATGGGGATTGAAATTTATAAATACTCTTCAGCATGAAGTTTGCCTCTTTGGAGTTGTTTCTTTTTATTTTAATTAATACCAATAACAGCCTTGGAAGAACAAACCTCAGAGTGAGCTTACTCTAAAATGCTGAAAAAATCTGTAATCTCTGTAAATGGTGCTCTTTGCCAGTAGGAGATCAGTGTATCTAGAAAGAGACAACAAAACATATAAATGTATTATATAGTTGCTTGCATCAAGTTTTCTATCAGAATTTATTAAGCCAAAGTCTATTGTAATAATTATTGCCATATTTCCCAAGTGATATTTTCTACTAGCAGAATTCAGAATTCCACACACCCCATTTTATATTAAACCCAGTCTCCCACTGTATTTGGGTGTCATAATTTATCATTTGCTTATAATAGAAAAGAAACATGAATGTTTTTTTAATTTAAGTTATGAGATTTTATGATGGAATGTTAGGAAAATATAGTCTGTTATAGAAAAGATATCTCAGTCCTAGGAAAGTAGAAAGTGTAAGAAAAAAATATCCTCAAAATAACTTGATTATGTTAGGTGTATGTTGAAATAGATTGTGACAGGCTTTTAAGATTCTATTACAATAACCTAACAATATTAATATATTCTAAGACTCTTAGATACCGCATTCCCTGACCTTCCTTACCTTGAAGGGCTGACACATAATGTTAATTTTTCATACTTTGTTGAGTTTTATTTCAAAGGCTCTTTGCAGACAGTTAATTTCGACTTGTCTGAAGAGTAACAAGTTTTTTTTTTTTACAGATGTTGTGTAGAAGGAAGAATAAGAGAGAGAACAGACAGAAATAAAAAAAGAAATAGAACAAGAGAAAAGAAAATGGCTTTGCTGACTGCTCACACTGGCTCTGCACACTTTGCTTTAATCCCACTCACTGTTGTTTTATAGAACTAGCAGCTAAGAGATTTCTCCCAAGAGAATATGATCCTCAGCAGGAAAGTAAGAAAGCAGGCACAGATACGTTTCATTGTTCTCTTACCTTCTGAAATTGTTTTCATAATATGAAGAAAACACATTAAGAGACTTCTTGTTTCTGCTTGATCTAATTTGTCGAAACGAAGAGCTGACCCAATCAGAGACAATGGCCTCACAATCTGTTGTGGCAAAATATGGAGAGTAAATCAGTTATACTTCCAAAATATGCTTCTGTCTGTTCATGTTAGGACTTTGTAGTGCTTTGGAGTATGCACTGGGTGCCTGTAGCACCATGTGAACCAGAGGAAGATGCAGCTTCATTAATGAGTTGCCAATAAGTGCTACAAGAATGCCTCCACATGCTCTAACGCATCTTCCCTCATTAAAAACTGAAGCACTGCACTGCCCTAGTTCATATAACTACATACCTTCTCACAGGCTTCATTTGTCTCACTGTTCTTTTCGTTGGTACTTGGGTTGGAGTCAAGACTTCCTAGGGAACCTCTGGAATCAGCATGGTTTGCTGCAGGAATAACTATTGATGAAAAAGCTGGAAACAAAAGCCACAACGAACATTCTAGAATGATGTTTATGGACACGACAATTAAGCAGGATGAAAAACCAAAGTACAGTATGTAACATTGACTTGACACTGTTAAGAACAGTTAAAGCTCAGTTAATGAAGACGTTGAATGGCCATGAGTCTGAGTGTATGAAACAGAGTAGAGATATAATGACAACTGCAAAGATACATATTTTGCTGTAGAGGGTTTTAGACACATTCTCATACATGATAGACCAAAACCACAGAAGTAGAAACATTTATTGAGTGCAATTAGTATTACATCTTGAAGTACATACATAAAATATACAGTATTTGTATTCTATAAATTGGGTTAAATTTTACACCCACACATGTGCATGCACACGTGCGCACCCACCCACTCATTCAAAATACCGATATACCACCTTTTATTAGAAAGTCCATAACAACTAATAATAGGACAACGAAGTATAACGATAAAATCAAATTATAAAAATGCTATTGGAAAGGTATATGTAGATGATTGATTGCTCTGCTAGTTCAAGGGGGACTGCATTTGTTTTCTTTTCTGGTTATAACATTTTAAAAAATTGTATCCCAGTAACAGATATGATAACTGAACAGCCGTGGACATCTCAAGGAATGAGAAGGCTTTGGATCTTGTGGAGCCAAACTCAATATGTCTCCCCTACTCCCCTCCTAAGAAGACACTGTTTCAGATCACACTCCTGCAAGAAACACTAGAAGATAACTTAAATATAAGAAATTGATATTAATGAAACTTGCAGTAGAGCTAAACAGATAGTATTTTTATGTAAATACTTTCATACCTGCAATTGAATTAAGAACATCTTTGGAGAAAGATGTATCTATTGAATTTGCATGTTTCATTGTTGTTTGGCTCTGAAATCCTCCAGCGGTGCTCAAATCATCCCTAGAACCCTGTATTTCAATAAGAGCCGGAGAACAAATTTAAGCATTACGTCATTTTTCAAAATCTGTCACTTACATTGGTAGTTTTATACTTATATAACTACTGCTTTGACATTAGCATAAAACCACCAGTTTTTGCCTTCTGCTGATTAATGACAAGGAGAGTTTATCATCATCATCATCACCACCACATTAATCCACTGATATTAATATTTATAAATATTAATACTGATACATTTCTTTTCCAAAGTGAACAAATTAGTTTAAGAAAATCTTCCTTCCTCTATGCCTTCCCAGAATTCTAAGCCAACTAAAAGTGGTAAACTTAACATGCCAGGTAAGGGAAGGCAGATTTTTAGTGAACAAGTGTGGGAGACTATTTATGTTGCAGATAGGAAGCTGATGCTAAAACTGACCTGCTTATGGTCACCTAGTAAGCTTATAAGTGATAGGAAGTTTATCAAGTTTATTATCAAGTCCTCCTTGTTCCATAATTATTAATTGCAATGAATTTATTTTAGGCATGCCTTTAATCTAAATCCATCCATATTGTCCTTCACAGAAAGTAAGCCTAGCAGTGTAGCTCATTTAAGTGACTTTAAACCAATATGCTCCTGTCATACTCTAATTATTGATAAATTAACCTTAACTAATCTAGTATAAGAAGGATTAAAAATATTAGCAGTATGGTTTTATGAAAACTGAAATGGCTACAGCACATTAGTATAACCCACCTGATTGGATGTATTTATGCTGAATAGAAACATATCTTTCAGATATATCCTTGGCATATTGTCCAAAAGCATCCCATAAAGAGGCATATACAAGTTTGCTATTTTTGTCTGCTTCTCCTGCAGAAAAAAACATTCATAGAAGTTGGCTCACTGCAGACAACCAAATGGTCTATTCATACAAGGCAAAAAGTTAAACATTCATACCGGATCTCTATATCGATCATCAAATGAATGTTTTGCCATGAGATTTTTGAGCACGGCCAAGGCCATGTGTCTGATATCCTGGTCTTCCTGGAGTGCAAACCCAACCTCTCGAAGAAGTAATCCAATTAAAAAATGCTTCCGGCAAAATTCATTTGTCACAATATATTCTGGAACATCTGGATAAAGAGAGGCAAGAGATTTGTATGTTTAAAGCTTGCCATATACAGTAAATGCTTCACCAACTTACAGATATATAGGCTTATACAATTAATTGATATTCATATGATTCAATTACCAAATTTTAGAAAAGATTATTACACTCGTAGAATTTCTTTTATCTGGTTGTTGTTGTTGTTCAGTCATTAAGTCGTGTCCGACTCTTCGTGACCCCATGAACCATATCGCGCCAGGCCTTCCTGTCCTTCACTGCCTCCTGAGTTTGCTCAGTTTCATACTCATTGCTTCAGTGATGCTGTCTAACCATCTCATCCTCTGCTGTCCTCTTCTCCTTTTGCCTTCAATCTTTCCCAGCATCAGGGTCTTTTCCAAAGACTCCTCTCTTCGCATTAGGTGACCAAAGTATCTGAGCTTGAGCTTCATTATCAGTCCTTCCAATGAGCAATCAGGGTTGATTTCCTTTAAGATTGACTGGTTTGACCTCCTAGCAGTCCAGGGAACTCTTAAGAGTCTTCTTCAGCACCACAGTTCAAAGGCATCAATTCTTTGGCGCTCAGCCTTCTTTATGGTCCAGCTCTCACAGCCATACATTACTACTGGAAAAACCATAGCTTTGACTATGCAGATCTTTGTCGGCAAGGTGATGTCTCTGCTTTTTAATATGCTATCTAGGTTTGCCATAGAAGGAGTTTTAACTGGTAAGTCTGCCAATGTTGCAGTTGAGTTACAAATTAATCCTAATTTCCATTAATCTGCACCTGATGTATGGTAATATTTCCCTTAGTAATTGGCAGGATGAAGTAGATGTTGAAATTATTGTTGAGTAACAAAGCATAGCTCACAAAAGTTTAGCTGTCTAGAAATAAGAACAACAATTTTTGTATTCTTATTTTAGAAGTCCTTCAATTAATGTAAGGTATACTATTGTTCCAAACATGTCTGCCAGACAAAGTTGGGGAAAATCCTCCTTCAATAATTTACTATAGTATTCAAGCATCCAAAGTAATTCTACTTCAAACTTGGGTTCAAGGCAGAATAGTAGGTAATTTTTTTAAATGCTAGAAATGGAATTTGATAATGCCACATTTAATGACTAAGTCTGCAAGCTGTACTTGGACTTACCTGATGCATGAAACTGC
Source organism: Python bivittatus (assembly GCF_059951505.1). Taxonomy (NCBI): domain Eukaryota; kingdom Metazoa; phylum Chordata; class Lepidosauria; order Squamata; family Pythonidae; genus Python; species Python bivittatus. The sequence continues at coordinate 30,306,473 of NW_028277125.1, read as the reverse complement.
TGTGTTGTTTCTGATGGAGTGATTGGATCTTGAATGGTTTGGTAGAAATATATGGAAAGGGAAGAAAAGAAGAACATGTTCATACAATTAGATCAATGGCATTGTTAATTGTAAAGGTATAATTTACTGGTGTCATATTTGTCCATCCAGACATCCTGAAGCATACTGATTAGAAATAGTGTTTTTAGATTGGCTTTTTGAGATCAACTGGGCCTGGATGCTGTTTTTTTTTTTTTAAGTATAGAATTATTTTATGTTTCTATGGACTTTGCACAGAGGTCTGTGTGAAATTGGTGGTGTAAAAGTACTACACACAAAGCAAACAATCATTTGAGGCTTAATATGTCCACTGAAAAAATCTTCCCTGTTAATCTATGTAGGGAAAATTATACTGCAGAGAACAGCTACAAGCATATCACTGTGGACTTTGAAGGTCTAGGAAGAAACTCAAGCTAGAGGGAGGATTCAGATTGGTTCATGACTTACAAATACAAATATAAATGGTGGGAGACCATTTCTAACCATGTTCTGAGTTAACTGAATTGTTGACACGGAATCAGCTGCACCCAAAGAACTAGTAAAAATGTATTTAGCCAAAGCATGGCAGACTTAATTTGGAGGGCTTGAAACTGAATCTTACAGGGGATAGGAGAAAAAATGAAAGAAAGAACCACAGGTAAAGACTTGTGCAGTGTAGAAGAAACTGAGAGTATTGTAATTGGGCAAAGTAAACCAAGAATGAAAAATCAGAAAGGACATTGGCTCTTAAAGTTCATGCCCTTCCTTGTCTCTACATTCTGCTCAGATGACAGAAAATAAACAAGATAAAGCTGAACTCTTAGTATGAAAAAGCAAAAATGACATGATAGGAAGAATGAAGACCAGATGAGATAACTTCCATTACTGGAAAACAGCTGCCATACTGAAGAAAACATTTGGAAAATCAAATCAAATAATAATAATAATAAATTAATAATAAAATAATTGGTGTCTATTACTGCTCACCCAATCAAGAGGAAGAGGAGGAGGATGCTTCTTAAAAACAATTGCAAGGATTTTTAAGAGGCCTAAAGTAAGAGTGGTGGAGACTTTATTTACTACAAGTATTTGCATGCCACAATCCTTGGTGGTTTACACCACAAACAAAAGCAAAATATAAAACAGCTGAAGTAAAATAACCAGTTCCTCAAATAGCAGCCCAGCTCACCATAACCTCCCAACTAAATAAAATAGTTTTGATGGATTTGCAGAAGAGTAGGGATAAGGAGACCAGGCATTCCAAACCACTGCCTGTACCACAGAGAAAGCCTTCTTCTTTTAGGCTTAAGCCCCCCTCATCTCATGCATGACTGAACCATTAAGTAGTGCTTCTCTCCAACTGGTGGAAAACAAGCATAATAATTACAGGAAATTCCTATCTTGCTGACAATTTTCTTTTTCAAAGGGTGGAGTTTGGCACCAGAAAGTCAGCCATCTTTGACTTCTTCCTAACCAATACAGATAATTTTGTTGAGGAAATGGAAGTACCAAATATAATACTACCATTCTTGATTTTAGGAAATCCAAAGCTACATAGACACATATCTTGGATTTGTTTAGAAATGCATTTTAATAAACTCACATTGATGATAAATAGGATTTATTGGCAGGAAAAGCTAATAGGAAAAGGAGTTCAAGAACAGTTTGAATCCTAAAAAAAGAAGGTAATAAAATAATGAAGAAGAAAAAAGGCAGCACAAAAAAATGGTGTGGCTACACAAAAAGCCTAATGATGATCTGCAAAGCAAAGATATGAGATGGAAGTGGAAAGAGAGACAAGTTACACTGGCGTAGCTTGAAATTTTAGAGATGGTATAAGAAAGGCTAAAGCTAAGAACAAGGTAAATGAGGAATCCTAAGTAGAAAAAAAAAGGGGGGTAAGTTTAATGTAGATATATTCAAAATAAAAGCAAGGAAAAAATAATTACAATGTGGCAATTACCAAAAGTTACCATATATTTGTCAAGAGCCAACTGTATCTCACTGTTTGATTTGGTAACTTCCTTAGTAGATTATGAAAATATATTTGACAAAGTAACATACAACATGCTGATTAGCAAGCTAATTGAGTGTGGGATGGATGGCCTGACAGGTATGGTAGGTGGATAGGTACCTGTTTCAAAAAATGTACTCAAAATGCTCATTGATACTGAGTGAAATACACTAGGTTCAGTCCTAGACCCTGTTGTTGTCGACATACTTACTAATGACTTGGAAGAAATTATTAGTAAATTTACACATGACTACAAAATGGGATGGATGAGCTAATACTCTAGATGACAAAAATACAATTCAAAACAATCTGAAAGTTCTTGAGAAGCAGACTAAAAATAATAACCTGAAATTTAATAAAGATAAGTGCAAAGTTCTTCACTTGGAATACAAAAATCAAGCACCATATCTAATTTGGGGCAAAAGTATTGGGGGATTACAAACCAAGTCCTATGAAGAGTTATTGAAGAAGCTTTAATTGTTTAGCCTAGAAAAAATAAATTTGAATTGGGATCTGATAGCACACTACCAATACCTGAAAGGATAGTATACAGAAGTTTAAGACTTGATTTTTGTTGTTTCACAGTGGAATAATTGGCTTACATTACGGGAAGGCAGACTGTTAACAGTAAGAACACTGGAATAAATTAATCCAAGATGTGATGGACTGCCATTATTGGTTGTTGCTTCCACCAAGAAAATGGGCAGGACAAGCTAACTATATATAAACAGGCTGCACACTCACTCACACAGATGATGTTACCTAGTTGGGTAATGAAATGTCTGCAAGTAAACAACCAAGCTCAGAGAGCACCAAGGACTCCACAGTTCAACCCTGAGCTACAGATATTCTCTCTCTTTGGATCATTGGTTGTGTTCAAGTGGAGGCTGTTGGGGATCCTTTTGATTCCTGCAATGAGTAGAGGTTGGATACAAAAGCCAAACTGGCCTCTTGCCTCTATGAGTCAGAACCGAAAAGATCTGTATTAAACCCAGGTCAATATCTTTAAAATATAAAACACAAACCCTTCCATTGGGTTGCACTAAGCCATAGTTTTCCATGGTCTTTTCCTGAAATTATTAATTTTTTCATTAGAGATTAAATGTGGTGTCTTTCCTTTCATTATTGTTCAATGGAAAAACAAGAAAAATATTGTTCCGTAAAGTATTATGCATACAAAAATTACAACGGGATTTTTCATAAACTTGTGGTTGAACATATAACAAGGAACAGTGTTTGACTGCAACATTGTTTTCCTTTGCAGTCATTATTATAATGATTAAAATAAGACAAAAAGCAATAAAAATGGACAGGATAGCACTTTTCATTCCAGTGGTATCACTTGATAAGGAATTTGAGAATAATTTCACTTTCTTCTAATGCATAATCCCATGGTTGCATATTTTATCTTTTGTAATTGCAAGATCAGTTTTATTTTTAATAGAATATCTCCGGCACATTCTAAGAAACAGAGTAGAAACTAGATGACAGTCCCAGTATGGCTTGGATGAAATATAATATTTATTTGATTGGAAAGGAGACAGAGTTGCTTAGTAGGAGCTTGAACATCAAACATCTTGCCACAATGAATTATTTGCTGAAATAATTCATTTCATTCTTCCAGATCTGAGCACCTGGAGGATATGCTTCCATGAAGAAGCACTTCTGCCCCACATCCCAGAAAAGAAACAGCATGGCTGCAAAGGAGAAATTGGAAGCAATGTTGAATGTGGACTTACGGGTGCTAAGCATCATGCTTTTGGATGTCTTGTACCAATGGGATGTCAGTTCCTTCTTCCAGCTGATCCAAAGAAGTAGACTAAACAACAATCCCCTCTTCCAGTACAAGTATTTGGCCTTTAATATGCATTAAGTGGGTTATATTTTAAGTGTTGTGCTCTAACCTTGCCCAGACAACACCTGGTTCAGCTCTACCTGTAATTTCTAACTGCACTGTTGCTGTATGCTGGGCATCAGATCTCCAGGGATTATGTGAGAAGCGAGCTAGAATCCAGTTATGAAGGGCCAACATACTTAGAGCCTCTTTCCATGAATCCTTTTATGATAGCCTTAATCGGCCAGCTGGTGGTCTGCACCCTTTGTTCTTGCCTCATGAAAACCAAACAAACCTGGCTCTTCTCTGCTCACATGCTCCCTCTGCTGGCCCGCCTTTGCTTGGTTCCTCTGGAAACTATTATCATCATCAACAAATTTGCAATGGTGTTCACTGGCTTAGAGGTCCTCTATTTCCTGGTGTTGAATCTTCTGGTATCATACAATTTAGCAAAGTCTGCCTATAGAGAACTTGTCCAGATAGTTGAAGTTTATGAACTTCTGGCCCTGGGGATGACTCTATGGAACCAGCTGGTGGTCCCTGTTCTCTTCATGGTCTTCTGGCTTGTGTTGTTTGCTCTTCAGATCTACTCGTATTTCAGCACTCAGGAACAGCCAGCCTCTAGGGAGGGCTTCTCTTTCTCTTCCTAACAAGTACTGCAGAATGCTGCAGCACTCCCTACTCCCCACTGGGATTGGTGTTTACAGTCTCTTTTGTGGCACTTGATTGGAAAGAATCAAAATTTATTAATTGATTGTAAGGTTTTCAGTTTCAAACTATCTTTTATTTTAGTGCTATGAAAAATGTTGTGAGACAATTTTTAAATTCAAGATTCATGCTTTTTTTGCTGCTTTATTAAAAAAAATTCTAAAAAAAAGGAACTTAGTAATTAAATAGCATTTACTTATATTCACAATTGAAGTCATCAATGTCCAAAGTTTATAGCAAATGTGAAATTTGCATGCTGACCTTAGATATATTAATATAATACAAAACCCTAGTATTTTCTCTGAGTTTCATTACTAAGTGTATATGCTTAAAATTGTATGCAATTTGTTTTGTTTTACAATCAATATTATATAAAACCACAAATATTTACCTGGAATGTTTGCAGATTTCAGTGGTAGGCAAAGAGGAATGAAGTGTTCATAGTTACATACTTCTTGAAGAAAATCAAATTTATACTGGAACAAAATCTGAAAAGATTACATTATTGGCTGATTATTGGCTGATTTCTCTTCATTAATTGCAGGTATGTAAATTCATTCATCTATCTGAATGAAATAACAGTTGTGCAGTTTCATGAATATACATGTGTATTCATATATTTATGAAAGTATTTTCACATAGAAGCAAATTTTTTTTAAAAAAAGAGAAAGTTGGTGTAGCAGTATTAAACTAAGAAAGGGAAAAGGAATCTGGTAGATTAGTAGCTGCATGGATTTGTTTGCACTTCTCTGCCAGAGGACAAAAATGAACAAGTGACACCAGTTCCTATTAAGAGATCCCCGTCTTCATTAGAAAACATATGATTTGATAGACTGACTGTTGGGAATATGCTGGGAAGACCAATTCTCCTTTTTTACTGATTCTGATATTTTTTTAAAGCAAAAGAAGAGGTCTGCATAATTGTAAACATACATCAATGTATTTACCTTGTCGTCACCAGGTCCAAACATGCTTATATAGTTATTAATTAGTTTAAATACAAATCCGCGATCCATGAATGTGAAACATCGCTAAGGGAAAACAAAATTGAAATGACTATAATTATTTACCTAAGAAAAGACTTTTAACAACAGAAAATAGTTAATGAGGAATCATTATCATCTAGGCAAACATTAAACTGGCAGTAAATCTTGAAGATCAAAGGTTAAAGTCAAATATTCAACTCAAAAGTTTTCTGATTAACCTAAATATCAATTTGTGTAAATGGCAGCATGAGATTAACCATCCAGAGTTGCTCTGCAGGGAGATGGACAGTGACAAATTTGAAATATAATTAAATAAATAAATAAATAAATAAATAAAATTAAGAGATTTTGCATTGTTTTAAATAAATAGCCAGGGTAAAGCAGGCCTTTAGAAAACTCACTGAAGAATTGAGTCAAAATATGTAAATATGTTCAAATAGATAGATCTTATAGCTATCTGTCAAGAAAAGTTCAATTTGTTGAATTTTTGGCTATTAAAGGCATTCTGTCCTTCTGCCAATCTGAAAAGGGAATGGCAATCCTTTATTAAATTAACAATTTTGTAGGTTTTAATAAAGAGTATCTCCATTATTATAGAGAGGGTGACTGCTGTATCTTCTTTTTGGTGAAGAAGCATTCAAATATTTCTTCTTTTACACATTGGTTATGAACTTTCAGCACTACCATGCCCAGTCTTCATCAGTAAAAGAATCACGTACTAAGTAATGTTTCATGTCAATGCCAACAGCATGGAGAAAAATTTATTATGAAAATGATTGCAATGATTGTGGATCCTGCAGCATATAAATAACTTAACGGTTATTTATAGTAAATACACCTTACCTTCAGAAACCTGCCAGTGCTGAGGCTTGCATTCTTTGTTTCTTCAAAAGCATCTATGTGTTTCCAAACAACATGATCTGATATGTTCATTGTAAGCTTATCTAGTTCAGTTTTGTACGACTCTGGAAACCTCTGAGTGCGAGGAATCTGGTGGAACAGCAGATGACTTTTCAAAATAAAGAACTAATCTGGACAACACTCAATATTCCAAAACGTTCTCCCCTTCTCCACATAGAGAAATTGGAGGAATTGGTGGAATTGCTCATGAATAAGTGATCAGAGCCATCATTCTGATGAACAGTTTAATTATGGCATTTATTTATTCAGAAAGTGTATATAGCACTCACCCCCTTAATGGCACTATGTGGCTTACAAAATACAGTGAAAACATGCAACTAAGCCCCACAACAAATACATTATCATTAAAAGGCCTGGGAAAATAAATAGGTTTTGAAATGTGTCTTAATATGTAGCTATGAGAGCACTTATTTCAATTCCAGTAGCAATTTCTTCCATAAGATGGGGTCCATCATGGAGAAGGCTAAATAGGTTGTTGAAATGATTAATTGATGACCTGAAGTGCAGCATAGACTGTATGAGAGTAGGCAGTACTATAAGTAGTTTGGTCTAAGCTTTATTTTGAGATTTTTAGGCCCAATAGTGTTCATAATAGATTTATTGTCTGGATTAATTGCATTGATGTAGCTGCAGAAGCATTTATGAACAGTCACCAGAAGATCAGAAGGCTATTATATCAATTTATGTAGGAACAGACATAAATCTGATAGCCCTGGTATTATCTAGTTTATCTTGCAATAGCTCTGCAGGATCTCAGGCAGAGGTGTTCCATATTTCTTATCCTTGAAACAAATAACAATAATATAGTAATAATCTAAACAAAGCAGGTCCATGCTCCTTCCAGATATTTTACCATATGTCCCCAGTTACCAAGAAGAATAACATAGGCTAGCTTATGCATGATACAAAGCAGACACAAAAATAAGAATGAAAAAGACTTTTTGCTGTATTCCCTATCTTCTGCATATCAAAACATAACCAAAACTTTGTAGGGAGTCCTCTACATTTGATTTGTGAAATAGCTTTATATAGCCATACTAAGAACTCAGGCAGAAGTTTTCTTACCTGAAACTTCAGAACAGATAGAGGTGCACACTTTTCCTTGGGCTAAGGGATATTACTGATCTTAGAGAGGCATGCCAGTAGCTATACTTCAAAAGGTGAGTGGGGCCAAACAAGAAAGTAGGCTTGGCCAGGCCAAACGCTTACATTTCCATGAATTCAAATACAAATTTAATTAAACTTGCATTAATTATAGTTACTACATACCCTGCATATGAAATAACTTATGTCTCTAAGGAATTAATTTGGTGGGCAGGAACAAATGTTCCCATGCTAGAGAACTGCTAGATCAGATGCCCTCCAAAAGAAGAACAAAGTTGCCATTGATTTGGAAAGGCAGAGGAAAAGCCTTGATTTAAATCTAGGAGCACATGTCAACACAGGAACATTGATTACTGTGTATTCCAGTGGTCAAAATATCTGTGTGTATATGGCTGCAGTATAGAAATAATCTTATCAATATTTTGGTGTCCGTGAATCTTTGATCAAGTCAGTTCATGAATAAGGGGTTAAGTGCCTGGAAAGCTGAGATTTACAGCAATGCCTATCTGAAGTCTGACATTGTCTTCTTAAAAATTACAGTGGTACAATGAAATTTGGAGAGGCTCAGGAAACTGAAGCCAAGATTTGGGGGCTACCTGCAGCTTTTGAGCTATAGACTGTACATTCTTGCTTTACCAAACTACTTACTCTTGCTTTATTAGATTATTTAAAAAACTGGCTTAGAATTATCTGGAAGTTTAATTAAATAATTAGGACTGCCATATCAAAATATAGAACAAGAGTGGATTATATAATATACCTACAGAATGTATGTAATTATCTCTCCAAACAAGAAGAACTAGGAGAGCCCTTTTGCCCCCTTTCTATGCCAGTTACAGATGTGTCTCTGTCCCTTATTTTTTTGTTGGCTACAGGTAGTCCTCAACCTACAACCACTTGTTCAGCGACCGTTCAAAGTTAGGACAGCACTGAATGAATGGTAGTTGCAACTGGTCCTCAGAGCTCCAGCCATTCCAGTACCCCCGTGGTCACGTGATCGGGATCTGGGCACTTGGCAACTGGTTAACATGACTAGTTGCACTGCCCCACAATCACATGTTTGCCATTTGCAACCTTTCCTGCTGGCTTCCCCAGAGAGTTAATGGGGAAGCCAGCAGGGAAGTTTGCAAGTGGTTGCAATAAGTCTCCCCCACCTGCACACGCTCCCCCAGTCCCTCTGTTCTCACACCACGCCGGCTAGTTGCGCACCCTCATGCACCCTTACACTTCCTGCCCAGCCCACAAGTACTTAAGAATATAGCTTTATAAGGCATATTTTAAAATAAAAAGGACTTGGAAGAGAATCCAAAAATATCTTCCACACACGTAAAAGATGTTTTTAGCATTGCCAGTCAAGAGAAGGAATGCTGTATACTCAGCTGATTATATTTGTTTTAGCAAGAAACTTACAAAGACACGTTTAGGAAAAGTTAGGGACAGCCTTGTTCCCTGAAGTAGAATGGATTTATGAATTGACACCTTTTCTTTAAAAGAAAAACTGAAGTTGATTCCATGGTTATAAGCTGGTTATAAGTGCAATTGATTATATATAAATGTATAATCTGCTGAAATCAATCCACTGCAGGATGAAGGTTTCTTCACTGAAGGTTATGGACCATAGTCTACCATGCTGGTCCCGTGAAGGTTGGTTGAGTGATATTTTTTGATTTGCCTAAGAGACAATTAAAACCTGGGTCTGTTCACTCCTAGTCTACTGTAGCCACTATACCATACTGGCCTCTCCTAATTAATAGTGAATTAAAAGTCCCACCATCCTTTACCTTACAGCAACATCTAAGGTACTTCAAGACTTATATATAACTTGTATTCCACTGCAGTCCAGAGACTGTCATAGGTTTACTGTGTATATAATGTAATAACAATCAAAACATCCATAGTACAATCCAAAATCAATATAATGAAAAGCATGAGTATATATACACTGAAGTATCATTACACTCACTGAAGAATGATGGTACTCGGATGAGTAAAATATTTTTAAGTATGAACATGTTTAAATATTGATAAAATAATTATAAAATGCATAATAGCACAGGGTCTTACCTGTACTCTCTTTGTGTAAACCAAATGCTGTGCCATTGATTTTAATATAATTGCAAAAAAGAACCAGGAGTGCTAAAAATTAATAAATAAATGTTATTTTTCTTTCGTATTAACACAACTTTACTTTGCAGTTTTCTTTTTTCATTACAACAAGCTCCTCAAATGTAGGCTTTTCCATATGTGCTGAAACTACAGTTTCCATAAATCCCAAGCAAATTGGCTGAAAATTGTTAGAGCTGTATTCCCCAAATATTTGGAAGGCAATTAGACAAGATTAGACAAAACAGAACTGACTTCTAACCTTTGGAGGAACCTGGGCCACTACTGGATAGGCCTTCTATGCCCAGATACTAGTCATTTATAAGTATTCTTTTTTACTTCCACAGGTGACCTTGAAAAGCTGCATCACTGGGCTGCGGGAACCCACCAGAATAGCTTGCCAATGGCAAGGGACTGAATTCACTGCTCCTCCTTCTCCAACTGGAATTTATATCTGAATCTCATTTAACTCTTAAAAACATTAAGGAGCCCTTCCATGTGTGAAATAGAAAGTCTGGATCCAATTTATAAAATTCTTTACTCAAACAGAACCAAACCCAAAACCAACCCGCTTCCCCACCACTTTAGTCCTGAGTTGCTAACAGTTTATATAGAGCACCCTTGCTCAATCTGCTAGCAAGAATCTGCAGGACTATGATGTATTTTCCAATATATTGTCCTTGAAAAACAATTATTCACCATCTTCCTGCTTTTAAATCCTAACAGTTGAATTCAGGCTCCCATATCAACTTCTTAGCGGTTCTGCTAAGCAATCCCTTTCCCAGCTATAGGGAATGGACAACAAAGTGACGTCATAAAATAAGAACATATAGCAAACAACGAGAGCCAGTTTGGCATAGTGATTAAAGCATCAGGCTAGAAAGCGGAAGCCTTGTGAGTTCTAGTCCTGCCTTAGGCATGAAGCCAGCTGGGTGGCCTTGGGCCAGTAACTCTTTCTCTGTCCTAGGAAGCAGGCAATGGCAAACTACCTCTGAAAAAAGAAATGCCAAGAAAACTGTAGGGACTAGTCCAGGCAGTCTCCAGGAGTCAAAAACTGACAGGAAGGAAGGAAGGAAGGAAGGAAGGAAGGAAGGAAGGAAGGAAGGAAGGAAGGAAGGAAGGAAGGAAGGAAGGAAGGGCCAAAAAAAGCAAACTACAATCTATGAAAGCTTTCCGGACACTTTTAGCTCACAAACAAGAGTAAATTTTACCTTTAGAACAAGCTTCACTGTCCTTTGATCATTTGACTGCAACAAATCAGTCATATTCCTGGCCAGTTCTTCATGAACAGTCCGTTCTTCAAATGTCTTAGTTTTGAATACGTACTAAAAGTATGATATAAAAGGAGGGAAGAAGTTAATTGTGAGAACTTTAGTTCCCACTGATTCCATGCAACATGGATAATCTCCACATTATACCTGACAGATATATCACCAATGCTATGAAAATATTTATGGTGCAAAATTATTAGTCTTTTGCATCTGGCCTTCTATTGATTTGAATGTAATGAAATTAAGGAACTATACTTTGCATGCAATCTTCTACTTGCCCATTCAGAAGTATATTCCTTTAAGGACAATGAACTCACTCCCAAGCTGCAAGCTTGTCTGGAATCCACTTGCCTGGAAATAAGTCCTTCTGAACTCATTGAGATATATTTCTGATTAAATATGTATGAGATTGTGTTATGAATATTTTACATTCTATACAAAGGTGTAGTGTGTACCAAAACCAAAACCAATGTATACATCTCTTTTTATTGGGCAGCAAATATTCCACACCCACCGTCAAACGCATAGCAACATGAGTATGACTCTAAGGAACCGTCATTCCTATTCCATTTTTATATTAAAGTTTATTACCATAACTGTTATATTTGATGGGTTCAAGCTGTCATGGGGAAGTTTCTTTGTCATTATTTTTTTGTTTATTTACTTAGAGTAATCAAAAGTTTTTTTTTTAATAACAACACATTCAACACTTTCCCAATGAGACAGAATATATCGTGGGATGTGGAAAAATACATATAAATATTGAAACATTATTCCTGCCAGCATGGAAGTATTAGCATCTGCAGTTATCTTGCACATGCACCATTCTTTTGCTCTAAACATCAGCCAATCCGGAAATGTATGAAATGTGGTGACATTTAGTCTTATTCTTGAATATGGGATGACTGAGCAAACCGATCACTCAACCCATGCTGTTTTGAACATATTAATAAGAGAATACATTTAGTAACACCAAGTTAAGCACTCACACAATCTTTTTTGTTTACATCTGAACCATGATCCACGGCCTTTCTGGATTTTCATCACTGTCACCCCAAAAATAATGTTGCTAATGGAATGTGACTCATAAATAAGAATTATGTGCGGTATATTTATTGAAGTAGCATTCACCTTATTTGATCTTAAGAAAAGCACAGGGAACAATCTTCTTAGAATGAAACTTGATGCTACCACAAATGCAAGGCTGCTACTTCTGTCTCATTCATAGCGACTAGAGACATTCAACACATGACGTGATGCCATCATGCAGAATGACAGGATCATGCTTTGACTTGGAGGAGGAGAAAATAAAATTTGAATCTAGTAGCATTCTGGGACATCCAATTTATTATGTAGGGTATTACATTATGTACTGTATTACACATTTTACTTTAATAATACCTCTGATTATTATTTTCTCATAGAGGAAGAGACCATGATGACCGAAAGTGAGAGGTCTGCCTAAAGCGGCTTAGATTCATCACCAGCCTTCCCTAATCTAAATGTGTTAGACTTCAGCTGTGCTATACTTCATTACTTCTGAAATGCATTAGGTTGGGGAAAATCATAGTAAATATTAACACTCTTCAGAATTCTGTTAACTCTTCAGGATAGTTATGGTTTACATCCTTCATCTCTCTCATGAATGGTAATTTTCTTAAAAAATTATCTTGATATATCATAGCTTTCCAATCCTTAGGTTACAAAATCTTCAAAAGCTGCAGGGATTACAATTTAAGGTTGATTAAATTGGCATTTATTTTCTTTATGAGAGGCATTTTGCACATATATACTTTTCTAAACTGATGTGTTAACATACAATAACAATTAAAACTAACATTTTGAAGTTAAAAGCACCTGCCTGGGAGAAAGCCTACTGAGTTCAGTGGGACTTACTTCTGAATATGATATGCATAGAATATCACTATGCAAAAATTTGAGCGCACAGTGGAATTTGTTTTAGTGCCATAAAGCTTTAGCCATTCAGTTCAGTATAAATTCAATTTATGTTATGACACTTAGATTTTAGGCCAAAAGAAAATGTAAAAGCATGTATATTCTGATAGTTAATATTCATGTTGGCTTATATATGTCCATTTCCCCACCAGCAATCTACAGCGTCTTCGTACCAGCCCCCATTGAAGTGATGAAATCATCTTCATTGTTGTCACTTTGGCACAACAATAATTCTAGGAAAAGCTATATAGTAAAACGCTAGTGGGGAAATGATTGTGTGTGACAATCAGTATCTGCAAGATTTGTGACATTTTACTAATGTGGAACTCAGTAAATCTCACAATCAGCACTCAAGAATGATTCTCCAAATCATATTATTATAAAGCTGTTATTATTCTTACATGTTTTAAATGAAATTGTCTTATAATTGTAAAGTCACACACATATGCTTATTGCTAAAATGGTGCATTATCAGATGATGAGTTGCATGGATCAAACAGGTCATATGGTACAGCTAGAACTTCTAGCTATATCTTCTCAAACAAAATATTTTTAAATGAAGGCACTTCACACATTCACTTAAAGTAACAAAGCAGAAATTAATTGAGCCATGTACATGCATTTCTGATTCATTCATGTTATTATTAATATTACCGCCCAATTCTCCATAATGTTTTGTTTGCTAAGCAAATTAACTAATTGGTAGTTTGAGTAAATATACAAGAGGCTTAACAGTGCCTGAATATTTAAGTTACTGCAATTACATATTAAGAGATTATATTTGACTGGGTTCTTCTACACAAACAGATCTGAAAGTATGATTTTCAGGCAACACTTGAAACCTGTATTTCTCTTTTGTAAGTAACAACCAAAGAAGTATGCACAATTTTGATAAAAAATACCAAAATAGAAGACTCTCATATATTTAGTTTTCATCTTTAATCTTACCTTTATTCTCTACTTAGTGTTCCTATTTAAACTGAATCTACCACTCCATAGTTTAAAATTACTGCCTCTTGTCAACCTATTTGTAATTACTGATAGGCCAAAGGACACTGAATATTACAAGGACAGTTAAATGTAGCTATTTTTATCATATAAAGTGAAATCCAATGCATTCCACCCATTATGAAAATATATCCATCTGTAGAAATGGTAGGGTTATTATTCGTATTATTATATTATTATAATAATATATATAATATATAATATAATAATAATTATAAGAATATATAATATATAATAAGAATATATTATTATTATATATATATTCCCTTATTCCTATTATAACCCCAGTCCCTTGTACAACTGCAAAATCTGCTTTAGAAATTAGGGGTTATTCAGGATCAGATTTTGAGGTATATAAATGGTTGCATTACTTAGTATTGCTTTGAATAGTCCGGTAGGAATGCATTTTGCAACCTACTGATAAGAGATAAAAACGGTCTTAGAGATAGGTTAGGTAGGTTAGCCATTGCTTTTCACTGTATTCAGCTGAACCTAAAGCCCATACTGCAACAATATTTTAACATCACAAAATGTGAGCAAACATTTGAGTTTGTACAAAGTGAAATAATCTCAATAATTGTTAAAATCTATTTTAAATGTGTTATAATTAAATGCAGCTCCCAAATTGTGGATATAAATAGTTTTCTCCTTTTCTCTTTTAATATCACACCCAATGATGATTAATTAATTTAAAATCATTGATGCATTTATTTTATCCTAGATTTGGCTATACAAACATATTGTCTTAATCTGTGTTGGATTCCCCACCCCCCACCCCTTAAAATCAACAACTTTGCTTTGTATCTTAACTGTACATACTGTGCCAAATATTTTAGTGGCTTCTGAGAGCCAGTTCAAAGGGCATTTTTACTGATACTGCATACAAGGATATGCCTTTAAAGTATTTGTAACTAACTTAGTACACATTCGCTCAGTACAATGAAGCATTTAGAGTGAAAACTGAATGGAGTAAACGAAACAAGCAGTGCCAATTCACAAATATGTGCAAAATGTCATGCTGGAAGATTAAAAATGTTTCACATACCATGAACAGGTACAAAACCACTGCAATTTAGACAATAAAAAAGGTTCTTGAGAAAATAACAAAAAGGCTAAAAAAATATTATGCACAAGCTATTTGAAAGCAGACAGAAAAGTTCCCAAGAATGCTCTCTTCATTACAAACTACTGTTGATGTACACTAGCAGTCATGTTGTCTCATGTTAACTCATGATAAATTACCATGGGTAGTTAATAGTGGCAGTTAACCTGTAATGCTTTGCCAAGATGGCAACAAAAATAAATCCTAGGATAAATATAGAATTTTATAAAGGTGATGAGAAAGCAGGTTAAATATTCTTACCTGTATATATGATTGAATATAGTGATCTAATTTTTCTTCATGGAACTTAGCCATAATATCAGTAAAGACCCTGTAAATTAAAAAAGTAAGTGATCATGTAGCATGATAAAGCTTGAAAAAGAAGATGGCAGTTTCATTTAGCAAATAATACAACTAAATGTAAGCCAGTCTACTTAATTTAGAATGATTTTTTTAAAACCAAGTGACCCTATTTTACAGTCTAAATGCACAGAGGGTTTGCAAATAACGTGTAAAAGCCAAATGATTGTCTTGGATTCTAGGGATTTGCCCCCTTCCCTTGTGTGCTGTATTAATGCATTGTATACTGTATGTTGTTCTGTAGCCAGTTTAGTCTAATGGTTAAAGGTTCAAGAGGAGGAGTGGGAAATCAGGATTAAGAGTTCTGCTCCTGATTTAGGCATGGAAGATTTTTTTAAAAGATTTTTTACCCCGCCTTTATTATTTTTATAAATAATTCAAGGTGGCGAACATACCTAATACTCCTTCCTCCTCTTATTTTCCCCACAACAACAACCCTGTGGGGTGAGTTGGTCTGAGAGAGAGTGACTGGCCCAAAGCCACCCAGCTAGCTTTCATGCCTAAGGTGGGACTAGAACTCACAGTCTTCTGCTTTCTAGCCTAGAGCCTTAACCACTAGACCAAACTGGCTCTTGGTTGGTATCTTTGGGCCAGTCACTCTCCCTCAGCCTTAAGAATAACAAACCAGCTCTAAAAAATGCTTCCAAGAAAACTGCATGGACTTGCCCAAGTAGATGCCAGGAATCAAGACTGACTCAAGGGCTCATAAACACACACACGAAGGCTACTCTTTGTTTTTCATAACCCCAATGTACAGAATCCACTCCAAGTTCCAAAATCCATTCTGAAAACATTTGGCCTTTTAAAAAAAACAAAAAACAAATTTCCCACCTCTCTGAACTTAACTTGGCTGGTTGGAATATTCTGAAACTCAAATAAATGAATGACAAAGAGGTCTGTTATATGGAAGACCTTTTTAAAACCACTCATCATATTCTGCCCAAATCTTTTCCTACACATGAACATTTGTATGTGATCAAAATCATTATTCAAGCCTAGGAGTATCATCCAAACTGCACATGCAGGTTGCATATATATTCTTTTTGAAACAAATGTTTGTTTTTAAGGTTATGATGGTTTGGCCACAGCTTGACAGATTTCAATAATTGCCTCACAAGGCAAGCTAAATGACAACAACAGAAAGTAGAACAAGAAATACCTGGTCACAGCAGCTGTTACTTCATCCTCTTTGTTTTGTACAAGAACCCAGAAGAGCTGGTTCAGAATCACAGGAAGAAAATTCACAATGACATGGATCTTCTCAATTTTAAGTAAATTCTGATTAAGAAATCAAGCATGAAAATACATGAGTGGGGAATGATTTTGTACTCTTCCATGCTTATTATAAGCTCATTTAAATCAGGGTATCCCAGGTGGCAGCACTGAGCTGGCCTTGGCAAAGTCTTGGCAAAGCTGAGTATGCTGGACCTAGTCAGTATTTGACTAGGAGACCACCAGGGAATTCCAGGGCTCTAGACTAGTCTGGGAAGTTGAGAAAAAAAGGCAATGTCAAGCCACTTCCACTCTGTTGCCGTAAAAATTCCATGGAAGTGTTAATCAGAAGTGAAGTCTGACTTGGTGGAGACTTCAAATATATTTCAGAGTAAAAGCAGTTCTACTCAAGTTACATATAATTCAACATCCATTTTAAATAGGGACATGGAGACAATTCCAGAGCTGTGCAATCGTTTGAATGTCCAACTTGGATAAGAGAGCTGGGTTTGTCCTTGGCTTGATCATTCTGCTTTAACATTAACTTCAAATACAATTATGATAGTTGTTCTGGGTGAGCACAGACCTGGCCGTGGTGACCAATGCCTTTGTTGAATCCAAATTAATGGTTTCTATCTTTTGAACATTTTTAGAAATTGGAGCAGGTCTGAAATGCCCTTGGAAGAATGCTAGTGGCACTTATTTATGCAATCATAATATCCTTGGCTTATTAGGTTGCTAATTTGTTTTTAGGCAACATACAATGGCATAAAAAGCTGTATATTGGTTGAGTGTAGGCTATCTTTAGTACAATGTGTTTCATCACTAGATGGTTTGCACTCTAAGAACTGACCTCTCTGTTTAATATCCAAATAATGACCACAAGCTATATTGTTAGGGTGATTTGCTGTACAGCAAAAATCTTCTGTTCTGGAACGTCTGTTCACAAATTTGATAATTTTAATATCTTTAACAGTGATTATGGGAAACCCAGGTTCAAGTCCATACTTGACCACAGAAGTGCCTGGGTGAATTTCTCAGCCTAACTTACTTGACAGGGTTGTTTCTCTGGGGATAAAATTTGGTGAAATGGTGAACATAGATAAGCACGAGTTACTAAATAATTTTTACATGCTGGATTTTGGATAAATGTTTACTTTTATGTTCTATCAATTTTATTTTCAACTGCTCTGAACTCTTCAGCAAGGTATAATTCAACATTATGATAACAAATGCACCCAATTCAAAAGGAAAATTAAAATATACATATATTCAGCCATCAGCACTATTAATAGCTATATAATTTCTTAATTAATTTACCTTACAGGAGATGATAAAACTTGAGGTAGGTGGCTGGGACAAATCTTTATTTCTTTTCTGGCATTGCAGGAAAAATCTATTCAGATATGGATCCTACAGCAAATGTATACAAAAATGTTTAGTGCAGTACCAACAAAAGTGGCACATAGACTCTAAACAATAACTGTGCAAAAATAAGAATTAAACTTAAAAGAAAAATCAGCCCCCAAGTGATGTTTTTCGGTTCAGCATTAATTCCTTAAATATATATATCTCCACTCTTGATACAATCTAAGCCAAATTTATTGCAGGAACTGCTCAGTCCTCTTTTCCACCAATCAACCCATCTGAAAAATCAAATGTGGTATTCTATCCACATCTGTAAAATAAGAATAATAGTGACCTGTAGATGAACACTCTGAAGTGGGTCTAAATAAACTTTTATACAGTTTATACAGTGTGTGTCACTATGAGGTATGCTAAATACTCAGCTGAAGCCTGAAGCAATGAGGAACTCATCCTGGAAACACAGTGACTAAAAGTGCCATTGTATATGTGGCTGTCCCAGCTATTATCTGAGGACTCCAAAATTACATAAAAAATACTTTACTTTCTAAAAAAAAAAATGATCAAAATCTTGCAAGATCGCCAAATCTTGCAAAATTTATTGCTATCAACTGAAATCTTATGAAGTTTAAGAACACCAATTTCTCATGAGTTCTGAATGTCAACATTTCCTGAGCTTTGGTAATATGTAATTTTAGGTATTATTAAAATAATTATATGTAATAGGGCAGCTATGCTGTTGCATGAAATTGTACAAGGAGATGCAACAAAGGTTGTTGACCTACAGGCTAATCCATGTACTCAGAAGTCTTCATTTATTTGCAGGGTTACTGAATCCTGCTTGTTATGAAAACCAATGTTATGAAACTTGAAAAATCAGATAGATTGCAACTATCTGCATGAAGCTCTTGCAACTGATTATTTTAAATTTTTGTTAGCATTGTAATGTATGGTTCCAAAAACATAGGCATAAATCAGTTATTAGTTTATTTACATTTAAATATGACTGTTTTCACTCAAAAATATAAATGACATTGCAGGATTTGCTGTAAGTGTGTTGTTTTGAGTATTTGAGATAATCCTTGCTAAAAGATTCTATAAATATCACACTGACTGTGATTTCCTATTTCATAATGGCTGAAGGTGGAAGCCCAAATATGTTAATTCCTGTGGAATCCAAATAAAATTGCATACAGATCACATGCATAGACACTGATATATACTAATTTTTTTTCCTTTGCATTTCTCTCACTTATATTTGTTTTCCTTAATATAAACAATGCTTACCTGAGTGTATACTGTGGATACAACAAGCAGTGACACTTTGAAGAGTGGCTTCCCTCCATCTACCCACTTAATGTCACTTCCACTGTGCTGTGAAAAACAAAAAATGAATCACTCTGGTTAGTGCAAACACGTTCGTCTTCTAGCTTCCGTTCCTACTTTATGTTTAGAATACTAAGGATACATCAGCACTGCCACAGTATCCTGATTAGGATCATCATTTGTGGTTTGCATTAATTGTTCTCTCTCTCTCTCTCTCTTTGCGTGTATAGCAGAATATATTTATTTGTTAGATTTGCATTCCACATTTTGTACAGGTGCTCAAAAAAAAAAAAAAAAGGAAAAAAAAGGCAGCTGTCATTAAGGAGCCAGACTTTTCAAAAGTCCCGTTCAGTAAGAAACCCTTCTTTGCTGGATCTCTTCAGACAAATCATAGGCAAGAAGCGGGTCATGAGATCCAGTGCTTCTGCAGTATGTGAACAAATGGTGGAGATATATGGATAGAGATAATCATACAACTGTCTCCCACCCTGATTCTAACTGGAAAGCAAATATAATAGTCAGTGCACATATTGCAATGTGCAGCCTATTTCATAGACTATCCAAAATTAAATAATGTATTTATTTACAGATGTTCAGAACAGATATAATAGTCCATCATGAAATTACAGAAATATATGAGTTACAATCAAAACTCTATAAAAATAGGTGTCTTCACAATGTCGGTTGTATCTCTGGGAAAATACAAAAGAAAAATCAAGTAATCCAAACTGCATGAAAAAGGCACCATGTGAAGCTATGTTCATCGAGAATTATAAACACTCAGAATAGTCTATTATAAGAAGAGGATGCATGTGTCAATGCATTTATTTATTTATTATCAGATTTTTGTTCTGTTCCTTCAGAGAACTCAAACAGGCAAGGATTGAGATGTGCACAACTTTCTATGGATGACATGGTATATGTGTGACAAAGCTGGAGAATAATTTTATACTTGATACATCTGTTTTAATGTCATTCACATTAAACTGTAAGATTATTTTACAAGGGACAAAACAAAGAACAAGTAAATAATACACAATACCTTCCCAACTGCAGGATCCTGAAGGTTTAAATAAGAGGGAGGTAGAATGGTTGCCACTGGTATGCTATGTTCTCGAGATATTAGTTGATCATCTTTCAGCAAAGGCAGCCAAGCATATCCCACTGTATCCAAAATAGATATTTACACTGGAACATTTTGATTTATTTAAATATAAAGAAATAACGATAACCAGAAAACAGATATTGTCTCAGATGCTTGACTTAAAACAGGGAAAGAAAGTATACAGGAATAATACAGACAATGAGTATTTGAGCAAAAATCCAGTATAGCTACCTGAGGTTTCCAGGGCCTCTTTCTTTTTGGAATTAGCTTTTGCATTTATGTCACAGGTGACATGATAAAATGAAAATAGAATGTGATGTTTCTTATGAAGTTGAGTTGGCAGCTCAATTTTTACCTGAAATGTAAAACATTACATCCATTCTTAAGTGTAAACCGAATTAAAGCAAAAAGAAGACAGCAGGGCCTAATTCTGATTCTAAACTATTATCCTATATCTGCTGTTAGTCAAAAGGCCAAGAAGATCAAAAGGAATTCATTACAGATAATGTATCAGGATTACCAAGAATAGTATATTACCAAGATCTGGTTGGATATGAATGGGAGCCTCCCCTCTAAGTAATGTGCTCACTCGGGTTTCAAGTGAGGTACCAGCCATGATCCCAGGTTGGAGGAGTGGCTGCAGTCATACAAGAGACTCTGGTGGCTTCCAGAGATGCTGCTTTCCAGATTGCCAGAAGTAAGGCCCTGTATGTGAAACTGGGCTCTAGGTATCAGATGGGATTGATGCTCTATACCAACCTCACTGCTGTGTAGCAGCTACCCTGCCTGGGCTACTTAATGTTTGCAATACCCTAGACTTGCTGTCCTTGGGCATGGAGGCAGGTGGCTCTGGAGTTCATGGCCCTAAGGCAGCCATGGACTTGACCTAAGTCATTTAGGGCCCAATACACAGCAGAGATCACACACATTTCACTTAGTTTTTGTCTTTGGGCAATAGCAATGTGAGCTGGGTATGGGGGATCTTCTATGGTCAGATCACTCTCTGATTGCTTTAGAGGTAACTGCTTCCCACCACAGGGAGACAGGATCTGTTCGATCAGACCATCCCAGGTGCCTGATGGAGCCTGTGGGTTTTCAGATGGAGCTTGGGATTGTTCTTGAGTCTCTGATGCACAGTCTGATGAGGTCTTCTTCACCACTTGGAATGAGAAGGAAATTGTGACCTTAGATTGCACCTATATAGCCCCTCCCTGCTTGTGGATCCCGTGACACAGTGTTTAGAATGCCACTTGAGAAAACAGCATTTGTCCTCCCAAACGTATGTTAAGAGCCTTTATTAAGGATTACTCATGGTGAAAATAGTGGCAAACATTTTTCTGCTTCTATCAAATTTGCAGATAGCTAGCTGGTAAACCTGTTCAGGGTGGCTCAGATCCTCCTGGGGAGGTAGGTTCCAGAAGGCCACTGTGAGAAGTATTAAAGGCATGTGGGGAATAAAGTTACTTGGATTTGTTTTAAGGTGACTTTGCAGATCCTATGGTGTAGACTGAAGCATAATCTGCTAAAATATCTGGGAGGAGTTTGAGTCTTTTGGTCCTGAGGAAGTGGATAGAATCCTCAGATCTGTAAGCTCAGGCAACTGTATACTAGGTTCATAACCTTCCTTAATGGCTAAGGCTGCCTGGGAGTTGAAGTGTGGTGGGTCCAGGCAGTGGTTAATTGTAACTATTAATATTAAGAGAAAGAATAAAGAGAAAGAAAAGAAAATTGGAATGAAAAAATAGTAAAGATCAAAAGTACAGAAAAGAAGAGAAAAAGAGAGAGAAAAAACAAAAAAGGAAAAAAAGATTGACTTCTGACCCTCCATGCAACAGATATAAGTAACAATATACATCAAACTCTTACTCTAAATTTAAAATATAACTTCCATTCTTTCTATTAACTCATATTATTTCTAATCATCAAATGGTTAATTGTTCCTTGAGTGAGGGTGTGATCCCATCTGCATTAAGGAGGTAGTGATCCACACCCTGTTCAAGAAAGCATCCTGGACCCCACGATACTGGATATTTTCTGTCTAATTTCCAATCTTCTCTTTGAGGGGAAGGTTATGGAGAAGATGTTCAGCCTGCATCTTCAGAGAGATCTGGAAGAAATTGACTATCTGGAACCTTTTCAGTCAGATTCAGGCCTAGAAATAGTACTGAGACATGAATGAGGCTTCAAAATGGTGGCGGTATTCTTACCTACTTTGATCTGGTAGCAGCTTTTGGTAACATTAATTATATCCTTCTGAACTGACTTGGGGTGTAGGAATGGAAGAGCATGGTGCTGCAGTAGTTGTTTTCTTTCCTCTAAGGCTGGTTCCAGTCAATGTTGGTAGGTGGGGGAAACGTCATGTCCTAGGCACCTGGTTTTCAGGGTTACTTAGAGGTCTACCTTCTTCCCACTCCTATTTAACATCTACATTAAACCATTGGATGAGATCATCCACCAGCAGGGGATGAGGTATCATCAGTGTGCTTATGATACTCAAATGTACATTCTTTTCTCCTTGTTGACCAATTGATGCTACCAAGTTTCTTTCTCAGTATCTGGAGACTATGTAGGTCTGGATTGGGAGTCCAGGCTTGAACTCAACCTAAGACTGAGTCACTCTGACCTGACATCAATCTCCCCAATTTGCTCCCTGGGGATCCGTTGCCATGATTCAAACTCCCTCTTTTTGAAGGTAGTAGGAGTCTGGGGAGATTGATGTCAGGTTCAGCCCAAAGAACTCCAAGAGACAATGCAAATACAGTTCTGTTGCCTTTATTAGCTACAACTTCCAGACAGAAAATCTCCCCAGACTGAACTCTAGTTCCAGCCAGCCAGCCAGCCAGCCAGCCACAACACTGTGAATTCCTTAGGGAGGTGCCAGCCTCATCTTCTTGAACTTCCCATGCTCCTGCTGGGGGCTAAGAACACGCTTATCTCCCTGAGCCTGGCCTTCATAAGTCCATTCCATCACACAATCACCTGTATCTTACTAATTCTGTTCCCCTTAGCAGATCTGACAGATTTGGCATGGTCTGAATCTCTTCTATCAAATAATGCCATCTGATGGGACATAGGAAGCATGCCTTCTGTCAAGGCTCCTGCCCTATAACATCTTATCCTCCCAAAGTCGATGACCCCCACCATGATGGCTTTTTGAAAGTGACTAAAGACCTGGCTGTTCCCATGGGTATTAGGCCAGGATGTTGAGTTATTCTGACTCTGAGAGTTGTTTTTAAGAGTTATATTATATGGCTGAGTGGTTGTCCTCGGTTGCAAACAATTCAAGGCAACATTAAAAGACCTTAACAATCTATTTTTTCAAAAGTATCTTTGATATATCAGTCTTTTATAACAGCATGTATCAAGTCACAGAAGGAGCAGACTGACCTCATCGTAGAAATCAGGGTTGTGTGAATGATGTAGCACAGCTGTATAAGCTGCTGAGGTAAATAATGGTCCACCGGGCTTCCCATAGATACACTGTTTAAAGAGACATTGCTTTAAGTTTTGTGGACTTTATTAGAAACAATTGATTCTGTAGTCATATCTTAGAAGACTTTTTCAGCCTCATAGCATCGCAGAACCTTTGGGCCAAAAACACATAAAAAAATTAAAAATGCCTGAAATCTCATGAGATTTCATGTGGAGAATGCCAGAAAAGATCTGACAAGCAAACTCACAAGATTTTGGAGTACTAAAAAAAAAATAATGGAGTAGAGGTTTTTCCAGGCCATCATGCAAGATTACATGATTGTATCCATGATTGTACTGAAAAAATTAGTATACATGGTATTGCTTTTATAGAGCTGAGAAGTCCAAGAGGAAAACAAATGACATGAGAAGTCAAAATGACAAGAACCAGACTAATAAAAGTATATTATTTCTTAATTTTACTTGTTTAACCACTACTACTACTAACTTTGTAAAGTAGTTTCCAGCAATAGCCTTCATCTACCCCTCCGCACCAAAAGAAAAAGACAAAAGATATGCTAGGCACACAAAAAAATCTTTGGTGAACCTAAAATAGTTCTCTGAAACTCAGAGGCTCATAACAATGATCAGTGCATTCACACATGGTATGCAGAACACCAGAATTCACCATTTCTCCTGCTGATCAGTCACCTTCATGAACATGCTGTTCACCTGAGTTATGAAAGAACATTGATAGAGATTTATCCACAGTTTTCCATTTCATTATGTTACCTAAAATTCACTCTGCAGAATTGGCATTGCCAAAAAGCCCATGTTGACTGCTGTTATAAAGGACTATTACAGAAATGTGGAAAATAGTATTAGGCTGATGACTTTTTAAAAAGATCACAATAGCTTCACCAACAGGGTATCCAAAGAAATCTGTTCTACCATATCATGTTGTAACAGGAATTCATCTTGACTCACCTTCACCGGCTTGGCTCCTTCTTCATCTGAGTTTTTAAATTCAATGCACACTGTTATATTCCGGGCCTGTAATAGAAGAGCGCAAATGTAAATCACTAGCTCGCCACTTCAAGTTCTGTGAAAGATACAGTCTTTTTCAGTACTGACACAATGCTGCCAACTGAGAGTAAAGCCCAGAAGCATAATAAAGCCAGAGTGGAAAAATGGAAAGATTTAACCTCATAATTAAACTTCATGTCATCTGAATTATTTGAAAAGGAAATGTATTTAAGAACGTAGTATATATGAATATAGCATTGGAGCCTTTAGGCTTCAAAAAGAACTTAAAAGGTAGTGTGTGTGCATGTACGTTCATACAGACATGAACGATTACCAAGATAAAAATAGAAAATAAAAACTGGGCAATCTGCTTCTACTTAATTTTCATGTGGATGGCTCCTGCTTTGAAACAAGTCCCAGAATTTCAATGAAACCTATTTTGCTGAAAGTATGAATCATCAGTATACATTCCATTACATTATAGTACCTACTCTATTGCCATTTAATTTTTATTGAGAATTTAAAATAATCACGTAACTTTAATTTGAGGAAAGCAAAATAGGGAAACTTTCCACCAGGGAATAGTAGTTCACATGCAAGCAATAAAATCAACCAGACTGTTTTAATATAAACATGTAGACATGACTGAGATTTCAAAGACAATAGGTTTCAGAAGTATTTAATATATATAATTAAATAAAGGTCAAGTTCATTGCAACTAGGGGTGAATGGTTGGTTATTAATGGCACAGTAAATTTTTAGTAGACTTAAAGCAACTTATGAACCATCACCATTCAGATGATTCCAAGGAGTAACTAGAATTTCAAGTACCAGAAAGCATCATGTTCCATTGTGCACCTACAGATCATGGATACAAATGCTAAGGCTCTGATTTTGGAACAGAAAAATCTGATATTTGACATCTGATTTTTCTTCTGTCTCCCCATTTTTACAGCAATTTCATTTGCATACTTTAAGGACAGCCTTAAAAGAAACATAGCATGGAGTGGGCAGGGATTGGCTGAAAGGGCTTCTGAGCTAGAAAGATCTTAAGCAAGTAAGAGTGCTTAGCTGACATTAACTAATGTAAAAAGCCCCTTAAGCAGGGGGAGGGGGGAAAGGGTCAAACTTAGTTAGCCTGAAGATGGAAGATCATCAGGAAATTCTAGAACTGTAGATTAGAGTGGGAAGTTAAAAAAAAATCCTGGAAAAAAGCAATGACAGGACACTTCCTTGTTGCTGTCGAGAAAATAACACGAGATAAGCCCATGCACTCAATAAGGAGTTAAGCAAAACCTTAAGGAGACTTTACTTTAAAGCCTGTCCTCTGCCATGTTCTCGGTGTAAAATAAATCAGCCTGAGGGGATTTAAGTGGGTCAGTTAATGATCTCCCATGGAGAATAGTAAACACATGAATCAGGAAAAGCATCCACTAATCCTTTTGCCTACCTTCTGTTCTCTCACTAGAAACAAACACATAGGTTTTATTAAACCACTCCAGTATTGTAGAGCTCTAAATTCCCTATAGAACTTCGGGAGCTTACTTTTAAGTAAACATGACAAAGATTGCTTGGCTTTGTACTATTGATGGCCATACCTTGTTGAAGCATTTTTGGCTATCATATTTCAGATGTTTGGGATAGATATACATTTGGTTTTTATATACTTTGTAAGCCTGAGAATATTTTGTAGATTCTTGAACAAATTCTTCCACTTCTACTGTTGGTTGGTGGTTCTTGATATTATTAAAGGGCTTGATTGGTATAAAAGATGATGTTACACAGTCTTAAGACAGAAAAACAAAAGAAAAATCCATTCAGTATTTAAACTATTGTCTTTTTTAAAAAACTACAATCTGGCAAGTCTATGAGCACTAGAGCTTCTATCCTCTTTGAACCTTTTCCCACAACAGTTACACCATTACTTCAAGCAACGATCAGCCAATTAAATGATAACATTTTTGTATAAAACTGACTTATGGTGGCATCACCAGGTATCTGTCAGCACAATGCAGGAGGAGCAATTCCTTCTCTTCCCCACAGCCACTTGTATAATTCCCACATTGTTCCGAATAACCACTGAGAGCAGATTTTGGGGGTCTACCAGGACTGCATAAGGGGGGAGAGTATCACTGAAATTCACCACTCTCTATTCCGTTTATTATTTGAACGACAAAGCTCTTACCACATATATTTAAAACATTATTGTTGGAGGAATTGAAAGTTGAAATGGAAAAATCTGATTAACAGTAGAAATGATGCCATTATTTTTGCTTATATTTAAGAAATTTAGACAACTTAGAAAAGTATTTCTTAAATTAGTAACAGAGTTCTAGAAATATATTTCAAAAAATAAAATGTGATAATTCACGAAAGGACATTTCCAGGAAGAACAATGTGCTAAAAGGTAGTCTTCCTAACCACCTCTCACTAGCAAAGTCGATGTGATGGAATGGAATTATGAAGGCCAAGCTCAGAGAAACAAACATTTTCTTAGCTCGCCAGAACCGCGTGGGAGGAACAAGAGGATGAGACTGGCACCTCCCTGAGGAATTCACACTGTTGTGGCTGGAGGACTTTGGGAACTGGGGTTTTAGTCTGGGAAGATTCTTGCTAGAGGTTGTAGCTAATAAACATAGCTGGACTGAATTGGCATTGTCTCTTGGAGTTCCTTGGGCTAGGCCTGACATCAATCAAAATGTTTGTCTCCCTGAGCTTGGCCTTCATAATCCCATTCCATCACAGCTGATGCCGATTCCATTGGCTTTTATTTAACCACATATGCATAGTACCATGACTTCAACTGCCATCATATTAACAAGGCAAAATTTATATGTCTTCTGATCTCCTCCCTAAACACTGCTCCTGAGTACAGTAGCCATAAAATCAGTTTAAAACACATAATTTTTAAAGAAATAATTTTAAAACAAAAAATTGCATTGTCTTCTTGGAAGGTTTATAAATTGTAGCACTTTTTAACCATTATAAAATGGATTCATACTTGGATGCTCCAAAGGTAGCCAATCAACAGTAATTTCTAAACTGCCAGGGATGGTCTGAATTTTATTAATTTTCTCAGTTCTGCAAAGATAAAAAGAATAAAATATTAGATAATTGATATTTTCAAAGAAAGGCCAGTGCTATAGCTGTGATATAAATAAAAGGAATTAAAGTGTGAAGAATCTTTTTAAAATAATAAATTGCTTATTTATCTTTATATTTTATTAGCTCATGGACAGTTGCAGATCCATACAATAGATGAACATACTGTATTCAAACAGCATAAAAACATGAACAGTTACAAAATAAAAATGAAGTAAATTCATGGCAGCAGTGGAAAATGTATAAACATATAAACAATGAAGTTAAAAGGATGTGTTTAAAAATTGAGGCACTAGAAGTCTGATATAGTAAGAGGAAACCAAGCAAATGAAACCCATCTCAAAACCTGCTCAGCTGTATCCTCCCTCCCATACCACAAGGCCACCAAGGGCATTGCTGAAAAGATCACAGAAGCTTGATTGCTTTATTCAGAAAGTTTATTGTATTTTTACTATGATTGTTTATATCAATTGCAAGTCACTTTGAAAGGATTGGTATCCTGAAAGATGCAATATAAATAATTAAAATAAATAAAATAATATAATGGGAGGACCAAGTGAGTCTTTTAGTGAAGGATTATTGAAAACTCTTTTCACTGAGCACTGACACAGAAAACACCTTCTGTTTAGTAGGCACCAATCTCATCTCAACTCTTTTTATGGAGACACCCATGAATCTGATGTCCCAGAAACTATTGTTTTGCATGCTGACTGGGGAATTTTGGGAGTTGAAGTCCACATATCTTAAAGTTGCTATGGTTGAGAAACATTGGTCTAGAGTTTAAACAAGCAAATGAAGATTTAACAACTCTTGCTTATTTGAGTTTTTATAAGTCGCTGAGCATGTATACAGAAAAGAGATATTGTTGACGAAGGAGGAACCTGAAACAAAACAGCTGCTGCATAAAAAGAAAACAGAAGCTGCAATTAGAACATTTCCACACTGTTGCTATTTTCATAAACCAAACTCATAGACACAATGTGAACACAACCTGTGATAGTCTTCACTTTTGTCAACTTGAAATAAGGAGTGAAAATTGCTGCCCATTCCTGAACTGCTGCAGGTTAAAATCCTGTCATCCACTTCATACAATGAAGAATTATGGGCTGGGAGAAATGTTTGGAGCAGTGTTTCCCTCCAATAAAGAAATAGAGCCAAAAAAATTAACTTTGCTGTGGCTTCAGCTAGACCACAGTTGAGCAAGAAATATATCAGCTCAGCTCTCCAACACTGCTGACGTTGTTGGAATGCAGAAGTCCCAAGCTGATTTCAAAGGGGCTCCAAATCCTTGTGTGGAAGTGCTTTGGTTAATAATACCGAGCAGTCCTCCACTAAATTATTCTGTATCTATATAGTTCTCACACTTTTCTTTTCCTCAAACAGCCATTATATTTGTTACTATATGAGATACTTGTCCAGTTTTCTTGGATAACATTTCTGAACGCTCACTTTGGCAGAGAAATAACTAATGTGAAAACTGTTTCATTATAATAAATAATTTTGGCATTGGCCTCTTTTGAGCAAACAAAGCTATTGATGAATAGTAGATAGTACTAAGTTGTAGCCTTAGAAACATTAAGGCAAGGACTTCTTACCTTCTGTATTCACTTATAAGTTTAATTAAATCATCTGTTGAAATTTTGCTACTTTCTTGTCGGAATAAAGGTGAAAACCGGGAATCTCTATCAATATTTCCTTGATTATCCTTAAAGACAGGCCTGTCACAAAGGAGAAACAATACAGTAAGTGATTAATTCATCACTTGCTAATTAATTCTCACATACACATTCCCAAAGCTTTGAGGTCCACAAAACAAATAAGCTGAAGGCAAAAAACTAGCCAAGGGTTTTTATTAAGTCCATAATTTCTCAAAAATCCATGTTCCAGAAATTAAATGAGGCAGTAATATCATATTAAACACATTAATACTAATATTAATACTAATAGGAAACACCACGAGAGTTACATCAAGTAACCTTCCATACACTTGTATTAATATTGGGTTGTGTTTGTTTTTTTAACTACTTCCAACTCATGAATGCATTGAATTTTATAGTGATGGTAGTATTGTTTCCAAATTATTCAACAATACTCACATATTAAAACAGAATGTTAGTAAGCCAAGATCCACTGCCCTTATAGCTGAGAATAGCACTAAAGGTACTTTTATGCATATTTACCTGGGAACCAGTCTCACCGAACCCAGTGGGACTTTCACAGGGTTGAGTTGTATCCATTTGTAGACAACATGCTTATTGCATTTGGAAATCTATTCTTTGCCTGATTAAAAGCATTGGGAACCATGGAAGGGCTCTAATGTTACACTTTTTCTTTATGTATGTTGTAGAAACTCAGTTTTTTTTTTTTTTTTTTAAATCTCAGTTTGGCTTTTTACCAGGATACTGAGGTACTGAGACTGCTTGATCAATGACCTGTTCTGGAAACTGGGTGGGGAAGAGCAGGTCAGCAGCCTTGGAGTGTTCTTTGGTTCTCCGTATCACTCGAGTCACAGGCAGAATTTGCGGTGAGCACAATTATCAGCAGTGGCAGTTCCTGAATCAGTCAGTTTGGGCACTGGTTCTCAATGCCCTGATTTCATCCACCTTGGTTATTCCAACACATTCTAAAGGAGATTAGCTTTGAAAGTTGCCATTTGTTTGTTTGTTTGTTCAATTTATATAGCCAATAGAGGTGAATATGTGTAGCTCAGGGTTGAACTGTGGAGTCCCTGGGGTTCTCTGAAATTGGTTCTTTTCTTGCAAACGTTTCATTACCCAGCTAGGTAACATCTTCAGCACTGGGGAATTCCTGGAGTTGAAGTCCACTCATCTTAAAGTTGCTAAGGTTGAGAAGCAAAGCTCTAAACAGTTTCTGGTTTATCTCTCTAAAGAACTGCCTCACCTATTATGAACCTCTGCAGCTGTTAAGATCTGTAGGAGGCTCTGAATTTACCCCCCTTGTCAAAAGCTACCGGGACCTGGGAAAGAGCCTTCCCCTGCAACACTCTTGGGCTGTGGGAGGCAGTAGCTGAGAAATTGTTTTTGGCCTCCACTTTCCTACTGACTTCAAAATCTGTAATGACACATGTCTTTCCTAAGCTTTTGATTGTTAATTAAGTTTAGCAGTATTGTGAATGTAGTTCCCTTGACAGCTGACAGAACCATGAAGAATGAAATCCAAGAAAGAAAGCAGAGGATTGTATTGCTTCAGAAAGCTTGCTAGTTTTGGAAGAAATGGATAACTGTACTAGCCAAAAGATGCACTATGTCTTTCATTTCTGTTTCATTATATTTGTGCTAAGTCTAGCAATCTTGTTTGTACAGATTTACAAGCAGATTTACAGACCAGTGAGACTTGTATGTCCTATGAGAGAAGGAAGGTCTCAACCCTCTAGTCAAACATCTCCAAGTCAGGAGATTACAGTACAGAAATTATTAAACTTGTTGGATACTGGATGTTTTAATCATGAGCAGGATAGTCTGTGAGAGCCCTCTCTCTCTCTTCCACACACACATATTGTAGTTGGGGGGAGGTTGCCAGTTGAGGCATACCCTGGAAGGCTGGTTGTAGCAGTGGGAATTGTCAAGCTGCTCCCCAAAGCAAGAGATGGGGCCAGGCTATAAAGACTTAGAGGGATTCTGGGAGAGGAGATTTGAGACCTGAAGTCTGTCACTGTTTGGACTCAGCCATTCTGCTACGAGTATTAACTTTAATGGTAATTTCAATGGATGTGTTAACTTTATAGATTCTGTTTTATTTTTTAAATTTGGTTACCACACTGACTACTCACCTAAATAGAAAGGTGGGGCAAATAAAATGAATTCTAAAAAATCATAAGCATGTTTCCCTGAGATAAAACGTAAGCAGAGGAAGCCAGATTTAAGGGTTTCAGGATCTACTTTTATGATACTGTAGAGAATGAGATATCTTGTTTGCTTGTTTGTTAGATTTATAAAGGTCATCCAACTCAGCACAGATTCTGGGTGGCACAGAACTAGCCAATACAATCTCTAAAAAGCAAACAAGAAAACATGAAGTATAACTAAACACAATGGAGGAACAACATACCATATACCATGACCTCAATCTTGACAGAAGCATATTCAATTTGTGCTAAAAAATATGGGATAGCATGACATAACTTTTGGGTAACATCCAAAAGAAGTCTTTGTGAAAACAGTGCAGATAAAAAATAGTTTTCATAAAGGTGAATTTTCAGCCCATTAATTCTTGACTTGGGATCTGATTCTTCATCTTTTATTTTTAAGCTTTTCCTTTTAAATATAGGGCAAGATTTTCTATTACGGCAAACCAGGAAAACAGTTGAACCGGAGGATATGTATCTTCCATAAAGAACGCTCTGATTTTGCAAGTTGTTAAGATATTTTGCAGACAGGGTTCTAAATCTTTTTGAATGAGAATAATAGAATGGAAAGGATATGTGGAAAATATTTTGTGGGAAAATCAACTTTCCATGTCCAAATCGTATTTGCAAAAACTGGCAGCTGTGGTAGGAATATGAGAATGGAAGACTGACTCGTCACAGTGTACTGCTAATGCATGTTGTAATTATTGCCTCTTGGGAAAGTACACATGGCACCAGACCCAATTCGAGGATATATAAATGCCCATTGTAATATAAAAGAAGAAGAATTCCAGCTCCAAGTCTGAAAAATCAGGAATCTTTAAAGGATATGTAAAAATTGTTCTAAAGCTGTCCAGTATAGATTAATTATTTTGTTTGGTTGCTTAAAAAACATACAGAACAAGAGTAGTGTTTATGTCAGAAATGAAACATTGGAAACCAAATTCTCAATCCAAGCTTTCTGCTTTTCATCATAGTTAGGCCAACTTTTCTACAGTATGTGGTGTGTGTCTAATGGAAAGATCTGTTTCTAGATTGTAAGATTATAAAAAAACCCTCCACATTGCTATCTTGAATCCAGGATTAGTTTATGTATTGCAGGAAATATGGACAGGATACTGATCCTCATTCAGTCCAAAAGGTAGAAATTATCCTGTGATTTGTCTTCAGATGCTTCATGGGCACCAGGGATTGGGAAAGATATTTGCTTGCCACATAAGCTCTATTGGATGTTAAATAATTACATTATTAAAGTGACATTAATACAGTGAGGAAGCACTTGGGGTCTGCAGGCACTGGAACCCTACCAGCTCCACCTTGCTCCTTACTCCATGCCTTCAACAATCTTGATCACATGAAGCAGAGCCACAAAAATCTGGACAGCTATTAAATATATCTTTATGTAGCCATGTCTGAATTTTTTTTAGCTCAGACATAGCCCAAAAGCAGACACAGAAGGAAAGAGGGTGGGTTAAGGAAAGAGTTGTTGCCATTGCTATTACTACCACTGTATCCTCTTTTGATGTTCCTAAGTCAGTTGTCACTTGAGCAGCAGCATCATGTGCTGAAAGTTGTGCCCTTGGAAGCTGTGGTGGCTTCACTTTTGGCTACTTTATTCCTGTTTTCACTATCCCCTTCCTACCTACTTGTAGGAAAGAGACAAGAAAGAATAGGTGTATCATATTTGAGCTTCAAAACTCCATACCAGCACTAGATGACTGCAAAGAGATACAGCAGAGCATTCTAATTCTTCACTCCATCTGAGAAGTTTGCTTTGGGTCCCAGAGAGCTCTAGTTTTTATTTCTCCAGTTTGGTAGGAGTAGGCCACTCAAGCTGTATTCAACAGCAAAGATACATTCAGACCAGTAACAAACCTATAGCCCTAGTGTTTCCTGCCAATAGCTCACCCAAATAGTAACTAATATTGCTTAATTCCTGAGCCCAGATAAGGTTGGTCATAGCTCTGTTATAATTTCTCACAAGCTTGTAGAATGCAGATAAATAGACACTCCAAGTTGCCAATCTATGAAATCATTTTACTGGTATATCAAAATGTATCCCTTTCTTTATGGTACATACCAAAAATATAGAATGAAATCAAATATGATTTTCATTAGTGAACAGCAAATACTGCTATCCTCTTCATTTTGTTGGTTAGAAACTATATCAATTCACAGATGTCTAAATAAGGGCATGTTGGGCCTTGTATGGACCAATGCATTTTATCATTTCTAACCATGTGCAAAATTGCTAATAATTTATAGGTATTTGATAATTTACATACCGTACAGACCAAGCAAAGGGCATCCGATATTTCCCCAACTTGTTGCAAAACTGTTTGTTGGATTTTAATACTTTCAGGGCCCACTAGATAAAATGGAACAAAGAGTTAATGAAGGATCACTTCAAACTGTATTCGGAAGAATTTCAACCATTGGTGACTTTTTCAGTGATGAAGCATTATAATTTCATTGTTGGAAAGGGTCTCCTAGGCCACCTAGCCACTTATAATGATATAGAAAATCCAAAACTAGAGCAGGCACAGCAGATGGCTAGATAATTTCAGCTTGAGAACACTTCCTAACACTTATCCACTGAGGGATCTTTAAACAATCGCAGATGTACTTTGTGATGAACTGGGATGTCTCACATACACCAGTCTCTTCAAATAAAAAATAATTTTTTTTTTGATGAACACAAAGCATAAAGGCTCGATGTTTAAGTTGCTGGGGTGAAAGCAGAAGTAGCACATATGCAACAAATGCTGAAGATTAGGAAGCAAATTCAAAATATAAAATGATACAACATAAACAGAGAAAGAGTAAAAGGTTGGTTAAATCCCAATTAGCTGTGATTTAAGTACTCTTGCACACATATACATAGTGTAGCCTTGAAAAGGACATAATATTCTTGAAGATTTCCACTGAGGGACAATCCAACTAATCTCCTAGGCAATTGGTTCTATTATATTGACTTCAATCAGAAGTTTTGCTTATTCATAGAAAAAAGGAGAGATTTCTAGTCTCAAGTATTGTGGCTGAAGAGGTAAAATCACCTAACTACCACACTTTCCTTTTACAGACAGATATTTACCACAGCTTACATTGCTTATTTTTGGAAGCACTTTACTTCCATAATGAAAGAACTAACTCTTTCGTTCAGAAGAGAATAGGCACAAGCAGATTGCATAAACAAACAGAAATGCTTCCTGCTCCTATAGATTGCCAATGCTGTCTCCAGAGATGGTTTCTCTTGTCAATAGTTAATTTTACCCTTAGGATTTGAAAGCCATTTGTGTTTCCAATTACATTACCTTGTTAGAGTCTGGGTTTCTTATATAAGGTTCTGCACTGGTAGCAATATTTCCCATGAGGACCTTTTCAATTTTTGCCACCAAAACAATTTCAGAATGGGGGTTACTAATGGAGAAAATTCCCTGGGGGAAGAAAAAAAAATTCAGTAAGCCGCAATCTAGATACAACAGACAAGTTACTTTACTTAAAGAATTCTATTATTGTGAAATATAAAGATGTCAGCAACTTTAATTTGCCTTAATCGCCAAACTTCTCCTGCCTTTTTTCTAAGTAGTCTCTGATGAACCCTCTGATGAACAGAAATAATTCTTCTACATCTCTGTATTGGGTCCAACAAACAATTAAAAAGATATAAAATTTCCAACTCCTAGATTAGTTTGCTTCCATTGATGGGTAATGGAGGTTTTGCTTCATTTTTACAGGAGGAAACATGGCACAAGAGGGATCTAGATAAGGTTGTGAGAGAGGTAGCTATTCATCATTTGTGAGGAACCAATGGTGGATTTTAAGTTGTGCTGCTGCCTGGAGCATCCTGAATGGGTTTTGGTGAGCAACAAGGATTTTATCAGTCATTCTCTTGATTGAATATGTTGCTAATACATTTTATTAAGGAGTTGGCATTATTAAGGAGTTTGAAACCTGTGGCTAAATGATGCATAGAAATTGAGATGGGGGGTTGCTGTTAGCACAGAAGTCTCCAGTGTCCTTCATGGAACAGCACATTTCTTAACTCCGAAAAGTTTTACATGAGCAGCAGAAATCAGATAATGGTTTCAGAAATCAGATAATACATCGAGAGCCAAGAAGAAGACTGCATGAAAAACCTGATGACAAATATAACCTTTCTAATCACCTTAATTGGAGACTGTGAGTTTTTATTCTGATTGTAGTTAATGATAATTCCAGATTTTGTCTCATGTCTTTATTTGGTGATGTTGAGCTTCTGTGGGGATAGGTAAGCATTAAGAAACTTTGGGGAAAAAATATTCTCCAATCTGGTGTCTTCTGGGACTACTGCCATGCTATGTGGGAATGCTGGGATTTGTAGTTCCAAAACAATCAGAAAGCAGAGATGGAGGGGAAGAGTGCTTGTAGCTACCCACCTACTGTTTTGTAAATTCATCATTCAAACCCAAATATCCATGACATACAATTTGCTTTACTGATATTTTTCTGTTGATTTCACAAAGCAGATGCCTATGAACAAAATGGATTTTAAGTACCTGTTTGGGATACTTCAGCCATTCTTCTGGGAATCCTTTGACCTGGGGTTCTTCATCTTTGTTGCCAGTTGTTTCAATCATTCCATTTTCTGATGACGATGATATCATCTGTCTAACAATAGTAGGATTCAGATCCATGTGGAAATCAGCAGAGAGCTTTCGATTGTCCTTTAGGTCAAAAAGAGCCACACTCACAAAAAATGGCTCAATCTGTAAACAAAAATTTTTATTTACTTATTAAATTGATTATACAGTCACCCATCTCACAAATATGACTCTGGGTAGTTAACAACATATTAAAAGCTATACAGTTCATAATAACAACGACAGCATTAAATAAAATATATAAGAAGTTATTTAAAATAAAATAATAGGGGAATATAGTAGGCTAACATAATCCCAGATATGTCTACCTAGAAATCTCACTGAATCTCCTAAGCTGTTAGTCATTCAAGAGGCTTTTCTTCAAATCACAGAAAAGAGCATCATTTTTCTATTTTAGATTAATTTTTAATAAGCTATAGTTGCTACTACAACTACGGTAACTACTTACAATACTACAGTACTTTAAGATGCTCAAATGTCAAGGTAAGACTTTCAGACAGCATATAGCCCCTTTGCTCCTTCATAAGGGTAAACAAACCAGGAAGTATTCAAATTGGGAAATTATGGCTATCAACCTCAGAACATGCTACGTTGTTCAAACTAAGGAAACAGATGTAAACTTTGAAGAAAACTACAAGTAAACCATCATGTGGAGTTGGCTTAATTTACTGACTTGCTACTAAATTGGTGGACCAGGTTCCCTAGTTTGGAAACTAAGATTTAAATAATTTTCCTCATTTAATTCACACAAAGATAGGACTAAATACATAGAGGAAATACCTGATCATATCTTAGCTTACTGAACTGAATTATGATCATCCAAGCCAGTACTATTTAGGCAAGTAAAGTGTATTTACCTTCTATTTTATAGTACATTAATATTGCCTACTTCATTATGTGCTTTATAGCTAAACAAAAGTGAAAAAGCTATTATCTCTTTTTCAACTTTCCCAATGCACCATCTAAGTCTGTATTCCGCTATTTTTGTTTCACACTGTTTGGAACATTAATATTAGAAGAAAGCAATTATGTACTTTTCTCATTCTCATTCTAGCTTTATTTTCTGCCTTTATTTATTTATTTATTTATTCATTGCATCCAAGCAAAACAGTATTGACTAGTCTTTAAAACAGAGCTGTTGCCATCTGCCAATGAATGAAATCAATATATTGGCTGAAAGCAATGGAAACTAAATTGTTCATAATTTAAGCAGCTCCATCCATTACATTTTTTCTTTTGCATATAGTATTGACAAGTACTGTATTTGGAAGCAGCACTTTGATTTTCCCCAATTTTTATTTGTATTATTTACAACAAATAGTTTCTAAGTCACATTTCCCAAACAGTTATCTCTTTTCTTGGTCATTTTAATATAAAATCTAGAAACCATTCTCTGGAAAAAAACATAGGCTGTTATTCTACAGTACATCCACTAAGATGGTTGTTATTACACATAATATTATATATTGGAATAGTTTAACTTTTTTTTTGCCTATCCCAAGGTCTTTTAGGAGAAAGACAACATGGATCTTTGCTTCTAGACTTCATGTATTCTCAGTTAACTTAAAATTACAACAAAACACATAAGAATATAAGATCCCTGCTATATCAGACAAAATGCCCACTTAGTCTGGCATTTTGGGTCACACTGTGATTGTCCAAATGCTTCTGGAAAACTCACAAAAAGGACTTCCACTATTGCTCCTAGCAACTGATATTTAAGGCATGATGTCCCTCTCTGGAGAAGCATAGATTTCTGCACCCTGCTTCAAACTTACATTGGTAACTGGATCATTCTCATTATCAGAAACACAGGCTTGAAGATTCAGACTGAGGGATTTGCATGTCATCATGATTTGTTTTGCCTCCTTCTCCTCAAAAGGTTTAAGCAATGGATCCATTTCTGTGAATTCTTTTCTTTGAGGGTTCGAGCTCTAGAATAAGACACTGAGATGATTAGCTATTTGAAATCAATATAACAAATATCTATATGAAGGTAGAAGAAAATAGGCTGTTCTGGAATAGAGTTGTATGATGAGTTATATTGCAGTCAAGAGTAAATTCCTATCCTTGGAAGCTAGTTGTACAGAATGACTTAAAGTGGAAGTATATGCAAGAAAAGTAATTAAAATTACATGGCTGGTAATTAACTCACTATGCTAGTTGTTTTTAGTCAACCTTATTTAGCAATTAAAAGCCAAGTCTTTACTTACTGCAATGTCAGGGTCTAAGGAGAAAAGGTTTAGCCGATCTACATTCCGAGATTCTTGAACAGTTTCTTCTGTTTCTGCGAGGTACTGCAAAAATAAAATTCTTTGATATACAGGCAATCACTGTAATACACACACACACACACACATACACACATACACACATAATACATATACATACATGCCTTTGAGTCAGTGTTGATTCCTGGAGACTGCCTGGAGAAGTCCCTGCAATTTTCTTGGCAAGATTTTGGGAGTGGTTTGCCATTGCCTCCTTCCTAGGGCTGAGAGAGAGTGACTGGCCCAAGGTCACCCAGCTGGCTTTGTGCCTAAGGTGGGACTAGAGCTCACAGCCTCTGGGTTTCTAATCTGATGTCTTAACCACTACACCAAACTGGCTTTCCAATCGTTGCATTAATTCAAATGATTTGATGTCATTTTTATTTCTAATATTTTCCCCATCAAATGTGACGGTTTGTAAAAGTAAAGCGCCATGACACATCGTCACAATAAAAAGATAGTTGCTTCTTTGTGTGACATAGTATGCTTTTAAATTCTAGTACCTTGAAAGATAAGTTCAGGTTTTTCAGGTTGCATACCAATATATATACAGTAATACAATATTTTTTTACCCTGTAATGACAATAATCTCTTACTTTAGTTATATCTGGACGCAAATTATTCTCTGAAGAATCATTTTCCTCTTCATGGCAGTCATAATTCACGCATATGTCTTCAGAATCTTAAATATATATAAAAAATGAGTGAAGATTATTTGCTTCCAATTTTTTTAATGGTGAACACTGTGATGGGTAGGGGCTGAAGTGTATGCTTATATCAATCTATACAGACATCACTGATTTTCTGTTCTGCAATTATAGCATGACTTTGCAGACAAAAAAGGACAATTCTACAAGCAGGTAGAGATCTACATAAAAAAGAAAAAAAAACCCGCAGTCATAATACAAACCATTTTGGTAAACTTGTTTTATCGAAATCAGTGATCACAGAACTGTGATTCATATAAACCTCTTGAGCAATAAACTTTCTTCATGGCTGTCAAACTGGATCGAGCAAGAGATGTAACTTTTTGTGAAATTATGACTCATATGAAAAGTACGAATTTCTTCCATTGTGTCTTACAGATACATTTTGAATCACAGGACAGGCTTCATTGCATATAGTCTCTTAAATCCTTCAGAGTATGAATATTTTATGATTTCCTGACATAATATGTATAATAAAAGAAGGTTAAAATAAAATGCATTCAAGAATAGCTGGCATCATGGGGATCTTTGCAACTTAAAAATAAAAATATTTAACACTATGCATTGAACAATTAAGCCGTTCTGGAATGGGATTCAAAGCTCCAGGAGATCTAAATATGTAACGCTTCATGAGGTTTAAATGCTTAATTCTATATGCTAAATGATAAAAAACATTTCTACTTACCAAACTTCAGATCACTGATATCAGCGCTTTTCCTCTCTTGAATGGACACTTCTGGATTTATCTGAAGGATTTTGTTGAGAGTAAAAATCCATTCATCCATATCTTGCTCATTTTCAGCTGCCAGCACAAAGTATGTCAAGTCATTCATTTTCAGCTCAAAGGCATGTTTCCGAAGCCTATTATTCTATTGGATCAAGAGAAGGAAGGAAGGAAGGAAGGAAGGAAGGAAGGAAGGAAGGAAGGAAGGAAGGAAGGAAGGAAGGAAGGAAGGAAGGAAGGAAGAGAATGAGAGGGAGGGAGAGCAATGGTTATAGTAATGAAATGTGGAAAATTCCATATTCAATGTTTAATACTTCTATAACTTGGGAATACTAATGTGTTACTTAGGATAATGGCCACTGAAATAAACAGTAAATATTTTCTATAGCTGTTACACATTTTGCAAACAGGAAGATGTTTGAAGAGAAAAAACCTCTGACAGAGGGACACTGAATTCAACAGTGCTTTTTCCAAAGCTTTGTACGAACAGGACTGGAACTTGACTGACTTTCACTAATAAGGCTGCAAAATGTGTTGATTATGGTATGTAAAGGATGCTTAAACATACTAACTGTATCATTGTATAGTACTCTGTTGCTTTCTTTTGTCTCTTTTCAAAGGACCCATGCCATTTATAGGGTTACTGTTTATCCAATTTTTCCTAGTCATCTCTTTTTTATGGGTTTTAAATCTCTATCTCACCATATTTTTTGATATTTGAAAAAAAACATTCTGCTAACTCTCTATTGCATAAAGGGGTGTTTCTCAACCTTGGCAACTTTAAGATGTGTGTACTTTGCCTTCCAGAAGAGTTGTGGGGGTTGAAGCCCATACAACTTAAAGTTTTCAAGGTTGAGACATCCTGGGACAAAGAAACCAGACACATTTTTAGCTGCTTTCCTTCCCCATCTTGAGATTTACTTGGAGGACTGGGATGATGAATTTCCTATCACTTGCAGATTGGGTTGTGCTGTTGGAGATAATTTGTGTGATGGTGGTGGTGTCTGTAGGCGGTGCTTGCAGTTCTAGGAGACTGGATTATGGCTGGAGATTATGGTAAAATGCCTTTGTGTCACTGAGGCCAAGAAAAAGAAGTGTAGCACCAAAGCCACTTATTCATGCATGCCACTTGACACAGATGCCCCCAGGGGAATACATGAGCATCTGGGCTGGGCACTCTAACTGCACTGGGATACAAGGGAAGAATTCTGCCCTGATTCCATTTGGGCACACCTTCACATTCATACAAATATGAACAAATTTAATTCAAGTGAAATGGTACAGTTTTTTTTCACCCTAATTTTATTCTTTTTGTTTATTTCATTTTTGTTTGCAAGAAGGATAACTATGCTATGAGTAGATTATATCAATACATGTTCCCAGAGAAATTAATGGTTGCCTTCTGCTAGATGGAATGTGGAGACCATCTGTTTTCAGCAATCTCTCCTTATCCATACATTCTCAGGGCTACTTCAAATAGATTAAGGTTAAGACTCAGTTACTAAAAAATACAAGGGCCTGACTCCATCTGAAGCTCTAGAGACTGCTAAACAAAGGCTCACAACATTGGCTACCAGGCTAAGGAGATACACTAGTGTAGCAGAGGCCAAGAAGATAAATGCTCTGTTCTCCAAAGAACAATCCAAGGTGTACCCCCAATTGAAGTGCAACAACACAGTAACAGCAAAACCATTGACAGCAGAAACTGAACAGTACTGGAAGAACATATGGAAGGAAAAAAAGATACATAACACCAATGCAAAGTGGCTACAGGACCTGAGAGCAGACCACAGTAATCTCCCAGAACAGGAACCAGTCACCATCACAGTAGCAGACATTCAACAGTGGGCCAAGAACATGAAGAGCTGGGCAGCACCTGGCCCAGACATGCTCCACACCTACTGGCTAAAGAAACTAACAGGAGTATATGAACACCTAGCAGCACAGATGAACCAGCTGCTAGCAGCAGGCTCCCACCCAGACTGCTAACACAAGGAAGGATACTACTGATCATGAAAGAACCCCAGAAGGGAACAGCACCATCCAACTACTGGCCATTAACCTGCCTCCCCGCAACATGGAAAGTCCTATCAGACATCATAGCTGCCAAGCTACAGGACCATATGGACCAGTACATGAGCACAGTTCAGAAGGGCATTGGGAACAACACCAAAAGCTTAAAACATCTGTTGCTCATAGACAGAACAGTTGCCCAAGACTCAAGGTCTAGACAGACCAATCTGAGCACAGCCTGTATTGACCACAGGAAAGCCTACAACTCAATACCACACACATGGATCTGTGAATGCCTGGCACTATACAAAGTCAACAAGACATTAAGGACTTTCCTCAAGAACTCAACGAGACTGTGGAAGACAACACTGGAAGTCAACTCAAGACAGCTTGCACAAGTGGCCATCAAGTGCGGCATACACCAAGGTGATTCACTGTCCCCACTGCTGTTTTACGTAAGCTTGAATACCTTCAGCCAGATAATCACAAGGACTGGATATGGATACAAGTTCAAGAGTGGAACTACCATCAGCCACCTCCTCTACATGGATGGCATCAAGCTGTATGCTAAGAGTGAATGAGACATCGACTCACTGATCCACCTGACACAGATCTATAGTGAGGACATTGGGATATGAACTGGAGAAGTGTGGCTGTATGGTAGTAAAGAGAGGGAAGGTAGTTAAGACTGATAGGGTAGAACTATCAGCAGGCCATGTAGCCGACATACAGACCAGCTACAAGTACCTCGGTATCCCACAGACACATGGGAACCATGATGAGAAGGCAAGGAAGACAACAACACCCAAGTACCACAAGATAAGACAAACCCTAAAAAGGCTCAGTGGGAAGAACAAGATCCATGCCATCAACAGGTATGCCCTGCTAATCATCAGATATCCTGCTGGTATAGTGAGCTGGCCAAAGAAGAACATGGAAGCTGCTGATGCAAAGACCCAGAAGCTCCTCACAATGTAAGGAGGTTTCTACCCCAACTCCAACACCCATAGACTGTACACCAGTCAGAAAGAGGGTGAGCGGGGCCTGGTGAGTGTCAAAGCCATGGTCCTGGATGAAACCCAGAGCATCCAGGAGTACATCAGTAAGATGGCACCCAAAGATGAGCTGCTGAGAGAATGCCTGAGGTAGCAGCAGACATGGGAGGAAGTTCAAGTATTGAACTTGACCCTGCATGGGATGTACCATCGACAGATAGCTGAGGTGGCTGACATTGGGAAATCCTACCAGTGGCTGGAAAGGACTGGACTAAAAGACTAGAAGCACTGCTCATAGCAGCACAAGAACAGGCACTAAAGACCAGATCCATAGAAGCAGAAGTCTATCACAGTAGACAGGACCCAAGGTGCAGACTGTGCAGAAATGCTTCAGAGACAGTCCAACACAAAGTGGCAGGCTGCAAGATGCAGGCAGGAACAGCATACACTTGAATGACACAACCAAGTACCTGGCATTGTGTACAGGAACATCTGCACAGTGTATGAGCTAGACCCACCCATGTCCAGATGGGAGATTCCACAGAAGGTCATGGAGAATAACAGGGCTAAGATCCTGTGGGACTTCCAGATCCAGATGGACAGACAGATACTGGCCAATCAACCAGACATTGTGATAGTAGACAAGGACCAACAGACAGCGGTGATGATAGATGTAGCAGTGCCAAGTGACAGCAACATAGGGATGAGAGGGGATTTTTTTTTTTTTTAACTCTGACTTAATGACACATATCTAACTTAAAACTATTTACTGTGGTGTGTGTGTGTCTGTGTATAAATACAATGGTTGTTGGTATATAGAGATGCATATTTCACTCCCAAATGTCTTCTTTTTGGAACGTTCAGTATGGTAATCCTACCATTAAGATTGCAAAGTCTTGTACCCAAAGAACTTAATCAAAGAGTTTTCTGACTAGCATGATATTGTTATGTAAGTTACCAAAAGTAAAGTAGAAATGTAGTATCTGAAATATTTCCCACT
Source organism: Python bivittatus (assembly GCF_059951505.1). Taxonomy (NCBI): domain Eukaryota; kingdom Metazoa; phylum Chordata; class Lepidosauria; order Squamata; family Pythonidae; genus Python; species Python bivittatus. The sequence continues at coordinate 30,262,324 of NW_028277125.1, read as the reverse complement.
CTTGCTTGGCCTGGCTGTTATTTAATACTCTAAAGACGCAAATAAATTGATATTCATTAGTTTCAGGCATACCAAGCTGTACTCAGAGAAGTGCTGAAATTACTGCATTTAGTCAAGATACAGAAGAGAATAGCAACAAATACCCAAACAAATGCAAGCAAAAACAAGAGAGTGGAAATCTGTGGAAATAGAAAAGTCAGCTACTATTTTAGACGACTGTTGATATTACAATGTGTTCATTAATGTTGATTTCTCTGGATCCCTTACAGCCCTTGCTATCATATGCAAATATATATATATATTTTTTCCAAGCAAGAGTTCCAAAGAAGGAGCTCCTTTCTTTTAAATCTGCTGAGATTATTTCCCTTTCTCTCATGTTATTCAGAAGGAACAAGAAAATATCTCAGTGTATGTTACTTTCTTGCAGGACGAAGAATCTCTCAGGAGTTCAAGTATTTCTTGAGATTCATGTATGCACAGACATGCACAAAAGGTGGTCATCCTAATTTTTGCTGCATTAAGTGCTTTGTGACTAGAAATATCCCCCAAAGCAATTATGCATAAGGCAGGAAATCTATGTCTCCATCCAGTAAGCGATAATTACTCAGTAAGATAAAAACTATTAATCTGTTATCCTTTAATATAGGGCTGGGGAACTTTTTGGCAGCTTTGTATGATTTACTATTTTCAGTGTCCAGAGGCAACACAGGGTGAGAAAATAAATGACACTGTGTCATCATAAGAATAGATAAGGTAATTTTTTTCTTAGATATTTGTTTATTGTAATTTTTGGTATTCTGAATTTATCCAAGGACTCAGCACAACTTCTTATTTTGTGTTCCCGCTGGAAATTGGTAAGAATTTTTTGCAATATGTTTCATGGAAGAAGCCGCTGAATAGGTGTTCAGGGACACAATTTAATCTACAGTTACTGGATTGCTCATGAATGGCTGATGGTGAGTTGAGGAGAAGGAAAAGAAGAAGACATCATTGCACTTATATATCATGTTTACTCTAGAATTCAAGCTTCTATTAATTGTCTCTCACAATAGCAACCCTGTCAGGTAGGTTGGGCTGGGAGATAGAGCTCTAATTCCAGGAACTTTCTGGGGGAAAATGTGGCAATGCTCAGAGCTGTACCACTGTGCCTGATGACAAAATGAGTGACTATTAAATGTTAAAAGAGGGTAGAGATGCCAGATGGTAAGCACCTCTTCATATCCCAGTTAATTTTCCAGGGTTACCCATCAAAATTATTGTGGTGGCTGTTTCAGCTGATCTTTGCTCTGAGCTTTGGAAAAGCAACATATAAAAATTTAAAGAAAGAAAACTTTACTGAGTCAGTACATGCATGCTTACTGTGCATGTGTGCATATGGGTCCTTAACTGCTGCATTCCTTATTTCTATATTTTTGTTCTGATATCTGTATTTTCACTTCTACATTGATTTAAATTGATGGAATCTTGAAGACAAACACTTGCAGGAGATGCCTTCAGTTTCTTGACCCTGAAGGCTGTTAGAGTCTGGACTGGATGAATCCCAGCAAGAGGTGCTGTTTGTCTATCAAGATTCGCTGACAGTTACAGGTTTTTGCTTGATGGATTGGCACTCCCCCTGAAAGACCAGGTCCTTGGCTTGAAGGTCTCCCAAACTCCCAACTACTGCTCCATGGGCAGGCAGAGGCTTTGATTAGAGAGACCATAGATATGAGACATTATGTGCACATTCAATAGATCATGGTTTGCACCTGCTCCCTATTACACTGAACTGTCAAATATTTGCTAAAATTGCTTTCAGTTTAACATGTTGGAAAGTCCCATGTAAAAAATGTTCAAAGACAGCTGCTTAGTCACCTGGGAACCATTTTCAGCTGCTGCCAACTGAAAAGAGCAGCTGTATCCTATATATTTCTTCCCCTAAACTGATTTAGCAGTACAGCATGGGAAAGGAAAACTGAGCCATCAGATTTTCTCACCAACTGTTCTAAAACTGGTACAAATCAAAATATTTATCTAGTATATCCTTTTTCTACACTTGAAGAATGAAGGTGTGGTCCAGCTTGGAAGATGATGAAAAATGTCTGCTCTTTGAAAAGTTCCTAATCTTTCAGAAATATCAAGAGGTCCACAAATATTTATTTTTGGAGTGTCTTAAAGTGCTCTATTCAATAGGAAAAGACTGAATCTGTGCAATTTGGTTTCTCTCAGTCTTTTGTTTTTCAAATTCCCTTTCAACTTCTGTTACCGGTTTCAGATTTTTCAAGAAGTGTGTTAAGAAAAATGATAGAATATAATTTTTGTGATGTGTTCACATAAAGTCATAGTTTATGCATTTATGTTAATGCAGACTTTTATTATAATAATTTATCTAATATATCAATTTTACAAGCAGTTTTTCTTAATAACAATGCATTTTGAATCTTATCTTTATGACTGTATACATTGTTTAGAAAAAAAGATATTCCCTTCCAGGAATATCTTTAAAAGTACCCCAAACTTGGAAAAAGTATGAGGAAAAAAGCTGCCAGATCCTACTCTTGCTGGCAAAATCATCATGTCATCATCCTACCCTCTGCAGCCTATGGCTTTGAAAAGATAATTGTCAAAAGCATTTTGCTTGATTATAGAAAAGTAGAAAAACAGTAAGATGCTTCAATGAGCAAAAATGGAAGGAAGGAAAGTCATCTTCTATGGAGATCATGCACAGATTTAGATATTGCATCTTCTTTGATCCTGGAGACATTTAGTCTGCTCTTATTCAGGGAAATCAAGTCAGTTTTGCTGCATTTGGTTGAACAGGAGCCAAATGAAGAAGGAATGCTACTAGGGCAAAATCATGGATGGGGAGGAATGACTCCTTTTCCCACTCTGAATTTTTCACTATTTTATTTACTTTTATTGCAATATTTATGAATTGATTATGTACAAATAAAAATGTATGGATAAAAAATTCAATAAAATTAAACTTCACAAAATTAAGATAATAACAAGATGTTATTTAAAATGAGTCAAAACAGTTTAAAAATTAACCATAGACTATGAAAGGCTTAAAAAAGAACAATATCAGTGTTATGTGTCTAAAACTGGTGGAACAAATGAAAAAAAAGGGATTTCATAGGACTTGCTACAGAAAAGTATATATTAACTTTAGCTGTAACCCTAGACTCTGTGTGGCAGGCATATCAAACAAAGCTTTTGATAAAGATTCCAGATTCTGGGTAAGCTTGTATGGAGGAAGGTAATGTTTTAAGTTTGCCCCCATGTCTGCAGCAAGCATTGTCTGTAGAAGGATATGGAGGGAGATGATCTTAAAATAGAATTAGATGTATCAGAGGTGACATAGTCAGAAATGTCAGATTGCAAGGCAGCATCTGATGGCAGGCATTATGTAGCATTCGTATGGTTGAATGAATAATTCATACAGTTTTTAATAAATAAAATAGGAGTAACCACACATTAAGTGGTGTCTACATCTTCTCTTACTTATTTATGAATTTTTATTTTAGCAATATGGCTTATATTAGGGAGAGCTTACAAAACCTCAAAAGAACTTAAAACAACAAGTCCATTATAATACATATAAGACAGTTAAAATCAGCATATAAAATATGCAAAGTATCTGTAAAAACTACTATAAAGCACCCCACTCATATTTATCCTACTCTAAGCCTGCTGAATTTTTAAGGAAATGTTATCATCTTCTTGACAGTAAAAATAAAATTAAATCTGTCAAGTTTATTGGAAGATTTATACCGTAAAAAAAAAGTTTCTGTGTGTACATGTGCAGGGTTCCAAAGAAGGAAAGGATTATAAAGAATGTCCTGTCTAATGACCTCATTGCATAGGAAAACCTATCGATATGCAAACAGCTCACAGTAACTGAAAGGTGCCAATCCTTGGTGAATGCATAAACAAAATACACATTCATAAGATAATATGACATAACATAAATAGCATTCCAAAATAAGGATCATATGCCATTAATATTATATTTTCTATACTGTGCATTTTATAGTATGTTTCACTTTTATGAAATTGTTCAAATTCAAGAGCAGAATGCTGAACTTTTTTTTTTTGAAAAAGCATTTTCATACACTGCATTTTAAAGATAAAGTACCAATAATTCAGCATCTTTAAAGGCATAGAAGATGTAATGCAAAAGCTTTTCATTTCCAAATATATAGCAAAATGATTCCTTCTGTGGCAAAGTTAACAGAGAATTTTTCAAATGCATTTTTTAAAAGAGAAGTGAGCTTTTGACTTAGCTATTTCCCACATTTAATTTAAACTTGAACATTAGAACATGCAAGAAGAATGTCAGAAATACCACATCATATAGGTTGGAGCAGCTATTCCAGACTTGGACCAGATTATGTTAGAGATGGAATTACCCATCCCTAAACCCACACATCAATTTAAGTGATTGCTCTTGTTCAATTTTTATATAAGATTTTGTTTTATTCTGGTTCTTCTGATAGTACAGCAAACCAGCTATGAATACAGGTTCTTTCATGGACTGTAGAAGATTTTATTCCATTTATTTAACAATAGAACTAAGTAACATTTGGGGGTATGATTTTTGAGTAATGCTGGTGGTGATACCCCAAGAAGTGGGCAAGACCTGGAGAAAAAATTAGATAGTATCTGGACAAAAACCAAAATTTAATTTAAATGTATTAAAATTTGATCACATTCATTAAATATGGTCAATATGTTTATTTAATGATTTATTGAGAAATATAAAAGCCACTTTCAACTACTTTTAACAATAAAGGAAGCACAAAAATACTAAAAAAAAGACATCTGAAAGAAAGAATAAAGCATACTGAAAACAAGACAGTAAAACTGGAAGCATCTTTTCAGAAAAATTGAGAAACTGAAAGATGGATTTTGTCAAGGTATTACTCTACAGGCTTTTACAATGAAAGTTACCCAATACTTAACAGGGCAAAACAAACCTTTCTTAAGGATAATAAACTATAGAATTAGGTGATACACCACACTACCCTTTGTGGTACAGTATGCTATAAAAATGGATTTCCACTCTCTATTACTTCAAAGGTTTTGGATCACTCTGGATAAAAGCAATACCCTTGTCTGTTGGTGTTGGGTGATACCAAGCTCCATGACTCTGGATCTGGGAAAGCTCAGAAGTTCATGGCTTCCATGGGAATTATGGCATGTCCCTGACTGATTATCTCTGGCATGACTTGCAGATGCTGTCCTAGCCTTGGAGCATTACACCGAGTCCGATCCTTTCACAGTCCAGATAGGAATGCCTGCCACCTGGGACATATGCAGGGTGAATGGACAGATTCAAATGATCTATCCCACATTTCTTATGGATCCAAATGGATTTTGGGAGGCACCTGGGAAATTTTCCAAACATCTGGCATGCAGTTCTGTTGATTGCCTGATGACTGCTAGCAACAGGAGTGACAAAGTCACTCAAATTCATTTAAGTCTTGACTCTTCATGAAAGGAATCCATGGTGGTGACTGGAGTGACTTGCTAATTTATCTGGGACTCCTTTGGGTCTTTATTTTCCAATGAAGTGCATATAGTGTTCTTGAGCATTTTCTTTGGCACCTGTGGCCTAGCTATACCTTTCCTGATATCTGCATAGGGTGAGAGGGGGCATGAAGGTGGCATCCAAGATGTGGTCAATGCATCGCTTTGGAAGGGGTGTTGCCTTGAAGGAGACTGCATCCTTAGGAGGCCATCCTTGGATCTGGTCATAATTGACAACTATCAAACACCTTGCCTTTTGGGGGGTTGGGGAGGCAGCTATAGAATATCCTACAACAAGTGGATTTATGATGTGGTGTCATCAATATGCTGATGAGACCTAATTGTACATTGCCATTCAGACCATCCCAATGATGTCTTTGAAATCTTGTCTTGGTGTTTGGAAGCCTGTATGTGGTAGAAATATGCTGAAGTTGAATCCAAGCTTGGCAGAGTTGCTGTTTCCTCATCACAACCCTGAGAGACCAGATCTATGACATGGAGATCCTGCTGGATTCATGGCTACTGATGAATGGGCAGGTGGAGCCCATGGCCTAGAAAGCCTTTGTTCAGCTTCAGTTGGAATGCCAGTTGTGGGAGGATTTTGCAGTGGTCATTCATTCATCATCACTACCTGATTTGTGGTTGGACTATTGCAATGTACTCTACATAGGGCTGCCTTTAAAGACTATTTAGCAACTACAGGTTGTACAAATTGCAGTTGCCTGCTTCTTGACTGGCAGTAGACATCAGGAATGGGTTATGAAGATACTATGGGCTCTGCACCAGTTCCCAATATATTTCTGGGTGCAATTTAAAGTGCTGGTTACTGGTTTTAATTTATATAGCCCTAACTGGCTTGGCACCAAATATAGGTTTATCTTTGATTTATTGTGTACTGCTAAGGGTCTGGTATAAAAATTAAATAACTAAATAAATAATTTTAAAATAATATATAATGCTGTGCATTGTTGCTGAAAGAAAACAACAACAACAACAGACTTTGAACATACTACCCTTAGAGTCTTTTACAAAATTCCATCCTTTTCAGCAGCTAGGGTTATGATTAAAAAACAACAACAACTAGCTATTTTATCCTTGCTATAAAAAAAGACCCCATCAAGCAGAAGAAGTAAAGCCTTTTTATAAGGAGACTAGATAAAACCTGTATTACATCTTATGTGGTTGAAAGCTATGAATACATGTTATAACTAAGTTAGATACTGTAATGAGTCAGAGGCACTCCAGTGGACCAGAAAATATTTGCATCTTTTCCCTCCATTTGGCAAAGACAAATAAGGTAGAGTTTTAAAATGCAAACATGAGCTAGAAAATTTCATTAGGCATGCCTTAAAAAGCCATTTGGTTAGCTCTTCCATGTAACTGAAATGAGAAATGGTTATGCACACGGATCTCCATGTGCCCATCGGAATTATCTCAGATCTCTCTGAACCACTTGATCAACCTGAGCTATCAGGGATGATCAGAAGATTGTTTAGATCAGCTGGTAGAACTCAGCTGGTAGGAAGTTTTACAGCAGAATAGCACAGATGTTTGAACAGAAGTCAAGCTTTATTCCCTAACAGGGAGCAACAGGAGAAACAAAAGCTTAACTGTTGAAATAAAGAAAGAGGAAAATAATGAGGAAAGGTTTTTTTTTCCCCCAAACCAAAACTTTTGTGGCTTTTCAATTAATGGGATTCAGAAAAAGCAAAGTTGATCTTCTTGTGCCTGAAGTGTGTCTCTAATCAGGAGAAAACCTCTAGTGCAATCAAACTGAATGTTAACTTTAACTAGTCAACCAAAAAAAAAAGCAAAGATTTTTCAGATTGAGGACCCATGTTGGAATGCTGATGCAAAAACAAAGCATCAGGTGATACATTTAAGATGCCACAAGGAATTTTGTTCATGAAAAAAAGCCGAACTGTCAATTTTAAAATATTTTAAAATAAAATATTTTATTTTAAAAATAAAATAAAATTCCATTTTATATATTTAAAATTCCATTTAAAGGAGCAAACAAATCCTTTGCTACAAATTCTTCTGTTTATAGTTAATGTATTATTTTCTTCTTTGAAATGCTCCACTGAGGTGCTCAAGCCTTCTACCTCCCTGTGTTCTACTTAGTCCAGAAACTAGATAGATGCGTCTGAGGCCTCATAGCTGTATAGCCTTGGCCAGCGGGAAAGGGGGTATGGTTAGAAGTTGAGTAGATAAAGTCACACACTTTCAGGAGCAGGACCTTATTCAGTAATGAAACGTTCAAGAGAATGCACAACACACACAGTATCTGTTAACCTGCAAAATTTTTATTATTTACTGTGTAATTGCTTAAGCATCGCACATGCACACTCATGCTCACTTGCCATGCTATACCCTGGGCAGGGATTGGGGAAGACAGAAGAGTTCTATAGATGATAAGCATGAATTGGAGGTTTTCCAGCAAAGATCTGCCCAGCTTGTCCTTTTATCCTTTGCCAGCCGCATCTGTCACACAGTCTTTTCCACATCACCTCAGCCTTTTTTGATCTGTTAGGTTGCTGGCTCAAACATGGTTAGCTGCCTGGCAATTAACTGTTAAATTTCTTATATCTGGTTGCCATCCTTTGGTCCTTGCCTCGATGAACTGTTTCCCTGTGACCTGCTCCATGACAATTCTTGTCTCTGGTAGCTGGCATCCAGACCTGGTCTGTTGGTCTCTGTTCTTCACCCTCCACTGCACATCCGTATTTTCCTCAGGTTCAAATTCTGTTCATCTATTTCTCCCAATATTTTATTTCTTGATACTCTCTCTCTCTCACACACCCATACACATGCATACAAACACACAAAATCCCTTTTATATAGGGGAAAATAATAACTACTAGATTATCCCATACTATATTTTCAGTGCAACTTTCCTCCAATGCCAATCCTTCTGTTTTAATTTGTTTGTTTAGAAAACGTATACCTTACATTTGGATCAAAATGACCCCAAAGGTGTGTTCCAGCAAGTTCTATCAACATACAGAGATAGATACACAACTACCACAATTCACATAAACAGTACATAATATATAATATAATAATATAATATAATATAATCCTGGCTACTGGATAGAGTAGGATAGTTATTTTAGTTCTGCAGTCCCAGGCATTCAATAATTAGAGATGAGTGCTCTTTCTGACAAGGAAGAAGGGGAGGCTCCCTGAAACTATTCTTTTTTTTGTGCGAAGGTTTATTTCTCTCTTGCTATTACGTTATTTCTGGGAAGTAGTGAATTTGCAGAATACAACATTATTAAAATTTCTTCCATTGGGAGTCTATCTAGCTGGTTCACAATTAAGATCTTCCTGTTACAGACATCTCAAATGTGTCAGTACTCTGTATATAGTTGTACATACATTGTATATACCATTTATATAGTATATAAATTTATATAGTAGGTGGGATGTGAGCAAAGGTTTGTTGGCTTGTAAGGTAGTTTTAGGTTAAATATTCTAGCTTGCACTGAATAATTTGACCATGCTTAGTCTAAAACTGGCTTTGGTTACACTTGTGGCTTATTGGCTCAGAACTTGACCTCCAGAAATGATTGCCTGCCCATCCTGGCCACAAGGCAGTGGGGCAGTGCTGTATATAAGTCCTATGGTGGATACCTAGTTAGCACCTCTATCTAATTATCTATCTATCTATCTATCTATCTATCTATCTATCTATCTATCTATCTATCTATCTATCTATCAATCATCTATCTAAGCTTCAGTTGACCAAAGGCATAACAGTCAGTGGAGGTCAATATTTAAGAGTCAATTTGTTCACAGCTATGGTGTATGGAAAACAGACATTTAGAATGTAAGAGGAATATATGATAAAAAGCATGATTTCATGAAAGAAATGGAAAAAACCCATAGATTTGCCAGTCTGATGTTATGGAGTAGAATTAATGAATATATATATATGGAAATGATAGGGTAAGTTAATTATGAATAAAAAGGCTAAGATATATGTCAAACTGATGAACTGGTGTCCTTTCGATTGTGCTGGGTGAAAGTGAATGCAAAAATTCATAGATTGCTGTGCTGTATAAATGATGACAATGAAAGATGAGTCTTGGAGTGTATTGTGCAACATTCTGAATGAAGGCAGTTTGGGAAAAATGGTTATTCTGTTAGGTGACATGCAAGGATAGGTGGAAGGAGACAAAAATATAGAAATGTTATTGAGCTATTTGGAGACTGAAAAACAAATGAGAATTGTGACTGATAAGTATTTGCTCAGACAAAGATCTGTTTGTTTTTCGTATGTGGCTTAATTGTAAGTCTTTCCATCTATACATATGGAAAAATTAATTAAGATTAATGCTAGATTTGGTTTTTACAATGAAAGACTGAGAATTAACATAGGATGTACCGTAGGCGCGATCAGAAGTTCTGCATGTAACATATTGTACAGTGTGTTTACAGAGAAAGGATATTTGTAAGGATTCTCGTCAGCAAGAGCAAAGAACAGTTAAAATTAAAAATGGCAGAGGAAATGCAGAGGAAATAAAGACACACACAAACATATCCATACTTTGAAAACTGCTGACTTACCTGCACCACCCCTGTACAGGAATCCAAAAAGATGCAACCTTTGGGTTCCTTTGAGATCTTTTCATCTTTATAAAAGTTCATTATGTATGAGTTGTCTGACAATTGTGTCAGTTGAAAGTAGCGTTTTTTGAATGACTATATGGAAACAAGAAACAGAATTGGCTGTACTGCAAATTGTTTCTGACAGATGTTTAATTCATAGAAAATATTACATGAAACTCTACTAATAATCATGAAGAATATATTTTCAGTAGACAATGGGACTGGCCACTTCAATGTTATTTAGAATGCAACAGTATACAGGCTTATTCAGAACCCTCCACTGAATTCAGTACATCTTATGCCCAGCTAAATGCTCATATTACTGCTTAAACATACTTTCATTGATTGCATTTTGGAGCTAAGCAACCAAGTGAAAATACAAATGAAAAAAATGATAGTGAGAATTAAGTCAGGGGACAGATATTAAACAATAAGAATGAGTCTGGTATTAGGCTTCTTCTGATTTTTTTACCATCATAGACTAACATTGCTCTCCTCTTACAATAGAAAATAGTAGTAATTTTCTTACCCGAACTGTAATGCTATTATTTACTGTGCTGTTAAAATTCCCTTTATAAAGCCAGCCAGATTTGAAAACTCCATTCCCTCCTCCTCCACCACCGCCTTTCGAAGAAGAGTGAGATGTTGTATCCTGATTGAAAGACATTAATATTGCATTGACTTTTTTCATTTCCTAAGAGACAAAAACTCAGAATATGCTGCTGGGATATTTACAATTATGGACTTTTTAATAACAGTAACACCTCTCAGGACCTTTAGATACATAATTTTCTTTAAAAAGTGGTGATAAAATAAATTTGTTTCCTCTAAAAAAAATATTTATTTATTCAACAAATTTATATAGCTGCCCATCTACCAGTGGAACTCTGGGTTGAGAACAGAAAACTAAAAACATAGGCAAAAATAAATTTTAAAAAACCACATTGAAACATTATAACAAACACCTTATCAACATATCCTATACACCCACCCTGGGCTCCATTAACATCCTGGCCCCACTGTCAGAGAAAAGCAGATCTTTGTGGTAGACTAACAGGTTTGTGGCTGTTTGAATCTCCAAGAACAGATACCATTACAGAGAATGCACACTTCTTAGGCCTCACCATGTGACACTGCTGGTGATCTGGGCCATGCCTACTCTGCTAGATCTAGTAGCATTTAGAGTTAATAAAGGGAAAGTGGATACTCATATGCTTACTTCATCCTTGTCAACATCTTCATGATCAATTTCAAAAGAATGTGAAGGAAGTTTCTCTGGTCTGTATTCATGCCTAAGGAAGAACATGTTTTTAGTGGTGCTGCTAAGATATAGGCAAATAGGAATTATACTTTCCTATAACATAAAGAACTATGGAGATCACTGCTTACTTACAATAGTTAAAAATGTGGAGTGAAACCCAACATTGCGCAGCAAATAATAATTTAATTCCATAACATAGCATAACAACATAAAAAACAGAAACAGTGTACATCAGAAATCCTGGAGGATCCTTCAATGGATGCTCTAGTCACATCCTGGACTGGATTTCCTGCACTGAACTGGGGGATGGGTCACATGTCTTAGTGTGTATAATAAAACACTAAAACACACAGAAGGACTACTTAAAATAAGTGAGAAAATCATGATCTGAATGCATTTGAAGTAGACCCTCAATTGTTTCTAGGGTCATGAACAGAAATGTTAAAAAATACATTCTTAATTAGAATCTGAATGCATTTTTACATTGCCTCCTAGCCTATGCCCCATTCTGTGTGGGCTGTTTGGTGACTTTCAGTCACTGAAAATGTAAGATACATTGCAATGATTTTTTACAGAATTGCAAATTTTTAAAAACCTTTAATTCCCAAAGCAAAGCAAAACCCACCACATTAATCAGAAAACATCAGTCTTCATTTATGAGTGCAAATGCATTATGTAACAGAAATGAAAACTTCAATCACTTTCCTAAAGTTTCCCTCAAAATGGTTAGATGTGCGCTGACTAATTCACTGAAGATAATTGAGACTTTCTTTCAGCTATGACACTGAAGACCTCTATAAAATTGAGCCACCTGGACCTGGAAGTACTGTCACAGGAAAATACATGGCTTAAAAGTTCATTATCTAAGAGACCAATTTCACATGATTAACTTCTCTAGTTATTAAGATTTGCAGGAGGAGCCCCAGGAGGAGCCCATTTGAGGATTCCCTCACTGTCAGATTCCTATCTTTCTCACACTGGGGAAAAAATCTTCCAACTTGCTTTCAGGCAATAGAATGCACTTATTTTGGGAATTGTATTGGTGGGGTAGAAAGATGTATCATAAATTGAATAAATAAATAATATTGTAATTAGCCATTTTGCAGATAGCTATCATAGATATTAAGATTTTGCTTTTCTCACCTGGGAAAGTGATGTTGTCTGGGGGATGGGGCTGTCTTAAAAGTACAACCTGACTCAATAGGGTGTCAATCTGAGTTAGTTGTGGCTTTTTTTTTTTTAACTCAGTTCAGAACTAAAACTCAAAGAACATGTACTACAGAATAATTCCCACTGCAGTCATGTAACTTTAGTTGATATACAAGTTGTGCTAAGTATCATGAGCATAATTTAAATCAATAGATTTGGGGATCTCAGTTATGCATTTTCATTTTAGTAAATGCAAATTAATGTATAGTTTTAACACACTGCTTGTAAAGAGGAAAATGATTCATGCTTTTTCTTCTTATGTTTTGAGAGCATGACAATATGAATTATGGTTGATCTTTTTCATATTTCAGTGCTAATTTCTGATACCAAAAAGTCTATTCCACAAGTATTTCTGAAATACCTTAGAAACATTGAGTTTTGTTTAGCCTTAATTACAAGCACCTTTAACACTAAAAAAGATGAAAGAGTTGTTGTTCCTTTTAAAAATACAGTTTGTTAAAAAACAACAACAACTCAAGAGTCAGCTATTAATGGAAGCCCTATGCTGGTTGCTGAACACATGACTGAGTCATAGTTTACAGAGTGAACTAAATACTTCTCTGACATTTTACTTCTCAGTTTACAGGATAAAACATCATGCATGAATTGGGTCCTTAAAATCTATGCCAGACTTTTTGTCTCCAAATGAGCCACATCACTTGCTAGCTTCCTCATAAACATATTTTTAGAAAAGTAGAAGCTTCCTATCTATTAAAATATGCTTCTAAGCATAGCTGAGTGCTCCAAATCTATATTTCTCTTTCTGTATTGGCTAATACAACTTGCCTCCAGAGATGGAAACAATTGAATCATCCAAGTACAGTGCTTCACATTTCAGTTATGCCAGCATCATAATGCAACTGCCCTATTCTAGTTCATATTATCCTTGTACAAAATTCAAGACAAGGTTCTAATTAATATTTTAAAAACTGAAAGTATTTGATGCTTTCGAGACTATTCTGATCCTAGGCCAATATTTTCTCCCAGGTAAAAAATAGCTTGCTTTAAGGTATAGCCTTCATCTCCTAGCTGAATCTTTTGTTTTAATAAGAAACTCAACAAACCTGTGGGCTGCTGTAGGATAACAGGATTCAGAATATGCTGATCTGTACAATAATTTATATAGCACTTTGGAAATAATTCAAAGGGTGCTTTGGAGCAGGGAACAAGAAAGCAGTACCTGTCTACAACTCTTTAAAGCAGCTGTTATCTGCTCCTATTCCACTCCAGAGCAGCAATGCATTTATTAGAAGAATAAGACATGATTCTTGATATAGCAAGCAGAAAATGTTTGCTATATCGGAAGGCAGTTGTTCTGTGTGACCAAGACAATTATATTTAAGCACAATTTTTTTTTAAAAAAAGAAAACATAGTGTCTTACTGTGGTAAATGTCTAAAGTCTCCTGAATATTGTTCATATTTGTAGTTTACAATATGCCATTGGGAACTGTAATATTTACATGCCTAAAACAATAAAGAAGAAAAGATTAGCTTCATAAGGAAAATCAATTAGGTTCAGTAGGAAAATAGTTTTGACAAGCATGTACATTTACCCTTAATATGCAACTTTCTCTAGCAGAAGTATTTTGGTATGCAATTTATTGACCTAAGAACTGAATGGCAACGCTTGGAAATAAAAACAATTCAAAAAGGTAATTGTGTTCCAGTCTGGGAAGTGAAAATTAGATTAGGTCTCTGAAAAACACAGTTCAAACTGAATTCTAGGTATCCTTAAAAGAGGTTCTCCAGATAGAAGTTTTGATAAAACAAGCATAGAAGCATTCATTGTTGTAATCCCTCATGGAGCTTTGTTTTCTGAAAAAAATAACTCCTAAACTTTTCGTTTTTCTTATATTTTCAGAAACACATCCTCTGCTCTACTCATATACCTTATGGCAGAATTTACATTCCACTGAAAGCAGTGATAAAACTCCAATGGTATTTATTATGTTTATCGTGCCATTAATGCATTCAGTTTTCTCTTAACTGTCATATTTTCTCCAAAATAAAAATTACTCATAGCTCTTATTTTCTAGAGTATGAATTGGTTTTTTGTGCCTCTTGACATCTCTTTTCAGTGTATTGAAGCGTCAATCAGATATAAACCTGTAGCTCATTGCAAATCCCTAAAGTTGGCTTGCTCACAATCAAGAAGAGTGGAGCTTCTGTGTCACAAATTTTGTATCTAAATGCCATGGAGAAGATAGTATGTTGATAATGACAGCCAGTTCATTTGTCAACTTTCATTTTAATAAGAAATTATTATGTTTTCTTTTGCAATATTTTGCAAATAAATACTGATGAAAATCCATCAATAATTAGGTGACAAAGAGACCAAATTGTGTGGTATGCTAAATGTGCACACTGTTATCTAATCATACGTGTAACTGGATCTAGTACAACTGACCTAAATTCTAATCTAATCAGAGGCACAGAAACTTTAAATAGCTTTGGAAAAGTTGAGGTCCTTGGCTTTGGTTGCCTATCTACACATTTTGTAAGAAGCAACAAAATAAAATTGGTAAGAGTCAGTGCCTAATGAGGAGTAAAACATTCCAATATTTTTTTGCTGGTATTTCTTTTCTTCCTAAGTAAAGGAATGTGATTTGCATATGAGCAAGTTCAATAAAATGCAGAAGGACCAGCCCTTACAGTGCTGATTAGCAGAATAAGAACGCTTTTCTCTCTGTATATTTTTGGCAAAAGTTTGGGTTAAATAGTACATGTACATTTGATTATCAGTAACATGTACATGCTACTATCTGAGCCTGTGAGAAAGCTCATTCAGT
This sequence comes from Python bivittatus, assembly GCF_059951505.1. NCBI lineage: Eukaryota > Metazoa > Chordata > Lepidosauria > Squamata > Pythonidae > Python > Python bivittatus. Next base: position 30,246,939 of record NW_028277125.1, on the reverse strand, counting down.
GAGTTGGATCTGGAACAAAACAGAACCCACATTTTATTCATTCCCTAGTAGGCGACAGACAAAAAGCACATTATTTAAAAAAATAGTCTCTCTCTCTCTCTCTCTCTCTCTCTCTTGCTGATATGTTTGTTGCTGGACATTATATATGAGACAATGGCATGGTTATGCAACAGTAGGAGTCCAACATAGATTTAATTCTGAATTATATGCCTTGTCTGCTTGTATTTGTAAACAGATACAAAATTGGCATGTACAATGTATCAGTTCTTACTCATTAAAAGGAGTTGCATTCATAGAACTTGCGCAGCTTGTATATGCAGAATAAGAAGAACATTCAAACATTAACTGGCTTGCTTAAACTTAAAAAAAAAAAGTATGAAGAATTATATAGAATTTGGACCTTGCACAAAATGTTTCAGAAATTCCATTTCTGAATTGCCATTCATGTCAGTCCACTTATTTAGAAACTAGAGAGTGCTACAAATCCTAGAAATAGAAAGGGACAAACTCACTTATCTCACTTTGCACCTATCAACATTTATAAAATATAACAGAGTAAAGTTGAGGCCAGTCATCATTCTAGACTTAGATGGAAAAGGCCCCTGGTTATGTTCTGAAATCCCCCTTGATATTATTATGGCATATATCAACCAGGAGATGCTGGGAGAAGAAAAAGAAAATCCTGCAGATAAATACTGGAAGCACAAATCAAGAACTCAGACTAAAACTAATTATCTCTTTCATATAAAAACAGCAGTTTTACTTCACAGACGTATTGGACTTAATTCCCTAGACAAAATGGGGTCGCCCTGTTGTCAAATTAGTCCAAGGTATCAGGTTAGGGATACAAAAGGAAAGAGATGTTACAATTGCACTTTTGGCTCTATTAATAGCATGTGATCACACGTAACCAAAATAAGTGTGGCATTATTTGAATTATTTTACCTTGCTTTGCCTAAAGAGGTCCATACCCTGTTTATTTCCAAATATTTTCCTGCAACATAGTCACAGAACAGTAGCATACGTACAACTCTTCAGGATCCAGGGAAAACCTCTCAGTTGCCTTCCCACCATTCCACCCCCTGCCTTGCAATGTGAGAGCGCTCAGGCACCAAACTCCAAGCCCAGGTGAAAGAAAGGGCAGGCAGCAGAAAAAGAGGAAGGAGGTCACGCAGTAGGGCCATCAGATCTAGGCTACAAAGATCAGGATGAAGACAAGTTGGCAGCAAAGAATGGGAGTTTTCTATACAGTATCTGCCATCTACTAGTTGTCTGGATTTTTTTTTCAGATGTGGTAACCCTATCACGTGACTACTTCTAGTCCTCCACAAAGGCAGCTCTGTGCTCCATGCACATCTCCTTCACCTCCTCAGTCACTGTGATGTGCTTTTTCTCCCCCTGACAAGAGGAGATTGGTGGGGGCCCCATTGCTGACTGAAGTGATGGCTGATTTCGGGGTAGCAGCTGAGGAGGCTGTGGTGTAGCAGCAGCAACTCCTTCTTTACTTTCTCCTTCCATCTGCCTTTTTTGTCTGCTACACCTCCAACTGGAGTCTTATGCAACCAGTTTTTCAGGGGCAAAGGGTGAGGCGGGGGGGAGGTGTCATTGCACATTTTTTGGAAAAGCTATGCAATAAATTCAAATAAATGATATATAACCAGAAAACAAATTTTATAGCACAGAACCCTAAATGTATTATTTTTTTTCTGAAATCATGTCTTCGTTTCAGTGTATATAATTCAACAAAGGCAGTTGATGAGGAATGGAGGTCTTGACAGCAAGCTAATTAAGCAGCCAAGATCCAGGTCAAATTCTAGCTTTGAAGATGGCAAGAACCATTTAAAATCTAATATTCAAGATTCAAAGGGAAGAAGATTTGTTTTAAATTGATTCCATTTTTGAGATTCGATTTAATAAAAGTTTCAGCCACAGACTATTGTGGGGAAACATCAGAAACTCTGTTGTTCATTCATTTTGGCCAGAATTAGATAGAAATAATGGGGATGATAAACAACATTAACTGCCAAAAGTTTCAACTGGTTAACTTCAAGGATATCACTATAATAGCATTTCAAATATCCCCCCAGTACCTTGATTAAGGCAGAAAGAGAAGGGGTAAGGGAATCGCACTATAGCAGCCTCCAAACTGTCTATCATCACAGAGATATTGTGATGAACCAATACAGGAAGTTTCCTTCTCTGCCTTAAAAATATTATACTTCAAAGCCAATTTAAAAGGTAAGCTCTTACTAAGTGTCACAGAGTTCACTACTCTCTGACGTGTAGCTTTTCTAAGGTAACAGATCACTGACAAGCTTAGCCTTTTCTGACCATGAAACATCATATGCTGTTTGTGCAATGTCATTTAATTATTTAATTTAATTTAATTTAAAAATAAAGTGAGAAGTGGACTCACTTCATAAGCATGCAAATACATACTTATAAATAGACAAATACAATATACTATTATATAATGTGTAACTAGTATATATAATAGTCTAACAATAAGCATGCTATCTCAGACCCATTCATGCAACAAAAACGACTAATTCACTCAGTGCAAGAATGAGTTGGCCAAGTAGACAAGGTGACAAGAAAGAAAACAGAGATTTGTTTGTTTTAATTTTGTGAATGGAAGAGGGAGAATGGAAGAGGGGGCTGAAGAAGTGCAGACTGACTGGATACAAACAGGAACTACTTTACAGATCACACCAGTAAATTGAATGTTAAGGGAGGATATGGATAAAAAAAAGTATGCAGCACCCAGCCAGATTTGGTGGATGCTGAAAAGCTAGGCAAGATCAGACCTGATTTGCACTTAGATGAGAGATCACTAGGACGTCCTAGGGAAGTTGAAGAAACATCCCAGAAAAGTTCAGTGGCAAATTACTTTCATATTGTTGCCAGGGAAACAGCAGGGACATTTCCATGTAATGACCAGCAATTGAGTATGACTCAAAGGAGACCATATTACAGGATCACACAAGAACAGCAAACAAACAAGCAAACAAACAAAAAGCCACACACTGGATCTATCTCTTTCCTTCCCCCCACCCTTCTGCCCCCGGCCAGTAGTTTGGGGAGATATTACAACTTATTGAACAGCAATTCATGTCAATATCAGAATGCTCCTCATTCTACTCCCTATCCCACCCTTCTCTAGCCTTGTTCGAAACTGCAAAATCAGAAAGCACAAAGCTCTTTGAAGCCCTTTGAAGGCACTTAATTCTACTTGACATTCGCTTTGAGCATTCAGTTTAAAAAAGTCATTTGATCAATTCTCCACTTTGAAGTTTTTTACATAGCGATACTGTCTATAGTATTTTGTATTCATAGGGTTATTTTTCAAAAATCATAAACTTATTTAAAAATATATCTCAATTCAGTTTGAGAGTAGATAATTCTGAAACATATTCCCCCTTCTGTAGCTACCAAAATATTTTCAGAAGCCATAATTTGGAAGGAGAAATGTTTTTAAAACCTTAAGTATAAATCTTTCAGTGCAATAGTGAAATGGGCCCCAATTTAGTTCAGGGAAGAAAGAGTTTTGCTCTGATATAAAGACTAAACTCTGTTACTTTAAAGACATAACTAGCAGTTACATATTTTAAAAAATTCAGAATAAGTGCAGAGATCCAAGATGAATTGGGAGCCTAGTATGAGAACAGATGGGCTTTAACCTTTGCCCCCTAAATCAGTCCAAATTAGGACTAATTTTATGTTTTATCACTTAGCTTGAAGAAACTTGGCTTGAAGAAATTTGTGGGTAGAGTGGGTTTTGTATTGAGATTTTGATTCTTGTAAGCTGCCCAGAGTCACTGTAAGTGAGTTGGGTGGCCATATAAATTGTTTAAATAAATAAATAAGTAAACAAACAAACAAATAAATAAATAAGAAATTTGTAATAAAATAAAGAATCTACACTAAAGTAATAGTTTTTCTCTCCACCGGCTGAATATTTACAACTTTCCGTAATTTTGCAATTTTTTGTGTGCATACATATAAATTATGCACTTATGTAATTATGGGGGTCATAATTACTTCCACTTGTTTCCAAAAGGTGAGCACAATGCATCAAATTCTACATATTAGCATGTGCCACTGCTTTTTCTCATAGGTAAATATGGCTTTGAGTTGAGACCCTGCATTGCTGCTAACATTTACCACATCATCTTTTTTTAGGAGCCAGATTACAGATAATTGGGGATTTTTTTCTGAATCAGTGGTTTTAATTTGCATGGCTTACATAATCAGGATGTTTTAGAGTGTTTCTTGTGTTTTTTCCTTAAAAATCTCATAATTTTTTGAGATTACCTGGAATCTGAGAGAGGGGACTACAGCCTGAATATCAAATATACAAGGTCTTGTTCATTCTTTCCTTTTAGAGACTGCAGGACAAGCTGGCCCTGCTTGGTGCAGAATGTTTGACAGGAAATGTTAAGACTATTTCCGTTATAAATAGAAGAGGAATTCTGTTAAAGAAATAGAGGGAAGAAAACCAAAGTAGATAGAATAAAATAAGGAAATATAGCTACCTGTGGGATGCTACATGACACATATACAGTGCCTCAGATACAAAGTTAAATGGAATAATGGAATCTTTTAATATTAGAAGAACCTTATAGGAACAATTATGAAACCCAGAATATCCTCATTCTGAACCTTGGCAATAATGGTAACCATAGGAAAGATAAGAAAAACTTAGTTACTACTAATACTTTGTGCTGAGGCGTAGCTTTCTGACTACATATATAGGCTTGGAGATGGAGAGTGGAACATATGCCTTACAACTGAAGAAGGCAGTTTCAATCCTATATCCTGACCCAATTCCATTAACTAAATTCCCACTGAAATCATAATTCCATCTTCCTTCATTTACTACTGCATCATGCCTCTCACACTTCTTTTGTCTCCATGGAAGGGCTCATTTGAGCTGTAACCTTGCCAATTTGCAATATTTTCGAGATAAAAATGTGTCAAGTTCTACTCTGAAATGAATGTCCGTTCCAAGAAAGACAGTGAAGCCTGAACTGGCCTTGCTACTGTGCTGAGCATCAGTTTTTGAAGTTTTCAAGGTCCTGCTCATTTCTCTGAAGATCACAACTAGAAACAGGATACTTTATCAAAGTCAGCCCTTGCTAACTCAGGAAATCAGCTAAACCAGGAAAACAGCTTCCATAAATGTACAAAAGTCACGATGTGTGAAGGTGTTTCTGTTCAAGTCTTATTTGGGGCTTTAATTACAAAATTTTGTTCATAGAGAGACTCCTCAATAGATTTAAATCAGATCACTGTTTTGAGATATGCATATTCTTAAAATGTTCTCTGCAAAGACAGAAAAAGCAGGAGGCAATATATTGCCTATAAACTTCTTAAACATGCCCTGGCCTGTGAATGATACATGAAGAATGGTAATAATCTAGCTCAGGGTTCTCCAAAGTGGCCAATATTGACCCCAAGGGTCAATGGGACTATCCATTATTGCAGCATTAGTAGTGGTTGTTGTTATTATTATTCATAGTACTATGAGTTAAAGTAGTATTTATTAAATTATTTTCATATAATAAATGTTTGAACCATCTGAAACGTCACGAAGGGGTCAATGAGCTGAAGAGTCTGGGGACTACTGGTCTAGCTTAAGAGTAAGCATGGTAGGGTTACTTCTCTTAAACCCAGGTATCAATTTATCTCAGTTAGTCTCCTGTATAGAAATAGAGATTACATCTATGACATACTGTGGCAGCTCCAGGAGGAGTGGTGGCCATAAGGGTACTATGGGAATGTACAGAATAATGCTGCTTGGTCACCAGCCCTATCCCTAAAGGAGACTTCCTATGCCTGAAGCCATTTTCTTCTGTACTGTTGCATACAGAGACAATGTGTACTTCTTTCTCTGAGGGATATTATTGATTGGACTAAAATGCAACTATACAAAAGAAAGACAGTTTCAGTTTAGGATTTGAAGCTAATAGGCACTGAGCTTGCACTAATGTATTAGTTGGCATTAGCTAGAGGTGTGCAAACTCTTCCAAACAGGCATTTTATAATGTGTGGGACAATATATAAAGCACCTCTTTTCAAATCACAAGAGCAACTGTGTCTTTTTCCAGATCTGTGCAACAGTTTTGGAAGAACCTAGTAGTTGTGTCTATTTGCTCATGCAGACACAACCACTGCATGACCATGCATGTGGAAACAGCCAGGAAGATCATTTTAGGTAGCTGCAGAGTTGTGGGAAAAGATGTAGCTGCTTTCATTATCTGAAGAGAGAATTCTTTGCATGTCTACTGCAAAACACTTCTTTCAAAGTATTTCTATATTGGCTTTCTCAGCTTGGTCTAATAAATGCTGACCAGGAAAGTACCAAAGTAAGACATCGGGAGAAAAAAGTTACAAATTAAGAATACCAATTAAGAAAACCAATTAGTAAAAAATAAAATACCACATGCACTGAAAAGGCATTATTTGCATGCATTTCTAAAAGAAAGTAAAAACTGAGGAGTACATAGCTCAAAGAACAAAACAAACTAAACATGAAGTGGGAGCACAACAAAACTGGAGAGCATTTTTTTTTTAATTTCATAAAATGCTTTATCTATTGATTCAGAACAGTAAAATATTCTCATTGGCGGCTATTCTTTATTTTCAATTGATGATAAAACCATGAATTTACCTCTTAAATTTATGAATACATTCTGATTAATTTAAACTGATGTTATTATTCAAGTACAAATGTTATTGTCCTTTGTACTTAAGAACACCTGCTCTGTCCTTGGGAGAGTACATTTGTGCTCTTATCACAATCAGATTCAGTAGCTTTGAAGATAGATAGGAATTGCTCCATGAAAACTGCTTCACAATCTTAGATAGAGCTGTTGTGTACGCACACAAACACAGAAGAATGGAGGACTGCATTATAGAAGTTTGCACTGGGAGTCCACATAGCCAGGAGGCATGCCACTCTGCCGTATTAATCTCCCAAGAATGCCCCACGTGCTGTCTGACATTAATTGTTTATTTATTAAATTTTTAGATTACTGCAAGTCTTAGCAGTATACAAAAACCTAATTGTTGCAAGGGTGATTATCACAGAGTCTGCAAAACATTGCTCCCCCCCCCCCCCAAAATCAGACCAGGATGATTCAGAACTGGGTTCCTTTTCATTTGTCTTGCAGTTTTCAAGTTCCCTTTCCCACATGGTATAGGACAGGAACTAAAAAAAAAATAAAAATAAAAATGCAGAAGCTTTCAGGATTCTAACATTTCAATTAATAATGGCTCAAATGAAAACTTGGAAGTCCAAGTGCATCTTAAACTAACACAGCTTTTACACATCTTCATTGAAAGGCTGAAAAAATCAACAAATAAAAATAGCTAACTTTAAACTACCTGGGCTTCTCCTCAGGTAATATATTATTTCCCAGTGCAGATAATGTCAATTTATAATGTATGAATTTATTAAATTTACACACTGCTCTTCATAACAAATCACATAGTGACTTATAGTTGAAAACAAAACATCATAAAAAAAATACAACATAAAAATGAGCTTTATTTTTGATGACTTCCTGGTCACATCCATGGAATTTCTAGGCAACAATATGGAAGTGGTTCTTCTTTCTGCTCAGTCTTACAGCTCTGAGATTTCCTAATGATCTTCTGCCCAAAGACAAACTAAATACTAACGATCCAAGTAGCTAAGCAAGTCCAATTTTGCTTAGATTTCTGAGATCAATCAAGAACAGCTAGGTGCTGACACATGCTTGTGTCAAATATACATTTAGGAAGAACTACAGAACAATTGCCAAGTAACAGATACAACATAGCTTTAATATCTGAGGCTGAAAAGCAATACTCAGGAAAGAGAACAATTGGTCATGATGTTGAAAGTTGCAACACTCTACTATTTTTTTAAAAAAACAAATCTCCCACAAAAATTCTATGTCCAAGGTTAAGAAGAGCGAAGAATGATAATTGTACCTCTTTAACAAATAAATATTCTGCCTTTTGTTCTGCATCTTCAGGAACTGATGAGTACAGTGTTCTTATTTCCCAGGGAATTGTGGCTATCTAATGGGGGAAAAAAGAAGACAAAGAGAGAATAAAAGTTCACATCTGAGCACCTTAAAAGAATGACATGTAACATAGGCAGTCAAATAAAGTAATTAAGAGCTGAGTTCATCCCAATGATTACAGCATCATGAGGTAGCTTACATAAGAATTTACATGCAAAGTATATTGTCAACCATCACAGATCAATCATGTGGGAATTTTCATCTCATTTTCATGAATGTTCTATGGGCAGAAAAGTAGGATATACATTGAAATAATACATAACAGATAATTCTGCATTTGTTTTTTGTTGGGATATTATTTAAAATCATAAATGAGTTTGCAATACCCATATGGTGCCCTTCACTGATACAGAAAAACGTGGAAAAATGTACTCAAAGGACAGAGTAGTGTGGATTCAGCTTTGGGAATTTACACCACCTCAAATAAACCTTGAGTACTCAAACAATAAGAACCATAGTAATGCATGGATACCTGTGTAAACAAACCTGAAATCACATGTACAGAGACAAAGATTTTCTTTCCACTGGTAGAAAAGCCTTTTTAGAAATAGTCTAATAAAATCTGACCTTTTTCTAATTTATATTATCCTAGTGAAATATACAGTACCCACATTATTATAGTAAATTGCTTTTGAGATGAAAAAGGGCAAGATATAAATATTTTAATACTGTTAATATTCAAGAGATATTTAAAACCTTTCAGCATTGTCGCTTGTGTCTAAGAGGGCTTTGGTAACATTGATTCCTTTTCCTTCCTGCTCAAAAGCTAGCCTAGCCTCCAGAACAGCTATTATGTTTCTGAACAGCTAGTATTCAGAGATGGTAATTTTTATCAGGCTGAATTTTTGCTTCAGTTTTTGACAGAGTATATAAGATGGGTTAATAGCCCTCCAATCTCATATTAGCTTAGTTGGAAAATGAAGTTTTCTAGTTAATTGTCATGACAACAGTTGGTTTGCCAGTTTAACATAAATTTCATAGGAAACCAATTTCAATAACCCTGGAAGCAACTGCTGCTTTTTACTTCCTGCTGAAGTTGAATCTGCAATGGCATTTCTATCAATACATTTGTTTACACATATAAATATCAATTTTAAATTGTGATACTCACAGAAACACTATTCATTCATAGTAACAGTAAACTATGTATATTTCACCTGTTTGTAGCAAGAGTGATACAATTAAGAGGCAGAACTTCCAGCCATTTTCATAATGACATGTTCTATAAGATTTATATACATATTTTATCATGCAAATATCTCCAATCCCTTCTACCCATACAGTCTGAAAGAGATTGAAAATGCCACCTTTGGTTGAGAAAGCTAGGGAGGAAACTGGCAAACCTTTATAATTTCAGAGTGTTGGAGCATCTGTTATAATAAGTGAATTACACACCTTCCTGTCCTGTGTATTTCCTGATGCATCACTTTAATTTCATTTTTGTTTTACAAGACCAATGGTATTCAACTAAGGTTTTTTTGTTGTTGTTGTTCAGTCGTTAAGTTGTGTCTGACTCTTCATGTATTTATATTGAAGCAACAAGGGACAATCAAGAGATTATTGGAATCAAACCTTTGTCTACCTCATTAAATGCAAATTCTATGAGCTTTTCTCTTTTCATAGAGCTGATGCCAAACATGATCCAGGAATGGAGAAAGGTCTGGAGTCCTTGAGGTTCTCTGAGCTTGGTTCTTTTCTTGCAAATGTTTCCTTTGCAAGTGTTATTGAACATACTGAAGATGTTACCTAGCTGGGTAATGAAACATTTGCAAGAAAAGAACCAAGCTCAGAGAACCTCAGGGAATCCACAGTTCAACCCTGAGCTACACATATTCACCTCTGTTGGAGAAAGGTCTCTTAGAAGAACAACTTGCCCAAGGGCATCAAAGGATGAAAAGGGAAGAAGACTCCATATGCTCATTTTAAAACTTTCTACTTCCTTCATAAGTGGCCAATATGAAGATGGGTTGGTAGGGACATACTTAATATTATCAGGTTTAGTTTAGTTCCCACCCCTCACCTTTCTAAAACACTTGTGATCATATGAAGATTATTTTTAACCAATGAAAAACTGGGGATGACTTTACTGTGGCAAAGTAATGGATGGATTCCTTTGCTCCCACAATGGCATTATCAATAAAGAGAAAAACATGTAACATTGCATGTAATACCAAGAATTCTTATATCAATATTAGTCTTTCAGGAAACATTCTAATTAGGTATCCACTGCAAAGGTCCTTTCGTGCAAGACTGTGATTATTTGTGGCAGAACCTCAGAAGCAGCAAGGAGCTGATGCAATAGATTTTTGTTGTTGTTTCTCTTCCACAATTATTCTTACCAATGCCAATGCCAAGATTAATACTGATAACAGAGAAATGTGTTAACCACAAGTGTTAGAGAAGCCAGCTGCAAAACATCTGTCAAACATGCAGCATCACAGTGAAAAGGAAATCAACAGGGGCTATGGTCTAATTTTTAATGCAAAAGATTAGAGATAGTAATTATTCAGCTGTCTTTGTTCAAATAACTCATAAGCCATAAAAGTACATGACAAGAAATGCCATTTTTTTCAAATATTGAGAAACTTCATATTAAAAACAAATATTGTTTATGCAATATTCTCAAAAGTGCAAATATTAATTATAAATCTCAAATGTTACAAAAAAAAGTATGAAGATTTCTGTGCAGCATTTCATAGCAATTCTTCAAGCTTCAACAAACTTCTCTTCTGAGAATTTGGTAGAAGCATTCTCACCACAAAGAATTGCTTCCTGTTCATAAAATAATTCTATTTTAAACTACTGTAGAGAAGACACCTGGAATAAGTTGGTCCAAGAATTTTATTTATTTATTTTTATTAGATTTGTATGCTATCAGATCCAGACAGATGCATGGTGGCTTACAGAATCACAGTTAAAAATCCACGAAATAATATTTAACATAAACATCACAATAAAGACTAAAATATAAAATAATTTAAAAATCCATGATGATATAACATCCACAAAAAGTAACATAGTATTAAAACAACCAATAGCCACAGTAACACTCTAATATTTAAACTAATAATTTTAATCCCTTTGTTTTGCTATGATCAGGGCTAACCTGATGTCTAAGAGGACAGTATTCCATAACAGTGGAGCCATGCCTGAAAAACATCATCTCCTGGCTTCTGCTCCCTTTATTTCACAACAATGTGCAATTGTTAAGAGCCTTTCTTGTGATAAACACAATGGACAGTCAACATGAGATGTCAACACCCCAATTTTTAAAAAGAAACAATATTTTAAGTGTTGTATTATGAACTGAGAGAACTGCGTATCTCCTGTACACTTAAGTTTTCATAGATTTAGGAAGAATACTTGGTTTATGAATGATATTTACCATTTATAATCTCCAATAGAATAAACTATAGGTGAAGAGTGATAAAGAATGTTAAAGAATCTATGAGCCATTTCCCCCCAATAACCCTAGTGGTTATTATCTTTGTGGGGAAGAAGAGCCTAATAATCATAGTATAGTCAAGAAATGGTGTCCCTGAGTTACCAAGGGAAAGAATGTGATCAGTCTTTCACTAGCTCTGTTTCTGTAGAGACCCAAGAAGATAGCCTTGGAGACACGAGGCAGAGACAATGGTTTCAACGATATGCTTTAAGCCCAGGAAACAGAGAAAGTGTGACAAATAAGACTGACTTCTCCTTAATTCATTAGAGTATGCAGAAGTGTTTCTCAACTTCAGCTACTTTAAGATGTGTGAATTCCTCCTAGAATTTCCCAGCTAGCATGGGGAATTCTGGGGCTTGAAGTCCACACATCTTAAAGTTGCTGAGATTGAGAAACACTGGTATAGAGGGAGAGAGAGGAAAATTCAGTCAAGCTTTCAAGATTCTGTTACTGTAGCCTATAGCAATACAGTGGAGTTCCTGCCAGACTTGTGGAATCAGTTTCAAGACCTGGCCTACCTAGATGGGTTGAAAGCCTCTTACTTTTCTACGGTTTCATACCTAGCTCATTGATCTTCCTTCCAATGGCCAAAACTACAAGGCAGGAAAGTACTGTTTGATTAGGCCAAAAACTATTTTGGCCCAAACTATCCCTTTTTACATTAAGATGCGTGTCTCAATGGATTAAAAAAAATGAAATAAAGCTGAGCACAATACTGTCTCATATGAGGCATGGCATAGAAACAGGAACATCTTGACAAAGTTATAGATGAGACTTAGCTTTATTAGTAAACACCAAGCACTCACTGAAAAGTCATCATCAGGGAATAAGAACAGGTCTTTCAGATGATCATTTTCAACATTCTTCTCAATATCTGCAATTACTGTTTCATAATCCAAAGGTTCCAGAAGTTTGGGTTTCTCCTGCTGAGGAAACAGAACACACAAAAGAAACACCGTTTATTATTCCCTTGTATTTCTTTTTGGAGGTGGGGCTCCATTTCCAATGTCCTTTCACACAACAGTTGCTATGCAAACTTCACTTTTTTGTGCAGCTTGGAGTGGTGAAGCTGAGGATATAACCAGATGGATTTGGCTGCTCAAAATGTTCATGATCAGTCTGATTATTTCCTGATGGGAGAAATATGTAATATCAAATCATACTACATTGCCATATTAACCTACTTGTTATGCTGAGGAACTTATACACATTTCTTTTAACTGTACTGAGTGACTATATGCAATTATCTTCTAAATGAATTTGATGCCAAATGGCGTATTTTAATTTCAGTTGTTTCCATGAGCTATGTGCTGATTCATCCCCATTACTCTCTTGTGCTTAGCCACATTTTAAATTCAAGTCGTTTGCTAGAAACAAAAGTACTTTTGCTCTGTTTAACTTGGCATTCATCCTCGTCTCTGTCAGGATAAACTATTTGGCAGCCAACCCCATACTTTCTCCAGTAAAGAGCTGGATTATACCTTGTTCAGCCATCAAGAAAATACTATTATTGCTGAAAGGCAATATGAGCCTTTGAAAAAGCACTCAGAAGAAATAGCCAAAGAAAAGGTAAAATTACACATTCTTTGATATGCTACATAAAAAGAGAGATGGAATTGCTCACTGACTACGTAAAGTTGTTTTACATATCTTCAGAAAGACAAAAAGA